>NW_012104332.1:952169-952767 GCF_000951045.1 Mandrillus leucophaeus
CTGATGGTAGTTTTTTTTTTCTGTGCAGAAACTCTTTGGTTTAATTAGATCCCATTTGTCTATTTCGGCTTTTGTTGCCATTGCTTTTGGTGTTTCAGTCATGAAGTCCTTGCCCATGCCTATGTCCTGAATGGTATTGCCTGTGTTTTCTTCTAGAGTTTTTATGGTTTTAGGTCTAACATTTAAGTATTTAATCTATCTTGAATTAAATTTTGTATAAAGTGTAAGGAAAGGATCCAGTTTCAGCTTTCCACATATGCCTAGCCAGTTTTCCCAGCACCATTTATGAAATAGGGAATCCTTTCCCCATTTCTTCTTTCTGTCAGGTTTTTCAAAGATCAGATGGTTGTAGATGTGTGGTGTTATTTCTGAGGCCTCTGTTCTGCTCCATTGGTCTATATATCTGGTTGGTACCAGTACCATGCTGTTTTGGTTACTGTAGCCTTGTAGTATAGTTTGAAGTCGGGTAGCGTGATGTCTCCAGCTTTGTTCTTTTGGCTTACGATTGTCTTGGCAATGAGGGCTCTTTTTTGGTTCCATATGAACTTTGAAGTAGTTTTTTCCAATTCTGTGAAGAAAGTCATTGGTAGCTTGATGG
>NW_012104332.1:953005-954238 GCF_000951045.1 Mandrillus leucophaeus
ATATTGATTCTTCCTATCCATGAGCATGGAATGTTCTTTCATTTGTTTGTGTCCTCTTTTATTTTGTTGAGCAGTGGTTTGTAGTTCTCCTTGAAGAGGTCCTTCACATCCCTTGTAAGTTGGATTCCTAGGTATTTTATTCTCTTTGTTGCAGTTGTGAATGGAAGTTCACTCATGATTTGGCTCTCTGTCTGTTACTGGTATACAGGAATGCTTGTGATTTTTGCACATTGATTTTGTAGCCTGAGACTTTGCTGAAGTTGCTTATGAGACTTTGCTGAAGTTGCTTATCAGCTTAAGGAAACTTGGGGCTGAGACGATGGGGTTTTCTAAATATACAGTCATGTCATCTGCAAACAGGGACAATTTGACTTCCCCTTTTCCTGAATACCCTTTATTTCCTTCTCTTGCCTGATTGTCCTGGCCAGAACTTCCAACACTTTGTTGAATAGGAGTGGTGAGAGAGGGCATCCCTGTCTTGTGCCAGCTTTCAAATGGAATGCTTCCAGTTTTTGCCCATTCAGTATGATATTGGCTGTGGGTTTGTCATAAATAGTTATTATTTTGAGATGCGTTCCATCAATATCTAGTTTATTGAGTTTTTAGCATGAAGGGATGTTGAATTTTATTGAAGGTCTTTTCTGCATCTGTTGAGATAATCATATGTTTTTTCGTTGGTTCTGTTAATGTGATGGATTACGTTTATTGATTTGCATATATTGAACCAGACTTGCATCCCAGGGAGGAAGTTGACGTGATTATGGTGGATAAGCTTTTTGATGTGATGCTGGATTCAGTTTCCCAGTATTTTATTGAGGATTTTTGCATCGATGTTCATCAGGGATATTGGTCTAAAATTCTCTTTTTTTTTGTCTCTGCCAGACTTTGATATCCGGATGATGCTGGCCTCATAAAATGAGGCAGGGAGGAGTCCCTCTTTTCCTATGGATTGGAATAGTTTCAGAAGGAATAGTATCAGCTCCTCTTTGTACCTCTGGTAGAATTTGGCTGTGAATCCATCTGGTCCTGGGCTTTTTTTGGTTGCTGGGCTATTAATTATTGCCTCAATTTCAGAGCCTGTTATTGGTGTATTCAGAGGTTCAACTTCTTTGTGGCTTAGTCTTGCAAGGGTGTACGTGTCCAGGAATTTATCTATTTCTTCTAGATTTTCTAGTTTATTTGTGTAGAGGTGTTTATAGTATTCTCTGATGGTAGTTTGTATTTCTGTGGGAT
>NW_012104332.1:954288-975407 GCF_000951045.1 Mandrillus leucophaeus
GTGTACGTGTCCAGGAATTTATCTATTTCTTCTAGATTTTCTAGTTTATTTGTGTAGAGGTGTTTATAGTATTCTCTGATGGTAGTTTGTATTTCTGTGGGATCGGTGGTGATATCCTTTTTATCAGTTTTTATTGCATCTATTTCATTCTTCTCTCTTTTCTTCTTTATTAATCTTGCTAGTGGTCTATCAATTTTGTTGATCTTTTCAAAAAACCAGCTCCTGGATTCATTGATTTTTTGAAGGGTTTTTTGTGTCTCTATCGCCTTCAGTTCTGCTCTGATCTTAGTTATTTCTTGCCTTCTGCTAGCTTTTGAATTTGTTTGCTCTTGCTTCTCCTGTTCTTTGAATTGTGATGTTAGGGTGTCGATTTTGGATCGTTCCTGCTTCCTCTTGTGGGCATTTAGTGCTATATATTTCCCGCTACATACTACATACCAAAGAATCTCTGGTACATTGTGTCTTTGTTCTCATTGGTTTCAAAGAACATCTTTATTTCTGCCTTCATTTCATTATTTATCCAGTAGTCATTCAGGAACAGGCTGTACAATTTCCATGTAGTTGTGTGGTTTTGAGTGAGTTTCTTAATCCTGTGTTCTAATTTGATTGCACTGTGGTCTGAGAGGCAGTTTGTTCTGATTTCTGGTCTTTTACATTTGCTGAGGAGTGCTTTACTTCGAACTGTGTGGTCAATTTTGGAATAAGTGTGATGTGGTGCTCAGAAGAATGTATATTCTGTTGATTTGGGGTGGAGAGTTCCTAATAGATGCCTATTAGGTGTGCTTGGTGCAGAGCTGAGTTCAAGTCCTGGATATCCTTGTTAACCTTCCATCTCATTATCTAATTTTGACAGTGGAATGTTAAAGTCTCCCATTATTATTGTGTGGGAGTCTAAGTCTCTTTGTAGGTCTCTAAGGACTTGCCTTATGAATCTGGGTGCTCCTATATTGGGTGTATATATATTTAGGATAGTTAGCTCTTCTTGTTGAATTGATCCCTTTACCATTAAGTAATGGCCTTCTTTGTCTCTTCTGATCTTTGTTGGTTTAAAGTCTGTTTTATCAGAGACTAGGATTGCAACCCCTGCTTTTTTTTGTTTTCCATTTGCTTGGTAGATCTTCCTCCATCCCTTTATTTTGAGCCTGTATGTATCTGCATATGAGATGGGTCTCCTGAATACAGCACACTGATGGGTCTTGACTCTTTATCCAACTTGCCAGTCTGTGACTTTTACTTGATGCATTTAGCCCATTTACATTTAAGGTTAATATTGTTATGTGTGAATTTGATCCTGTAATTATGATGTTAGCTGGTTATTTTGCTCATTAGTTGATGCAGTTTCTTCCTAGAATCGATGGTCTTTACAATTTGGCATGTTTTTGCAGTGGCTGGTACTGGTTGTTCCTTCCCAGGTTTAGTGCTTCCTTCAGGAGCTCTTGAAAGGCAGGCCTGGTGGTGACAAAATCTCTCAACATTTCCTTGTCTGTAAAGGATTTTATTTCTCCTTCACTTATGAAGCTTAGTTTGGCTGGATATGAAATTCTGGGTTGAAAATTCTTTCCTTTAAGAATGTTGAGGAGGCCTGCGTCAATCCTGGGTTGGAGGAGGTGGTGGCCGGTGAGGCTGTGGCGTGAAGACAGCGGGCATGGTGGGGCGGGAGAAAGAGCTCTCTATACACTTTGTTCCCAGGAGCTGCCGGCTGGTGGAGGAGGAAGTTAACATCCCTAATGGGAGGGTTCTGGTTACTGGTGCCACTGGGCTTCTTGGCAGAGCTGTACACAAAGAATTTCAGCAGAATAATTGGCATGCTGTTGGCTGTGGTTTTAGAAGAGCAAGACCAAAATTTGACCAGGTTAATCTGTGGATTCTAATGCAGTTCATCACATCATTCATGATTTTCAGCCCCATGTTATAGTGCATTGTGCAGCAGAGAGAAGACCAGATGTTGTAGAAAATCAGCCAGATGCTGCCTCTCAACTTAATGTGGATGCTTCTGGGAATTTAGCAAAGGAAGCAGCTGCTGTTGGGGCATTTCTCATCTACATTAGCTCAGATTATGTATTTGATGGAAAAAATCCACCTTACAGAGAGGAAGACATACCAGCTCCCCTAAATTTGTATGGCAAAACAAAATTAGATGGAGAAAAGGCTGTCCTGGAGAACACTTTAGGAGCTGCTGTTTTGAGGATTCCTATTCTGTATGGGGAAGTTGAAAAGCTCGAAGAATGTGCTGTGACTGTTATGTTTGATAAAGTGCAGTTCAGCAACAAGTCAGCAAACATGGATCACCAGCAGCAGAGGTTCCTCACACATGTCAAAGAGGTGGCCACTGTGTGCCGGCAGCTAGCAGAGAAGAGAATGCTGGATCCATCAATTAAGGGAACCTTTCACTGGTCTGACAATGAACAGACGACTAAGTATGAAATGGCGTGTGCAATTGCAGATGCCTTCAACCTCCCCAGCAGTCACTTAAGACCTATTACTGACAGCCCTGTCCTAGGAGCACAGCGTCCAAGAAATGCTCAGCTTGACTGCTCCAAATTGGAGACCTTGGGCACTGGCCAACGAACACCACTTCGAATTGGAATTAAAGAATCACTTTGGCCTTTCTTCATTGACAAGAGATGGAGACAAATGGTCTTTCATTAGTTTATTTGTGTTGTTGTTAGTTTTTTTTAATGAAAAGTATAGCATGTGGCACTTTTTAAAGAACAAAGGAAATAGTTTTGTATGAGTACTTTAATTGTGACTCTTAGGATCTTTCAGGTCAATGATGCTCTTGCACTAGTGAAATTGTCTAAAGAAACTAAAGGGCAATGTTGCCCTGTTTGCAGTAATTTTTCTTTTTATCATTTTGTTTGTCCTGGCTAAACTTGGAGTTTGAGTATAGTAAATTAGATCCTTAAATATTTGAGAGCCAGGATGAAGCAGATCTGCTGTAGACTTTTCAGATGAAATGCATTGTTCATTCTCATAACCTCCATATTTTCAGGATTTTTGAAGCTGTTGACCTTTTCATGTTCATTATTTTAAATTGTGTGAAATGGTATAGAAATCATTGGTGTTCATTATTTGCTTTGCTTGAGCTCAGATCAAAATGTTTGAAGAAAGGAACTTTATTTTTGCAAGTTATGTACAGTTTTTATGCTTAAGATATTTCAACATGTTATGTATATTGGAACTTCTACAGCTTGATGCTTCCTGCTTTTATAGCAGTTTATGGGGAGCACTTGAAAGAGCATGTGTACGTGTATTTTTTTCCTAGGTAAACATTGAATGCAAATGTGTATTTTTTTAATATAAATATATAACTGTCCTTTTCATCCCATGTCACCGCTAAGTGATATTTCGTATGTGTGGTTATACTCATAATAATGGGCCTTGTAAGTCTTTTCACCATTCATGAATAATAATTCTGACTTATGTAAATATGTACTGCTGACATATAAAAAAAAAAAAAAAGAATGTTGAATATTGGCCCCCACTCTCTTCTGGCTTGTAGAGTTTCTGCCGAGAGATTTGCTGTTAGTCTGATGGGCTTCCCTTTGTGGGTAACTTGACCTTTCTCTCTGGCTGCCCTTCACATTTTTTCCTTCATTTCAACCTTGGTGAATCTGACAATTATGTGTCTTGGGGTTGCTCTTCTCGAGGAGTATCTTTGTGGTGTTCTCTGTATTTCCTGAATTTGAATGTTGGCCTGCCTTGTTAGGTTGGGGAAGTTCTCCTGGATAATATCCTGAAGAGTGTTTTCCAACTTGGTTCCATTCTCCCTGTCACTTTCAAGTACACCAATCAGACGTAGATTTGGTCTTTTCACATAGTCCCATATTTTTTGGAGGCTTTGTTCGTTTCTTTTTACTCTTTTTTCTCTAAACTTCTCCTCTTGCTTTATTTCATTAATTTGATCTTCAACACGGATACCCTTTCTTCCACCTGATTGAATCGGCTACTGTAGCTTGTGCATGTGTCACGCAGTTCTCGTGCCATGGTTTTCAGCTCCAACAGGTCATTTAAGGTTGTCTCTACACTATTTATTCTAGTTAGCCATTCGTCTCATCTCTTTTCAAGGTTTTTAGCTTCCTTGCGATGGGTTTGAACATCCTCCTTTAGCTTGGAGAAGTTTGTTATTACTGACCTTCTGAAGCCTACTTCTGTCAACTCGTCGAAGTCATTCTCCATCTAGCTTTGTTTGGTTGCTGGCAAGGAGCTGCAATCCTTTGGAGGAGAAGAGGTGCTCTGGTTTTTAGAACTTTCAGCTTTTTTGCTCAGTATCTCCCCATCTTTGGGGTTTTATCTACCTTTGGTCTTTGATGCGGGTGACCTACAGATGGGGTTTTGGTGTGGATGTCCTTTTAGTTGATGTTGATGCTATTCCTTTCTGTTTGTTAGTTTTCCTTCTAAGAGTCAGTTCCCTCGGCTGCAGGCCTGTTGGAGTTTGCTGGAGGTCCACTCCAGATGCTGTTTGCCTCGGTATCACCAGCGGAGGCTGCAGAACAGCAAATATTGCAGAACAGCAAATATTGCTGCCTGATCTCGAGGAGGGTTTTTTTTTTAAAGGTAAGAGCCATTAGGACATGCTTCTATGATGATTTAAAAAATAAATAGTAAAAGTAGCTTGAAATAGCAATTGTATTCCTGTTTCTGAGGTAAAGACCATATATATATATATGTGTGTGTATATTTATATATATGTGTGTATATATATGTTTGTTTGTTTGTTTTGAGACAGAGTCTCACTGTCTCCCAGGCTGGAGTGCAGTGGTGCGATCTCAGCTCACTGCAACCTCCACCTCCCAGGTTCAAGCGATTCTTGTGCCTCAGCCTTCCAAGTAGCTGGGATTACAGGTGCATGCCACCACACCTGGCTAATTTTTGTATTTTGTATATTTTTTTTTAGATGGAATTTCACTCTTGTCATCCAGGCTGGAGTGCAATGGTGTGATCTCAGCTAACTGCAACCTCTGCCTCCCTGGTTCGAGTGATTCTTCTGCCTCAGCCTCCTGAGTAGCTGGGATTACAGGCATGTGCCACCGTGTCCAGCTAATTTTTGTATTTTTAGTAGAGATAGGGTTTCACCATATCGGCCAGGTTGGTCTGGAACTCCTGACCTCAGGTGATCCACCCACCTCAGCCTCCCAAACTGCTGGGATTACAGGCATGAGCCGCTGTGCCCAGCTTAATTTGTGTATTTTTTAGTGGAGGCAAGGTTTTGCCATGCTGGGCTAGGCTGGTCTCAAACTCCTGACCTCAAGGGATCTGCCCATCTCAGTCTCCCAAAGTGCTGGAATTATAGGGGTGAGCCACCATGCCTGTCTCACATTTATAAATAATAAAGAAAATGGAGGGCTGGGAGTGGTGGCCCATGCCTGTAATCTCAGCATTATGGGAGGCCAATGCAGGAGGATCGTTTGAGGCCAAGAGTTGGAGACCAGCCAGGGCAACATAGCAAGGCCCCGTCTCCGCAAAAAATGGTATGCACCCATCATCCCAGCTACTCAGGAGGCTGAGATGGGAGGATCACTTGAACCCAGGAATTCTAGGCTACAGTGAACTATGATCATGCCACTGCACTCCAGCCTGGGTGACCAAGCAAGACCCTATCTCTTAAAAAAGAAAGAAGAAAATAAAAAGAAAATGGAAAAGAAAATTTCGAATTCAGAAATTCTGGTGCCTAAACACCTTTGACCTCAACGATGGGGAAGATTTAAATTCAAGGGATTATAAGAGATGAGGAAGGATATGACTTTTTTTCCCCCAAGTATCTGCCTCTGTTCTCCATAATTACACAGTACATATGAAAATAACCATAGATCTATTCTGGTCACCAATTTTCTAGAAAAAGTTTCAGTCTTTTCCCACTGTATATTCAGTAGTTTCTTGCATCATTAGTGCAGTGTCCTGAATAGTTCACATTCAAGGTCAGCAATTTTATTTTTATTTATTTTATTTTTTGAGATAAGAGTCTTGCTCTGTTGCCCAGGTTGGAGTGCGGTGATGCAATCTCACCTCATTGCAACCTCAGCCTCCTAGGGTCAAGTGATTCTCCTGCCTCAGCCTCCTGAGTAGCTGGGATTACAGGCGCATATGCCACCACCCCTGGCTAATTTTTGTATTTTTAGTAAAGATGGGGTTCACCATATAGGACAGGCTGGTCTCGAACTCCTGACCTCGTGATCTGCCTGCCTTGGCCTCCCAAAGTGCTGGGATTACAGGCGTGAGCCACCGCACCCAGCCCGATCAGTAATTTTATTATCCATTTGCTCAACAAGTAATTTAATAATTCAACAGGATTCATTCAGCCCCCAGAATATGGCAGGGTACGCGCATCTACAATGCTAGGTGATAGAGACAAGCTGCAAAGGCCAGGCCTCTGCCCTTACCATGCTCAGTAAGGTGGGAAGTGCTGGACACCTGTGTGAGAACCATGCAAGGCACTCCCCATGACTGAAACGCAAGAGGTATCTGCTGCAGCCACAACACGGCAGGGCCATCAGGAGAGGACAATGTGGTACAGAAAGCAAAGAGGGATCCACTGGGAAGAGGCTGTGGCCTCAGCCCTGCAGCACCTGGGGAAGTGCTGTCCCTCAGGAACCTAGGAGTCCCCTCAGAGGATTAGGAAAGGCTGGTGCCGCTTTTCTGTGGGGGTTGACTCTCTTACAACCTGAAGTCTTCTGCCAAACTCTGCAACTGATTTCTGGGAAATCTGTGTGAAGAGCAAAACATGTTACCAGCACAGTAGGTCAACCCCAGGGCGGAGCCCACTGCTCACTTACACAACTGTCATTTCTGCCTCCCCTGGACCAGCACCAGCTCACTGTGTGGCTTTCACCGGGAGAGAACATTGTGACCTGCCAGGGGAGTATCTCTGCCCTGGGAACTCAGCACTCCTGCCCAGGTATTATAGAGCCAGGTGAGTGGAGAGGGTTAGGAACACCACTAAGACCTCAGCCTGCTAAACTGCACTTTGAAAATTCAAGCCTTGTTGGACTGAGTGTTAGTGCAGTTTCCAGAAAGGCCTAGGTTACTCCCTGGCGCTGGAAGAATCTGATTCAGTGTCGATCCAGAAAGTGCTGTGATGAATGTTCTCTCTGTATAAAGTATCTCCTATTTCAACAGCCATCATGGGAAAAAAAAATCTATGAAAAGTAAAAGGAGCAGCAATGAGTTAGAAGCACTGCTCAGTCACAGAAAATGTTTCCACCCAAGAAATAATTTTATTCTATTTTTGCAAATGCAAATAAGAATGGAAATTTAACATGGTCACTTCCACTGTGGAGCAGGCTTTTATAATTGCTGCCAAGTTCTGCAATAATCATAAATGCCTCTCATTCACTCACATGCTAAGCTTGACCCTCACATGTCCTCGCAGCACATCTGAGACTTTGGTGTCTTTCTCTCAGCTAGAAGCCTGCCATTTTCCAGCTTCTGTTTTACACAAATGCAGCAAGCTATGCAGCTTAGGATCTGGGTTTAGACAGTGAAAGATTTTGACTTGCACTTTTTCAGCCTGTCGTGGAGAGAGCATGGTGAAGGGGCAACTCCTGGAGGGCTTTTCATCCTGTGTGAGCTGAGGCCAGTCACTTCACTTCTCGGGGCCTCAGTTTCCCCCTTCAGGACGTGAGGAGGTCGCATAGTAGACTCTCTGAGATTTCTTCCAAAAACCACAACCTATGATTCTTTGAGCCACTCCGACTGAACTAGGTTACTCCAATGGGTAATAAAACAAGAACATGCTCCCAGCCTTCTAGTTTCTGAATATGACGTTGAAGAAGTAGAATGGAATCTACCCCTTGGAAGTCACACCACTGCAGGGCAGGGTGCAGGAAGAAATAGGTCTCTAGGGGCCTGACATGCTAAACCCAGAGGCTGCCTGCCGCCGGCAGCTGGCACTCAGGGCTGCACAGGGAACTGGAGAAAGAGAAAGGCTCCACAAGCCCAAGACCCTGTTCAGTCCCCAGCTAGTTCTTTGCTCAGGGGCTTTACCCTTTCCTACAAATCCACATAGGCTTCCCAGAAACCAAAGGGCTTTCCACAATGTTTCACATCACTCTTAAACACTGGCTCGGGCCAGGCGCAGTGGCTCACGCCTGTAATTCCAGCACTGTGGGAGGCCAAGGTGGGCGGATCACAAGGTCAGGAGATCGCGACCATCCTGGCTAACACGGTGAAACCCCATCTCTACTAAAAATACAAAAAAAAAAAAAAAAAAAAAAAAAATTAGCCGGGCTTGGTGGCGGGCTCCTATAGTCCCAGCTACTCAGGAGGCTGAGGCAGGAGAATGGCCTGAACCCGCGAGGCAGAGCTTGCAGTGGGCCCAGATCATGCCACTGCACTCCAGCCTGGGGGACAGAGCGAGACTCCGTCTCAAACAAAACAAAACAAAACAAAACAACAACAACAAAAACCACTGACTCATCAAGCGGGGGTTCATCAATGCTTTTTGGATGACGTGGTTCCACACAACTTCTCAGCTGCCCATGACACCTTTCTCCTAGCCCCAGATTCAACAGTCAGCAGCTTACAAAAAAGATCCCCCTAGTAACTTTATTGAGACATAAGTTACATACAAGTTGTATTGACTTAAAGTACACAACTGGATGAGTCTGGACCATTGTATACACCATGAAACTACCATTGCCACCAAGATTACAACACTGCCATTGCCACCAAAAGATTCCTGTGCTTTTCTGCAGTCCTGTCTTCTATCCCCTCCTACAGGCAACCACCAACCTGCTTTTTGTCACTACATAGATCAGTTTGAGTCTCTAGAATTTTACATAAATAGAATCAAACAGTATGTCCTTTTGTGTCTGGCTTCTTCCACTCAGCATAATGAGATCTGTTCATGTTGCTTGTACCAACATGTGTTTCTTTTCATTGCTAAATAGTACCCCATTGTATGGATGTACTATGTTTTATTTATCCGTTTACCCCTTGGAGGGCATTTGGGTTGTTTCCAGGGCCTATTACGAATAAAGATTCATGTGCAAGTCTTCGTGTGGATGTGTACTTTTATTTTTCTTGAGTAAATAGGAGTAGAATGGCTGGATCATATGGTAGGTGTATGTTTAAAGAAAGTTCACAAAATCCTGAGGCAAACAATAAATGATTGCCAGGCACACCTTTGCCCTCAATGAAGAAAAGGTTGGAGTTTCTTTGGAGGCATTGATTTTTAACATTCTCTTTCTCTGAATGTTTTCAATATAACAGGGATGGAAGAAGAGCTTTTAACAAGTTATACATCATTTCTCTCATTTGCAGAGGAGGAAATTAGGGCCTGGTAAGATGAAGGTACCTGCCAAAAATGAAGTTACATACAAGCCTGGCACAGTGGTTCATGCCTGTAATCCCAGTACTTTGGGAGGCTGAGGTCACTTGAGCCCAGAAGTTCGAGATCAGCCTGGCCAACATGGTGAAACCGTGTCTCTACAAAAAATACAAAAATGAGCTGGGCATGGTGGCACACGCCTTTAGTCCCAGCTACTTGGAAGGCTGAGATGGGAGGATCACCTGATTCCAGGCAGTCGGGGCTGCAGTGAGCCGTGGTCACATCACCACACTCCAGCCTGAGTGATGAGAATGAGACCCTGTCTAAAAAACACCAAAAAGGCCGGCGTGGTGGCTCATACCTGTAATCCCAGCACTTTGGGAGGCCAAGGTGGGTGGATCATTTGAGGTCAGGAGTTCAAGACTAGCCTGGTCAACATGGTGAAACCCCGTCTTCACCAAAAATACAAAATTAGCTGGGTGTGGTGGTGCATACCTATTATCCCAGCACTTAGGAGGCTGCAGCAGGAGGATCACCTGTTCCTTGGGAGCCAAGATCATGCCACTTCACTGCAGCCTGGGCAACAGAGTGAAACCCTGTCTCAAAAACAAAAACAATAATCATGCTTGATTAAAAAATAAAACTAACCCGAAAAACAATAACAACAAAGAGTTACAGGCTGTATGGAAGATTGTGGCAGGTGAAGAACATGTGTGAAGAACACCACGTGGCAAATACATGTGTGCGGAGTTCTTGATGGAAGGAAATGTCAAGAAGAGCCCCATGGCTCTGGGAGCTGGCTCACACTATTAGAGTTGCGCACTGTCACAGCTGGGAGTGGCCTTACTCATCATTTATATTGGATGACACATCTTCTCAACTTCGAATCTGATGAGGAAAAGTAGTTTTCAGCATGAGTTTCTGACAGAATCCCAGCCCTGAGACTTCACAGACAAGTGGACAGACCATCATCACTCTGCCCCAGCCCAGCACTGCTCACTCAGAGAGCTAGGCCTTTGCAGTTCGAGGAGGTCAGCACCTCCGCGGAAACACCTCACACCTTTGCCAAATGTGAAACGGCCAGTAGTGAACTTTGAATTCCTTCAAGTAGAATCCAGTGGAAATAGTTGTTCCTTTTTCATCCTCGTTTGCAATAAAAATGGAATGAAATCTTTAATTGACCACATCTCTTTCCTAATCTGAAACATAAGCCTCATAAAATTCTAATTATAAAAATCAATTTGGCTAGGCGCGGTGGCTCACGCTTGTAATCCCAGCACTCTGGGAGGCCAAGGCAGGTGGATCACCTGGGGTCGGGAGTTTGAGACCAGCCTGACCAACATGGAGAAACCCCATCTTTACTAAAAATACAAAATTAGTCGGGTGTGGTGTCGCGTGCCTGTAATCCCAGCTACTCAGGAGGCTGAGGCAGGAGAATCGCTTGAACCTGAGAGGTGG
Organism: Mandrillus leucophaeus; assembly: GCF_000951045.1. Classification (NCBI taxonomy): domain Eukaryota; kingdom Metazoa; phylum Chordata; class Mammalia; order Primates; family Cercopithecidae; genus Mandrillus; species Mandrillus leucophaeus. The sequence continues at coordinate 965,015 of NW_012104332.1, forward strand.
AGGTTGCGGTGAGCTAAGATAGCACCATTGCACTCCAGCCTGAGCAACAAGAGTGAAATTCCGTCTAAAAAAAAAAAAAAAAAAAAAATCATGTTTGCTGTCTGTTGTTAATAGCATGCGTGATTCCTGGAGGGATATTGATAAGATCACTTTTAACAATAAAATAGCAAATCTTATTTTAGATGTGACGCTGATTGATGCATGATATTTTAAGTGTTACAATCAGGTAGATTAAACAATGCATATTTTGAGGAAGAAACATATCACTTGGAAGTATTTGACCATAACCTCAACAGCAAATAAAATTACTTCATTCCTTTAGGAAACACAACATTGAGAAGATAATTCATGATATGAAAAGAATATATCGGTTAGAACGGAATGACTTAGAATTGGTTTCTTGGAATGACTGTTTTTCTTCACAAAGTGAAAGGAATTGAAATGAAATGCCAAAATTATTTGACCCAAATAATAAAGAGGAAGAAATAACAACTTACTGAGAGATGTTATCTTTATCACGTTTTCAGATTTGTCGGTTTTCTCAAAGGCATCCTAGGCTCTGTGGGGAAAAAAGCCCCCATCATCATTGCTGTTGCTTTTATAGCCTGAAGATTATGCTGAATCCCAAAGGCATTGTTGTGTTTTTCATGCTACCCCATGTTGCTTTTTTTTTTTTTTTTTTGAGATGGAGTCTTGCTCTGTCGCCCAGACTGGAGTGGAGTAGCGCCATCTCAGCTCACTGCAACCTCTGCCTCCCAGGTTCAAGTGATTCTCCTGCCTCAGCCCCCTGAGTAGCTGGGATTACTGGCACCTGCCACCGTGGCAAGCTAATTTTTGTATTTTTAGTAGAAACCAGGTTTCACCATGTTGGCCATGCCGGTCTCAAGCTCCTGACCTCAAGTGATCCGCCCACCTTGGCCTCTCAAAGCTCTGGGATTACAGGCATGAGCCATGCTGCCTGGCTTTACTGCATGTTTTTAAGGAACCCATACATATTCTCACTCTGAAGGTAGACTGTCAACTCCCAGTCTGCAATAAAAACTATTCCAGTATTCAGTCAAGGTGGAACCAAAATCTTCACATTGAAATCTTAAGTTGAAGGGAGTTTTTTACTGAAGGTGTATGGGAAGGCTAAGAAAGTTCTCTAGGTGAGAAATGGGGGTGTGTCACCCACTTTTTATCATAATGACCCCCCCTTTATTTGATTCCAACTCGAATAACCCTGGAGCTCTTTCCAGAGGGCTGAGGAGACAGGAGACCTAAGCACTCTTAGTATTACTGACAGCATTTTAGCATCCGGAATGCCGGGGTCTGGTTTTCCAAAAACCTGTCCCCAAGGCTCTTTTGAGTCCATGTGAATTAATCTCCTCTGGCACAAGAGAAAAATTATATTTGGAATGCAGTTTAATCATTGCATGAAACTTCCTTGCAAATATTTTCTCCATTATGTTTGAAGCAGGTGTCGTAGGAATCAGGTATTCGATGGAAGGTATGAGCGCTTCATGGACTCTTAGCTCTCTTTTATCAACCCAAAACTTATAGCACAGTCTTGGGAACAAATAAACCAGGCAAAAGAGGGAAGAGAATGAATTATGGCCAGCAATTCAGAAGACACACTAGAATCTTCCAGTGACTGACCTAAAAAGTCCAGCAACAGCCTCGTAAGTGAGCAGTCAACTCCTTTTCTCTTATCTTTCTGTCTCTGTTACTCTCATCGCTGAGGCTGGCAAAGGAAAGTATGCTTCCTGGAGAAAAAAAGCACACCTGAGTTCAAATCAGATTCCATCCTTCACTAGTTAAAGGGTGTTGGGTGATGACCGATTTCCTGGAGTGTCAGGGTGCTTGTCTATGAAGCAGAGCCACTGCTCACCTCCCCAGGGCTGGAGTGAGGGCTAAGTGAGTTTACATGCCAAGTGCGCAACACATACTGGGTGTTCCATGAAAGTTCTTATTCTCCTTCCCTACAGCTATTTCTCTTTCAAACAGAATGACATCTTTTCAGAAAACAAAACTAGAATTACAGGTTTGAGGCATGTTGGTTTGATGAATAAATCATTAGCCAAGGGGAGAGTTTGGACCTTTTCTCTTTATTGCGACTCAAGCTAATATTTAGCAGGCATTGGCTAAGGACCTAGGCCACACGATGTTCCACGATGGAACTCAAAGCAGAGCTTCATCCAACTTTCAGTTCAGGTGGCTTCGGGCCATCTAAGTGGGAGAATTAAAGCAGATTGGTAACTGTATTCCAGCCTGGCTCATGCAGCTTCATGATTAATTTAGTAGAGGATCTTTTGGTGTGTTCTTCACTCTCTGAAGGAGGCTGCATCCTGCCCAGGGAGCAATCTATGACAGGGCTCTTAGGGAAAATTTGGTCTTGACAAAATATCTGTCAATAGTTTCGTCTTCATCTTGGAAGAGGCCTTGTATCTTCCTGGCTGATGATGACAAAAATAGATCCCAGCACCTAAAAAAAAGATGACAGTCTAAGACATAGGATGAATGAAAGTCCAAAGTTATGAACATAACACAGCACAGAGGAACGTGTTTTATTATTTATTTTTGTTGAGTTTGTCATTCTAAAGAACAGAGGGAGGCTCTCAAAAAGAAAAAAACATGTATTTATTTGGGAATAGGGCATTGCAATGGGAATATGCATGCCACAGTAAACTGTGTGTGTGTACCCAGCAAGGTAAAAATGAAGACAAAAGCTTTTAAAGGAGAAATGAGGAGGATTACATAATGATTTTGAAATTATTATCCTTGGCTACAAAGATCAGTAACAAGGATGAGGCCATTCGGAGGTTGGACAGGCAGTTGCTGGGTGGATGTCTGCACAGAAGTATTTTTCGTGTAAGGCTAAAATGGCCTTTGTGCAAGGCTGTGTTTTTTGTGGTCTTTTGTGATAGCTTTTGTTATCAGACGTGTAAGTGAGAACCCTCTCTTCACAGCCTACCCTCACTCTATTTTTAGGCTTTATTTTTTTCCTTTTTAACACAAGTGACTCCATTTTGATTCTGCTAATTTTCACATTCCCTCTTTTGTTTGTTTGTTTTATATCTTTATTATACTTTATTGTTAGTTCCCACAAGCAAAACATTCCCTCTTTTGATCAAGATTTTTCTCCAAAAGTGTCACTAGTCAATCACCCTGTAGATGGGTTTTGGTGTCCCTTGGTGCTGGGATAGACATGTCCCAGGTTGCTGGCCCCATCCCACAATGGAAAAAGTGAATGGCAAGTAGGAGTCATTGTCAAAACTCTTTTAAACACCTTTGCACAAAAGGGAGGTTGGAAGGGACCGGTTCTCAGGCTAAGTCTCCCTGCACTCCATTATGAAGTTCAATTTTGTCTGTTGTGTAGTTTTTTTGCTGTCATCTCAAAGTGTTGGGTCAGCATTATTCTGAGTTTCTATGCCCACAAAAATTTCCTGGGATGGATTCTTGCTCTGTTGCCCAGACTGGGGTGCAGTGGCGTGATCTCGGCTCACTGCAACCTTCGCCCCCCAGGTTCAAACAATTCTCCTGCCTCAGCCTTCCAAGTAGCCGAGATTACAGGCGCACACCACCATTTAGCAGGGGAACACATGGCTCTTAGAAAAAGTAAAAGCATGTAAAGTTTCCTGGTTATATGAAACAATTCAGACACATCAAGAAAAGCTGGTTGGATGCAGTGGCTCATGCCTGTAACCCCAGTACTTTGGGAGGCCAAGGTGGGAGGATCATTTGAGGCCAGGAGTTTGAGACTAGTCTGGGCAATATAGAGAGATCCCATCTCTACAAAATATAAAAAAGTAACCTGGGCATGTGGCATTGCCTGTAGTCCCAGCTACTTGGGAGGCTGAGGTTGGAGAATCACTTGAGCCTGAGAGGTTGAGGCTTTGGTGAACGATTGTGCCACTGCACTCCAACCTGGGCAACAGAGCAAGATCCTGTCTCAAAGGAAAAAAAAAAAGAAAAGCTAAGGGTACAACATCAAGTTACCCTAGAGGAAAACATTGCTTTTCTAGGTCTTAAAGATAGTCATTTTAGCAGCAGGTCATAATAGCAGAGTTAGAACTGGAAAAAAAGTCACAAGAGTTTACTAAAAAACTGAAAAAGTTAATATCTCAGCTGAGCCAAAATATATGCCTTTTCAAGAGGGGAAAAGAGAGTTGAAGACAATGATACATGCCCTCAAATTGTGTGCAGTGAGACACAGCCAAAGTTGAACTTCTGAGATATGAATCCGAGAAACTTCTAGAGGAAAATTCTACCTCAAGAAATGAAATTACCACTCTGAATAAAAAAGACAGCATGTTTAACCTAAAACTATGGAAATTAAATGAATCTCAGGACAAAATATGGCAGTAACATAAACTGCAATTTAGAAGATGGCTGTTACAAAGGAGATTTCAGATTTAAAAATCAAAACCTCTTGTAATTTTACTAAGAGCAAATCAATATTTCAAGAAAATCGACTAGCCTGGGCAACAAGGTGAGACCCCATCACTACAAAAAATTTAACAGTTATCTCAGTGTGGTGGTGAATGTCTATGGTTCCAGCTACTAGGGAGGCTAAGGTGGGAGGATCACTTGAGTCTGGGAGGCTGAGGCTACAGTCAGCTGTGATCATCCAGCCTAGATGACTGAGTGAGAGCCTTTCTCAAAAAATAAAAAAAGAAAAAAGAAAACTTTGTTGTTCTAGCATAAGAAACCACACTTCAATTTTGCATTTGTGTGTGTGTGTGTGTTTTTTTTTTTTTTAGATGGAGTCTCACTCTGTCACCAGGCTGGAGTATAGTAGCACCACCTCGGCTCACTGCAACCTCCACCTCCTAGGTTCAAGCAATTCTCCTGCCTCACCCTCCTGAGCAGCTGGGACTACAGGCAAATGCCACCATGCCCAGCTAATTTTTGTATTTTAAGTAGAGATGAGGTTTCACCATGTTGGACAGGATGATCTTGATGTCTTGACCTCTTGATCCACCCTCCTCAGTCTCCCAAAATGCTGGGATTACAGGCATGAGCCACCGTGCCCAGCTGCATTAGTGTATTTTTAATATCAAATCTCACTTATAATGTAGAAACACTTACAAATAATTCCCCTCTAATTATAGCCAACTGAATCACACACACAACTCCTTTCATAAATTTCTTCTCCACAAACCTTTTTCATGACTTACTCATACCATTGACAACATGCTCAGACTTTCTGCTTTGTCCTATACTTCCTCTTAAACAACTAGTAAGGCAAAAATTTACCACATAAAGGCCAGGCACAGTGGGTCACCCCTGTAATCCTAACACTTTGGTAGGCTGAGGTTGGTGGACTACTTGAGGCCAGGAGTGCAAGATCAACATGGCAAGACCCTGCCTTTCAAAAAGAAAACAAAATAAATAAATTTACCACATAAGATTCTTTCTCATACAAATTTATTCTCTTTTCTTTTTATGCTTTCTTACCAAAAATACACCTTGCTTTCTTTCTTTTTCTTCTGTTGTTTTCTTTTTTATTTTTTTTGAGACAGGGTCTCGCTCTGTCTCCCAGGCTGGAATGCAGTGGCACGATCTCTGTTCATTGCAACCTCCACCTCCTGGGCTCACGCAATTCTCCTGCCTCAGCCTCCTGAGTAGCTGGGATTACAGGTGACCACCACCAAGCCTGGCTACATTTTTGTATTTTTAGTAGAGATGGGGGTTTCACCATGTTGGCCAAGCTGGTTTTGAACTCCTGACCTCAAATGATCTGCCTGCCTCAGCCTCCCAAAGTGCTGGGATTACAGGCATAAGCCACTGTGCCCAGCCATCTTTCTTTTCTTGAGACATGGTTTTGCTCTGCTGCCTAGGCTGGAGTACAGTGGCACATTCATAGCTCACTGCAGCCTAAAACTCCCAGGCTCACATGATTCTCCCACATCAGCCTCCAGAGTAGCTGGGACTACAGATACACGCCACCATACCCAGCTAAATTTTTTCGGTTTTTTTTTGAGACGAGGTCTTGCTACATTGTGCAGGCTGGTCTCAAACTGCTGACCTCAAGTGATCCTGCCACCTCAGCCTCCCAAAGTGCTGGGATTACAAGTGTAAGTCACTGCATGTGGCACATAACTTACTTTCTCTCTTTCCTACTTACTGGTTCCTTTCTGTCTTGTTTCTATTTCCTTCCTAAATTTATATTTTGAAATAATTTTAAAATAACCTTGAAATCAGACAAATGTACTCTTCTTATTCAATAAGAGCACATTTTTGTCTTTCTTATAATTTTTTCTTACAAAAAAACACACATTATTTTGTGTGTGTTAATAGACCCAAGTATATTTAGTCTTTGTATAAAATTTAAGAAACAACAAATAAACTTATATTCAGCAATTTGTTCCAGGTTTTGTTTTTGTTTTTTTTTTTTTTTTTTTGAGACAGAGTCTCACTTTGTTGCCTGGGTTGGAGTGCAGTGGCGTGATCTCGGCTCACTGCAACCTCCACCTCCTGGGTTCAACTGATTCTCCTGCCTCAGCCTCCCAAGTTGCTGGGATTACAGACGCCTGTCACTGCGCTGGGCTAATTTTTTATATTTTTACTAGAGATGGGGTTTTGCCATTTTGGTCAGGCTGGTCTTGAACTCCTGACCTCGTGATCCACCCGCCTTGGCCTCCCAAAGTGCTGGGATTATAGGCGTGAGCAATCACGCCCGACCTGTTTCAATTTTTTAAAAATCTTATTTGGAAATGACCCAGACATTTAATGAGTACCTATTACTTAATTTAACATAATTTTAAGATTTCAAATTAAATGAAAAGTTTCTTTATAAATATTTACACCATTTACATTTACACAATTTAATAATTTATCTAGATTACTTATAAAAACTGACATATTAGACAAAGCCTAGAACCCTTTCAAATTATTTTGCTATTAACCATTTTTATAGTCTGTGAATATCAGGTGTTCACCTAAGTCACAACTTTAAATATAAACATATAGGTATTTTGTCTATGACTCATAAGATAAAGCTGTTTTCATTATAAGCAAAGTTTAATTAGTTTTACATATCAAAGAGTTACACACAAAGATCATTCTGGTTTATGCTGGGTTTATAGTTATATAACCTTTGTGTCAAACCTGGACATCTTAAAACATCTAGTAGAGACAAATATAAAACTGTCTGACAAGTAAACCCTAGGAAAAATGTATGTTGCTACTTCTTAAGACATCTGTATTTTTATTTTACCTATAGTTTTAAAAGCATCTTATAAACAATTTACTTAAGTCCTGTGAACTAAAAGGCACTTGAATTACCACATATTTTATATGAGCACTCATTTATATAAGCCAATTTGAAAAGAATTTCTTTTTTTTTTTCTTTTTTTTTTTGTTTGAGATGGAGTCTCACTCTTTTACCCAGGCTAGAGTGCAGTGGCATGATCTTGGCTCACTGCAACCTCCACCTCCTGGTTCAAGCAATTCTCCGGCCTCAGCCTCCTGAGTTAGCTGGGATTACAGGCATGTGCCACCATGCCCAGCTAATTTTTTAATTTTTAGTCGAGACGGGGTTTCACCATGTTGGCTAGGCTGGTCTTGAACTCCTGACCTCAGGTGATCTGCCCACCTCAGCCTCCCAAAGTGCTGGGATTACAGGCATGAGCCACTGTATCCAGCCCAACCTGAAAAGAATTTCTTAATGATTTCTGGCCAACCACAGCAGATTTGATCATGCAGACACAACATAATACATGTACATATGCACAAACATACCTAAACACACACACATGCACACACACACACACAAAGATGTTACAGCTTTCATTTTACAATTTTATTCATGAGATAGTAATACAAACTCACCAGTCTATAAAACACACTTGGATTGCCAGGCACGGTGGCTCACGCCTGTAATCCCAGCAGTTTGGTAAGCTGAGGCAGGAGGATCACCTGAAGTGGAGAGTTCGAGACCAGCCTGACCAACATAGAGAAACCCTGTCTCTACTAAAAATACAAAATTAGCCGGGCGTGGTGGCTCATGCCTGTAATCCCAGCTACTCAGGAGGCTGAGGCAGCAGAATTGCTTGAACCCGGGAGCCGGAGGTTGTGGTGAGCTGATATTGTGGTATTGCACTCCAGCCTGGGCAACAAGAGCGAAACTCTGCCTCAAAAAAAAATAAAATAAAATAAAAAATGAATAAAACATACTTGGATTCAAGTTATGACAAAATTTCAGACAAAACTGGGACCTATTTATATAACCAAACAGTATTTTCCCCAAATACGTAATCTAATGAAGGCTGTGGACCAAAATGTTGGGTAAAGCAATTTCCATAGCAGTTTGATTTTTTTTTTCAAGAGAATTAAATCGTTTATTGATTACACATGATAATGGATGATACACAAGCTTCATTCCCATCTATAATTTTATCTGGTACCATTATTCAATTTAGATATATTGCATAGGATGTGCCAACAATCACTTTTATAACCAATAATTCCATGATTTTGCTTGTGTAATCCCTTTTAATGGTGAACTTCAGGTCACAACAGTAACTATCAGTTCAACTACACCAAGGTTTCCGAAGACAATGGCTTCTCCACCCAAGCAGGTTGTATATAAATTCCAAATAGAACCTGGCATCACCCTGAAGGAATTCTAAGTTCACACTGTTGGGGAAATTTACCAAGAAGGCTTCAGAGTAGACTAACTTTACACGGCACATTTAAAAAAAAAAAAGACTTTTATTCAGCGTCACGATCAGACTAATCACATTTAGCGATCAACAGCATGGGTGCAAAAAAAAAAAAAAACTACATTAAAACCCTTTGTTGGAATGCTTTACACTTTCCACAGAACAGAAACTAAAATAACCTGTTATACAATTAGTCACAAATACAGTCCTTGAGTTTTTTGCCCATACACATGACTGTTTGTCTAAAACATGTCTTCTTTGTAGCAGCTAGGCCCTGCCACCACTGTACTTGGCTGAGTTCACAAATCTGTTGTAACCTGTAGCTTCCCTGTCACTTCTCTGGCTCTCCTCTCCTGCTAAGATTTGTTTGCTAATTAAAATCTTCTGCCACTGCCATAGCTACTGCTGCTGCTGGAACCGCCATAGCCACCTTGGTTTTGTGGTTTTGTGAAGTATTGGCCTCCACCGCCATAGGGGCCAGAGCTTCTGCCTCCAAAATTTCCTCCCTTCATGGGTCCAACAATTGAAGACTGATTGTTGTAATTGCCAAAATCATTGTAGCTTCCACCACCTCCAAAATTGCTTCCATCATTACCAAATCCATTATAGCCATCCCCACTGCCACCATATCCACCACCACCACAGCTGCCACCAAAGCCACCACGACCACTGAAGTTTCCTCCACGACCGAAGTTGACATTCCTACTGAAACCACCTCCACAACCACCACCAAAGTTTCCAGAACCACTTCGAGACCTCTTTGGCTGGAAGAAGCACTAGCCATCTCTTGCTTTGACAGGGCTTTCCTAACTTCACAGTTGTGGTCATTCACAGTATGGTATTTCTGAATGACAATCTTATCCACAGAGTCATGGTCATCAAAGGTTACAAAGGCAAAGCCCGTTTTCTTGCCACTGCCTCGGTCAGTCATGATTTCAGTCACTTCAATTTTCCCAGACTGTTCAAAATAATCTCTTAGGTGATGTTCTTCAGTGTCTTCTTTAATGCTACCAAGAAATATCTTTTTCACAGTTAAGTGGGCACCTGGTCTTTGAGACTCTTCTCTTGAGACAGCTCTCTTTGGTTCCACAACTCTTCCATCTTGTGTGGCCTTGCATTCATGGCTGCATCCACCTCCTCCACAGTGGCATATGCGACAAACCCACAGCCCCTGGAACGCTTGGTGTTTGGATCTCTCATTACTACACGGTCCGTGAGCGTTCCCCATTGCTCAAAATGGCTCCTCAGGCTCTCATTGGTTGTTTCAAACCTCAACCCTCCAATGAAGAGCTTCCTCAGCTGTTCGGGCTCTTTAGGAGACTCTGACTTAGACATGATGGCAGGGAGAAGAGAGACTTTAACGATGCTTCTTCCGCGGCGTCCACGGGCAGATAGCAGTTTGATTTTTAAAAAACTCCTTCACCCTTTTTTTCTCTTTTTTCCTTAGTTTCAAATAAGTTTAGTGTTAAATTTTCAATGTTTATATTTTAGACAGGACTGGCCAAACTGTATAAGAAAAACAAAATATCTAAGTAGCTTTGTATTTTTTTTTTTTTGGAGACAGAATCTTGCTCAGTTGCCCAGGCTGGAGGGCAGTGGTGTCATCTCAGTTCACTGCAGCCTCTGCTTCCTGGGTTCAAGCAACTCTCATGCCTCAGCCTCCCAAGCAGCTGGGATTACAGGCATCTTCCACCACACCCAGCTAATTTTTATTTTTTTGTATTTTTAGTAGAGACGGGGTTTCA
>NW_012104332.1:977547-978786 GCF_000951045.1 Mandrillus leucophaeus
CTCAGGTGATCTGCCTGCCTTGGCCTCCCAAAGTGTTGGGATTACAGGCGTGAGCCACTGTGCTTGGCTAGGTCCTTTTTTTTTTTTTTTTTTTTGAGACAGTGTCTCACTCTGTCACTCAGGTTGGAGTGCTGTGGCGCCATCTTGGCTCACTACAACCTCTGCCTCCCGGGCTCAAGCAATCCTCCCACCTCAGCCTCCCAAGAAGCTGGGATTACAGGCACATGCCACCATGCCTGGCTGAGTTTTGTCTTTTTTGTAGAGAGAAGATTTTGCTATGTTGCTCAGGATGGTTTCGAACTCCTGAGTTCAAGGATCCACCTGCCTTCTAAAGTGCTGGGAATACAGGCATGAGCCACCATGCCCAGCCTTTAAGGTCTTTTACTAAGGTAGGCTTATAACCAAAGTGATCCCCCCAAAATTTTTAAAGCCTCTACCAAAAAGAGGGAGGCTCAGCCTGAGAGAAGACTCACCAGGGCAGAAGAGGTGAGTTGCGAAAGTGGAGAGCTCAAAGGGCTCCTGTAAGTGCTGCACAATGGTATCGAGAATTGCCAGCTCTGTCCAAAACTGATCCTACTTCAGGTCCTGCTTCCAGATACTATTTGTGTCACCCTAAATAACAGAGAGGCTCTCTAAAAAAAAAAAAAAATTCAGGAATAGGGCATTGCAATAGGAATATGAGTGCCATAGCAAACTATGTGTGTATTCAGGGAGGCAAAAGAAGACAAAGGTTTTAAAGGAAAAATGAGGAGGATTACGGATTACATAATTGTTTTGAAATGATTATTCTAAACTACGAAGATCAACAACAGTGGTGACTGAGGTTGGACAGGTAGTTGCTGAGCAAATGTCCTCATAGAAATATTTTTTGTGTAAGGTTGTGATGGCCTTTGTGCAAGGTTGTGGGTTTTGCAGTCTTTTGTGATAGCTTTTGTTATCAGGCATGCAAGTGAGAACCCTCTCTTCATAGCCCTCCCTGGATCTATTTGTTAGGGTTTTATTTTCCTCTTTTTATTTTTTATTCTTTTGAGATAGAGTCTCGCTCTGTCGCCCAGGCCGGAGTGCAGTGGTGTGATCTCGGCTCACTGCAACCTCCGCCTCCCGGGTTCAAGCGATTCTCCTGCCTCAGCCTCCTCAGTAGCCGGGACTAGAGGCACCTACCACCACACCCGGCTAATTTTGTATTTTTAGTAGAGGCAGGTTTCACCATGTTGGCCAGGCTGATCTCGAACTCCTAAC
>NW_012104332.1:981891-984354 GCF_000951045.1 Mandrillus leucophaeus
GAGACAGAATCTTGCTCAGTTGCCCAGGCTGGAGGGCAGTGGTGTCATCTCAGTTCACTGCAGCCTCTGCTTCCTGGGTTCAAGCAACTCTCATGCCTCAGCCTCCCAAGCAGCTGGGATTACAGGCATCTTCCACCACACCCAGCTAATTTTTATTTTTTTGTATTTTTAGTAGAGACGGGGTTTCACCTTGTTGGCCAGGCTGGTCTTGAACTCCTGACCTCAAGTGATCCGCCCACCTTGGCCTTCCAAAGTGCTGGGATTATAGGCGTGAGCCACCACCTGGTTGGCCTTGTATTTTTAGTAACAATCTATCTTTTGCCAACCTGGGGTGTTTGACTAGTCAATGTGGGCAGGGAAACATTTTAGAAGGCTTTGCTTTGTTTTTGTTTTGACTTTCTCCTTTTGGTCCAAGCAAATTTTTTATGCTGGACAAAGATATCATATTATTGCTCTAAGCTCAAGATTTTGATATATTTGATCTGAGTGTGTAACTTTATAAACATTTATCTGTTTTTTTTTTTTTAATTTATTATTTTTTTTTTATGAGACAGAATCTCACTCTGTCACTCAGGCTGGAGCGCAGTGGCACGATCTCTGCTCACTGCAACCTCCGCCTCCTGGTTTCAAGCGATTATCCAGCCTCAGTCTCCTGGGTATCTGGGATTACAGGTGTGCGCCACCACACCAGGATAATTTTTGCATTTTGTATTTTAGGAGTTTCACCATATTGGTCAGTCTGGTCTCAAACTCCTGACCTCATGATTTGACCACCTCAGCCTCCCAAAGTATTGGGATTACAGGTGTGAGCCACCGCACCTGGCCTTATCTGGTTCTTTTTCTTTTATACTATCAATCCTTCAGTTATCCATTTCATCACAATATGCAATTATTAGTCAGGCAAACCTAAATTTACATTCCCAAAGATTTCTAGATTGTTACTTGCCATGGAGCTATTGTGATGTGTAAAGCCAATAATTTGAAAGAGCTTTAAAATCTTTTTTTCTTTTTTTTTTTTTTTGAGACAGGGTCTCCGTCTGTCACCCAGGCTGGAGTACAGTGGCATGAACAGAGCTCACTGGAGCTTCAAACTCCTAGGCTCAAGTGATCCTCCTGCCTCAGCCTCTCAAGTAAGTAGGACTATAGGCATGCACCACCATGTCCAGCTAGTGTAAAATACTTCTTTTTTCTTTTTTTTTGATAGAAATGGGGTCTTGCTGTTTTGCCCAGGCTGGTCTTGAACTCCTGGCTTCAAGCAATTCTCTCGTCTTGGCCTTCCAATGCGCCGGGATTACAGGCATGGGCCACCATGCCCAGCCCAATACCTTTTCTAGAATGCCATAAACAGTGAGTTTTATCTTAATACCAATAGAAAAGTCAGCAGATTCAAAGTAGGCAGAAGAAAAAAGAAAATAGAGAGAGGCAGACAAAGAACTCAGAAGGCTCTATATGCTAACTCTATAGTTGCAAGGTTTTTAAAGAGAGTTTAAAATAATGACCATTTTGGCTCTGAATTTTCCATGATATACTTTGTCTGTTAAAAAATATGCACAAGAACTGGTCATATGTAACTGGCTTCAGTCCCAGAAAACGTGGCATGCCATAATGTTTGAGAATCTCATTCTGTTCTTATTAACATCTTGAGAGCAAAGACAATCCTATAAATCCCATCAGAGAATGTCAGGACTTTGGACCAATGTTTAGATGGTGGTGGCTGCCCTAGTGGCTTTTAATTAGCCATTTTGTGCCCACTATTTAGAATTTTTATTTTTGCTCTCAGAAGATATTCAGAAACAAGCAAGGGAAAAGAGTCAAATCACAGATGCCTGTAACCAAATGAAACCAGGGTAAGAGTGTTCACAAAAATTTTAAGCCAGGTTTGCAGATCAAACAAAATATCAAATTAAAAAGTAAGTTCACCAGAAAAAACATGCCTCAAAGAGTGTAAATTCCATAGAATTCGGAGTGCTGAACCCAGAAAGACACTTGTCTTTGTATCAAAAAGAACTTGCCAGAAAAAAACAAAAAGTGTTTTATCATCCCAGGAGGGATCTGAGGTCCTTTTTTTTTCTCTTTTTTGAGATGGAGTCTCACTCTATTACCCAGGCTGGAGTGCAGTAGCAGTGATCTCGGCTCACTGCAACCTCCACCTCCCAGGTTCCAGTGATTCTCCTGCCTCAGTCTTCTGAGTAGCTGGAATTACAGGCGCCCACCACCATGCCCAGCTAATTTTTGTATTTTCAGTAGAGACGGTGTGCCACCGTGTTGACCAGGCTGGTCTGGAACTCCTGACCTCAGGTGATCTGCCTGCCTTGGCCTCCCAAAGTGTTGGGATTACAGGCGTGAGCCACTGTGCTTGGCTAGGTCCTTTTTTTTTTTTTTTTTTTTGAGACAGTGTCTCACTCTGTCACTCAGGTTGGAGTGCTGTGGCGCCATCTTGGCTCACTACAACCTCTGCCTCCC
>NW_012104332.1:985194-1091150 GCF_000951045.1 Mandrillus leucophaeus
CTCGGCTCACTGCAACCTCCGCCTCCCGGGTTCAAGCGATTCTCCTGCCTCAGCCTCCTCAGTAGCCGGGACTAGAGGCACCTACCACCACACCCGGCTAATTTTGTATTTTTAGTAGAGGCAGGTTTCACCATGTTGGCCAGGCTGATCTCGAACTCCTAACGTCAAATGATCCACCCACCTCGGCCTCCCTAAGTGCTGGGATTACCGGCACAAGCCACTGTGCCCAGCCAATTTTTTACTTTTTTTGAGACAGAGTCACAATTTTCCTCCATCACCAACGCTGGAGTGTGATGGTGTGATCACAGCTCACTGCAGCCTCGACCTCCTGGGCTCAAGTGATTCTCCCACTTCAACCTCCCAAGTAGGACCCCCAAGTCCCCCAAGTGGGACTACAGGTGTGTACTACCATGCCTGGCTAATTTTTAAACTTTTTTTGTAGATATGGGGTCTTTTTATGTTGCCAAGGCTGGTCTCAAACCCTTGGCCTCAAGAAATCCTTCCACCTCAGCCTCCCAAAGTGCTGAGGTTACAGGCGTAAGCCACTGTGCCCTGCCCTTTTTCTAATTTTTAACACAACTGACTCCATTTTGATTCTGATAACCTTCAAAAGTGCTTGCTCATGACAGTTCAACAGTCAAAGCAAGCAGCTTGTTATGAGCTTTGACACTGGATTTGAAGAAGGAAAAATTGATACTAATGACTTACAATATTAGTAGCCACATTTCTAACCAGAACAGTCATTAGAAATAAGCATAGATAATAGGCTAGAGAGGAAAGCTTCCTATCACTGGATTGGGTTACCTTTAATGCAGCCTTACTCACCTCCATAATGTTACTGCAAGGTAGATTGTAATTCACATACACAAATAACACTTCTGTATGTTATGTGCTATGAAGATTTTTTCACTGTATTACCCAATTCTCCTTTTAAGAAAAGATCTCTGTCTCAACTTATTCTGAGAGATTAAGACTAGATACATTTGTCCTTTTTGTATCTAGTCCTAATCTCTTCCTTCCAGGCAGAGAGAACTACAAAAATCCATCATTCCCTCATCACTCTGGCTCTTTAAATGTCCTATAGCATCAAGCAATGAAGTGTTACTTTTGCTATTGTTGATACATAAATTGACTACTGGGAAAAAGCTTCCCTGAATTATTTATCAGAATGAACTTTATAACTAATATATGAAGACATCAGCTATATGTCAATGGTCAACCTTAAAGATAGTTTTTTTAAAAACTGTACAATTATGATATTTTTCTTTTTTGTTTTGTTTTGTTTTTGTTTTTTTGAGACAGGGTCTTGTTCTGTCACCCAGGCTGGGGTGTAATGGTGCATTATAGCTCACTGCAGCTTTGACCTCCCAGGTTCAAGTGATCCTCTGGCCTCGGCCACTTGAGTAGCTGGGACCACAGGTGCATGCCTGGCTAATTTTTAGGTTTCTTTTTTGTAGAAATGAGGCTTCACTATGTTGCCTAGGTTTGTCCTGAACTCCCGGCTTCAAGTGATCCTCCTGCCTTGGCCTCCCAAAGTGCTGGGATTACAGGTGTGAGCCACCACAGCCAGCTGACTTAGACTTTTTTTTTCAATTAGCTATTCTGTATCTTGCCAAATGCACCAAAGATTTGAAGTAACTTTTGATGAAAACACAGGTACCATCAGACCAGTATAACAGGACCAAAAAACTGATCAAGAAATAGGAGCAGGAACAAATAAATAAGGGCTAAGAGGAAGAAAACACTAGAATTACAGAAACTATCTGAGGAACACTATAGCAATTAAGCCCCAAATCTGGTCTTGAGCTTCCCAGGAGCCAGAGTGAAGAGGGAATGATGGATTCATGTAGTCCTCTGCCTAGAAGACCCATAGGCCAAAAAGGACAAATTCATCTAGTCCTAATGTCTGACAATGATTTGAAAGAGAGATCTTTTCTTAAAAGGGGAATTGGGTAATACAGTGAAAAAATCCTAACAGCATGTTGACAAAAGCACACAGAAGTGTTCTGTGTGTATGTGAACTATAATTTACCTTGCAGTAACATTATGACAAGTAAGGCTGCACTGCATTAGCACAAATAAGCCCCTGCAGTCAGCCTCCTGGCATCCCTGGGCAATGAGAACATTGTCTTAAGTTCCAATGTGAGGCCGATATTTCCTGATCAATAAGAAAAGCCTAAGGCTGGGCATGGTGGCTCACACCTGTAATCCCAGCACTTTGGGAGGCCGAGGAGGGCAGATAACCTGAAGTCAGGAGTTCAAGACCAGCCTAGCCAACATGGCGAAAACCCGTCTCCACTAAAAAATACAAAAATTAGCCAGGTGTGGTGGTGAGTGCCTGTAATCCCAGCTACTTGGGAGGCTGAGGCAGGGATAATTGCTTGAATCCTAGAGGCAGAGGTTTCAGTGAGGCGAGAGCGTGCCATTGTACTCCAGCCTGGGAGACAGAGCAAGACTCTGTCTCAGAAAAAACAAACAAACAAACAAACAAACAAAAAACCATGATAAAGAGTTTCTGTGCAACCCTGAACTATCCTTGGGCTGAATGCTTTGATTGTTTGATTATCTGGCATCACTTACCGGTTCTTCTTCAGGTCATGTTGGATCTTTCTTTACAGGGTCCTTTCCAAGTCCTTTTCCCTGCATACTCTTTAACTGTCAGGGTTTGCTAGGGCTCCTGTTCTCTTCATCCTCTATTTGATTTCATTTGCTCATGGCCTTACCCACTGCTTTTCTGGTAATCCCCAAACTTATTTCCCCAGCTTATACTCTCTCCCATGCTTCAGATACATAAGACTTCTGGAGAAGCAACTCAAATTCAAAATGTCCAAAGCATCTTTCTTCAACCAAATCCAGAAGCTTCAAAGTCCTCCAGAGTGGTATCACATCCTGCAATGTCTATTGGTAGTGGGAACATCTTCTCAGGTCATAACTAGGGAATGCGAAGAATATAATTTTGTTCTTCTAAATTTTGTTCCAAAATTCATTTTTCTACCTAGCAGTAGAAACATTGTTTTTGTCAAGTCAATATAAACTCAGAGAATTTAAGGTTTCTCCGCTGCCACCTGCTCCCTCGGGTTACATCTAAGTGATGGCAGTGTTCAAGCAATTCGGGGTTGGGGTGTGGCAGGGTCTGTTTCTTTTTTTTTTTTTTTTTTTTTTGAGACACAGTTTCACTCTTGTCACCCAGGCTGGAGTGCAATGGCACGATCTCGGCTCACTGCAACCTCCCCCTCCCAGGTTCAAGTGATTCTCCAGCCTCAGCCTCCCAAGTAGCTGGGATTACAGGTGCACGCCACCATGCCCAGCTAATTTTTGTATTTTTAGTAGAGATGGGGTTTCACCATGTTGGCCAGGCTGGTCTTGAACTCTTGACCTCAGGTGATCCATTCACCTCAGCCTCCCAAAGTGCTGGGATTACAGGCGTGAGCCACCGCGCCCAGCCAGGGGTTCTGTTTCTTGATTCACCTGATTTATGCTGGCATTTGCTCAGACAGTGGGCTCCCTCTGGCCCTGGTCACTGGCTCCTTTCTCTACCAGCATCCACTGAGATGTCCATCTTGCCTTTGGTCCCATATCCACCCAGGTGAACGTGTGTCCTCATATCTAACACAGTGGCTCTTTTGTCATACCTGCTAGAGCAATGGAAACATTTCAGATGTCTTCCTATGCCACACTGGAGCCCCAAGAAATGTGTGGGGCCCCTCTTAGCTTAAAAACACCATGTTGTCATTTCCACTCAGTGGCTGCTGCATCACCCTGGCCCAAGGATACTCTTCTGTAGGTCACACCTGGAACTTGAAGCATGGGCGTCCTCTGCTCTTCAATCTCCTATCCTGTCTGCAGGTTCACTTTTTTACCCTTCCTGCTACCATCTAAGGCTGATGTACTGGGCAACCAGGGAGAGGAGGTTGTGCTCAGGGCCCCTCCATAGTGATATGTGCCACCCTCTCATTTCCTTCCACTCTCCCTCCTTGCTACATGGGGGGTGTCATTTAAAAAAAAAAATCTCATTTGAGGTGGGAAATTCAAAAGTAGAGAACCGACCCTTTCATTACTACGGTAATAACCCAAACCTGAGGGCCAAGTGAGTAGAATACATTTGTTGAAAGGAACAATAAATGCCAGGAAAGCAGCAGAAATCCAAACTTCAAAATATCATCCCATCACATACCTCTTGAACATCTCTCATATTCAGTTCAGCTGTTTTTGCATCATTTACAGTTTTCTGTGTCTCTTACCTGGATTGCTACAATAAAAAAAAAAAAAAAACTTCCTGATTATGGTTTTCTATAAGCTTTCTGAAGAAACTATTATTAATTTTTATAAAGATGAGGTCTCACAATGTTGCCCAGGCTGGTCTTGAACCCCTGGGTTCAAGCAATCTTTCCACCTTGGCCTCCCAAAGTGCTGGGATTACAGGCATGAGCCACTGCACCTGGCCTTCCATAAACCTTTTTTTTTTTTTTCTTTTCTTTTTTTTTTAAGACAGAGTCTCACTCTGTCACCCAGGCTAGAGAGCGGTGGTGTGACTTCGGCTCACTGCGATCTCTGCCTCCTGGGTTAAAGTGATTCTCATGTCTCAGTCTCCTGAGTAGCTGGAATTATAGGCAAGTGCCACCATGCCTGGCAAATTTTTGTACTTTTAGTAGACAGGGTTCCATCATGTTGGCCAGGCTGGTCTCAAACTCCTGACCTCAAGTGATTCGTCCACCTCGGCCTCCCAAAGTGCTGGGATTATATGCGTGAGCCACCACGCCTGGCCCCATAAGCTTTCTTTAGGCCATTTTTGATACTGTAGCCAGAATGTTTTACTGTCTCTAAAACGTGCATCCAGTCATGCTATGTCTCCTCCTCAAAGGCTTCAGTGGCTTTCCACTGCCTTTGGGAAAAGTCAGAAGTGCTGAGGACATGAAACAAAGTCCATAGTCTGGACTCTGTATGACGTGTTTTCTCTGATTCCCCAAGCTCAGCTAGACTGTATGTCAGGACTGTGAATTCAAATGTGTGGCTTGCTTTCCTCCATCACTCCAATCTTCAAAGTGAACATCTATTCATCTTTCACACTTAGTTCCAATGTTACCTTCTCAGTGATACTGGCTAATTCTCTCCTGTGTATATTCCCTTCATAACAGCATTGATGTCTGATTGTTTCTTGGTTAACATGTATGCTTCCCTCATTAGATTATAAGCTTCTTGAGGACAGGACTGTGTCTTCCCATCTTTGCATTCCAGTGCCTGGCATTGTACCTAGTGACATTGTAGGTATTCACAAGATGTTTGACTGAATAGCCAACTGGCAGAGGATGCTTTCAGAAGCAAAGCCACCAATCGGGAGACAAAAGGCTCTTGACATAAGAGAGAGAAATGTCTGGATATACTGGGGTTCAAACATTTCCCTATTCCTTCTTTCCTTTTTAATCCTTTTACTTTCCCACTTTGAAGGCTACAAAGCACAGGACTTTGGGTTTTAAACTTGGTGATCCCCAAGCATCTCCAGATGGTGACATCATACAATAGTTGAAAGATCAAGTCACTGAGCAAAGGTTAAAATTTACATGTGGTGGCCGGGTGTGGTGGCTCATGCCTATAATCCCAGCACTTTGGGAGGCCAAGGCGGGTGGATCACTTGAGGTCAGGAGTTCAAGACCAGCCTGGCCAACATGGCGAAACCCCATCTCTACTAAATATACAAAAATAAGCTGGGTATGGCGGTGCGCACCTGTAATCCCAGCTACTCGGGAGGCTGAGGCAAGAGAATCCTTTGAACCTGGGAGGCAGAGGTTGCAGTGAGCTGAGATTTCGCCACTGCACTCCAGCTCGGGCAACAGAGCCAGACTCTATCTCAAAAACAAAAAACAAAAAACAAAAAACAAAAAACAGAAAAAAAAAAATTACATGTGGCGTCTTCTCTTTCCTAAGGCAGTAAACATGTACAGTCATTTAACACATTTATTGTGCAATTATTATGTCCAAAGTATGTTGCTAGATGTTGTTTGAGTATAATTTGGAAAGATTTTCATCAAAGCTAGTAAAACTTATTTTTGAGTTTTAGTTTTCAGGAACATTTGTTCATCTGCAGTTCATTCTTCCCAGTGAGAGAAGACATTAGAAGCACTGCAAGACATTCGGTGACTGGGTACTAATTATTCCTGAATATTGCTAACATTTAACAAGTAGCCTCAAGGTGGAGAAGAAGTGGGTAGGATGAAAATGACAAGAAAAAATATTGAAATGTTTAAATAAATCATATATAGCCGTAAAATGAAATAATACTCTGAAGGAGTTAGGAGGAATAAGGTTGATCTGTATGTATCAACTTGGACAGATCGTCTAATAAGATTAAGTTAAAAAAGGCAAATTGTAGAATAAAACATACCATATAAAATTTATGACTCTTTGCCCTCCAAAACTACATGTTTCTATAAGTACATACATATTGTATACAAATGCATATAAAATGCTGAAAGGATAGACATTAAAGAGCTTATAGTAACAGTTTTTAGGGATAGAACTGAGAGGTCAAGGATGACTTTTGCTTTACCTGTATTATTAAAAACAATTACAAAAAGAAAGTATACATGAACCACTTACATAATTAAAATTAAACTTGTTTCTCCTAAAAAAAAAAAAAAGGTAGGGTGAAATTCGAAGACATAATACTATTGTGAAATGGAAAACCATTCGATCCTTCTCGTTAAGTGATAGATTGATAAATATTGAAAACTGATAAACTTTTGTACCTGCCTTCTTAAAAAATACCCACAGGTCAGTTCAGGCATGATGGAGAAAGGTGCAGAGGAGGCAGAGGACCTGTTTTATTCCTGGTTCTGCCTCTTGTTTGGCCGATCACTTTATCTTGCTGAACCTCAGACTCCCCATCTATAAAATGGGGATAACAATTTAACACTGAGGTCATGAAATTGTATAAAAACTGTTGTGAGACGGAGTAGTTGGCCATGCACCATAGACTATGTAGTTCTATGCTTTATACTATTATGTATAATGCTGAGATTTTAATGCATAGATTGTAATTATAAAACAAAGGCTCTGCTACAGGAGACCACTATTAATCACTAAGTAGAAAAATATAAACAAAAGTTGTTTAAAAGTTAGACTTTATTAGAAAATTTGCAAGTGATCTGCAAATTTTGTGGGTTATTTGGAGCCAATGTTGAGTACTGATCATTCCTTTTTTCTTCCTGGACCGTCGAACATGCTCAATTTGTTGACCAAGTAGTGTAAGTCACGTCTACTCAAGAAATTCAAACTCATTTTAATTGTAATTTAAAGTCGAAATAAAAATCAAATACCATACAGTCGTCTAAAACCAAATACAGAGTATAATTTGAGAGCACTTCTATCAGAGATAATTTGTATGCAGTTATGTTTATGAGTCAATATGAAAAAAAGAGTCGGGACCATTTAAGATAACAGAAATATTAACTCTCTAAACTTTCTATAGCAATGCAAACACAAAGTTACATGGTCCTTGTGATGTATTCAGTATCAAAACAATACATGTAAAAAGAAACACAATACACACAAGCCTCTAAAACTTGGAGAGAGGCAAATAAGCCACAGAAAGAAAGTGGTGTTGGTTAACTTCTTCTTGGCTACATCCACCTCCCCATCCCTTAAAAATGACAACATCAAAGCCCCATATATTAACAGAAGGAATGGGATGTCACACTTAAGCAGTAAGTCATTCAATATAAATTATTTTCATAAACAAACATTTGAGACTAGGTTTACAGAAGACAGAAGTTATGTAGACCCTATTTCTGTATTTTGTTTCAGTGACAGAGCATTGAGAAAGCCCTGATTTACACTGAGAAATGGTACCAGTTCTTTTAACAGCTCACCTTGAAATACCAGGAAGCTCTTCAATTTACCAGAGATGGCCTTATTCTGGCATCTGCACAAAAAAACAGTTAACCTGGCACTGATGTTTGCTGGATTTCAAAGTTTTAAAATGTTAGAAACACCATATTTGAGTTTGTTAGTTTTTAACTCATGTTAAAATATATTTCAAAACCAAGTATTAATGAAGGATCTCAACAGAACACAGTTTAAATACCATCACCTCGAGACACAAAGTTGATTTGCTGATGTTTCTGTGTGAAATCTGGCTTTCTGAAACTCCACTCAAGCTCCCGTGAGCTCCCACTCTTCTGGTTGTCCACCCATCCCTCTTGGCCATTCCTTTCACAAGCTCTTGTCCTGCATCTGGCCCAAGGTGACATTTTCACCCTGCATTCTCTCCATTTCTTATGCCCTCAATTACCACTACATAAAGTGACAACTCCCAAATATTTATCTCCAGCTCATAGTTATCTCTCAAGCTCCATCTAGACCCACAGTTCCACTTGGATATTCCATAGGCATGTAAAATGCAAAACAGAACTCACAAAACTGAGTTTCTGCCCTCCTAAATTCACTCTCTGGGGAAATGAGATTATTCATCTGGTTGTCCACGAGATCTAGAAGCATCCTACATTCCTCTTTTCCTTGCCACCTAAATTAGTCAAGAAGTCCTACTGGTTCTACCACCTATAGACCCTGTGAATCCATTCCCACCGCTACTGCCATAACACAGCCTCTCAACAGGGACTGTGATTTACATAGCTGCCTGACTTATAAAACATATTATTTTTTATAATTTTTTTTTTTTTTTTTAAGATGGAGTCTCACTCTGCCGCCCAGGCTGGAGTGAGGTGGCATGATCTTGGCTTACTGCAACCTCTGCCTCCTGGGTTCAAGTGATCCTCCTGCTTCAGTCTCCAGAGTAGCTGAGATTACAGGGGCCCACCACCACGCCCTGCTAATTTTTGTATTTTTCAGTAGAGATGGGGTTTCACCATGTTGGCCAGGCTGGTCTCGAACTCCTGACCTCAAGTGATCGCCCACCTCGGCCTCCCAAAGTGCTGCAATTATAGGCGTGAGCCACTGTGCCTGGCCTATTTTTTATAATTTTTAATTTTTGTAGATACATAATAGCTATATAAAATATATTTCTGATTATATCATTTCTTTGCAAAAAAAAAAAATCCTCACTATTTCTCCATTACCTTCAGCATGAAACGGAAATCTTTAAAATGACTTACAAAGTTCGCCTTTGGCTAGAGCATCTCCATCTTTTGCCACGACCTTCCCTAACATCCTATGCTTCAGCTGTACTGATCCATTCTAACTTTCCATATGTCCCAATATTTTCGTCACTCTTCTGAGCCTTTGCGCAGCACACTCTCTGCAATTCTCTTTTACCTCTTCTTCAACTAGCCAGCTCCTGCTCCTCCACCAAGCCTCAAGCCGATGTCACCTCCTCTGGGAAAGACTTCCCAAGCTCTCTTCCCTCTGGACTGCCCTGTGCTAGTGTTCTCCTTTGTCATATAACTTGTGCACTGCAAAGTAACTGTGTTCTGCAATGAACTGCGAACTTCTCTCTATAGCTTGTATTCCAAAATGGGGCCTGCGGCAAAGTAGGTGCTTAATAAATGTTTTAGGAAAGAAATGATAAAAGGCATGACTCAGGGGCCAATTAATTACACACAGGTCTATTAACCATTCTATTAACCAGACACTAACCCCAAGACTGATTTCCTAGTGAGCTATCACCTTGTTCTACAACTCTTTTAGGTTTACCTAATTCAAACCCAATCCTTTTGCAGTTCCTCAAAAAGTTAAACATAGAATTCTCATATAATCCAGCAATTCCTCCCCTACATATATAGCCACAAGAATGCTAGAAAGCAAGAACTCAGATAAATTGTACACAAATGTTCATAACAGCAACAATCACAAGAACCATACAGTGGAATTGACCCAAGTATCCATCAACGGATGAATTAAGAATCATATATCCACACAACGGAAAATTATTCAGCCTTGAAAAGTAATGAAATTCTGATACATGCCACAACATGGATGGATCTTGAAAGTATTATGCTAAGTGAAACAAGCCAGACACAAAGAAAACAAATATTATACGATTCCACTTACATGAGGTACCTAGAATAAGCCAACTTATAGAGGGATAAAGTAGAACAGAGGTTGCCACAGGCTGCAGGGGCAGGTGGGGAGGGTGGAGAGGGTAGAAGAAATAGGGAGCTATTATTAAGTGGGTACAGAGTTTCTGTTTGGGATGATGAAAAGTTCTGGAAAGGGATAGATGGTGATGGTTACACAATGTTGTGAATATGCTTAATGTCACTGAATCATACACTTAAAAAATTGTGAGAATGGCAAATTTTGTTATGCACATTTTATTACAATAAGAAAGGTTAACAATTCAACACTTGAGGCTGGGCACAGTGGCTCACTCACCCCTGTAATGCTAGCACTTTGGGAGGCTGAGGTGGGTGGATCACCTGAGGTCAAGAGTTCAAGACCAGCCTGGCTAACATGGTAAAACCCCATCTCTACTAAAAATACAAAAATTAGCCAGGTGTGGTGGCATGCACCTGTAATCCCAGCTACTCAGGAGGCTGAGGCACGAGAATTGCTTGAACTTGGGTGGCAGAGGTTGCAGCAAGCTGACATCGTGCCACTGCACTCCAGCCTGGGAGACAAGGGCAAAACTCTTAAGTCTCAACAACAACAACAACAACAACAAAAACCACGAAGTGTTTTCACCCTGATCTTTGTTACCATCTGTCTGAAGATCCTAGAGCCATGAGTTACTTCTGCAACTGATCTAATAGTTTGATCAAACTAGAAAGACATTAAGTTCTGGGCCGGGCACGGTGGCTCACACCTCAGCACTTTGGGATGCCGAGGCAGGCGGATCACGAGGTCAGGAGATCGAGACCATCCTGGCTAACAGGCTGAAACCCTGTCTCTACTAAAAATACAAAAAATTAGCCAGGCGTGGTGGCAGGCACTTGTAGTCCCAGCTACTCGGGAGGCTGAGGCAGGAGAATAGTGTGAACCCAGGAGGCAGAACTTGCAGTGAGCCAAGATGGCGCCACTGCACTCCAGCCTGGGGGATAGAGCAAGACTCTGCCTCAAAAAGAAAGAAAGAAAGACATTAAGTTCTGGCAGAACCAGAATTGACCACAAAGTCACCCAGTACTAACAGCAAAACCCATTCCTGTTGAACTACTATATAGTGTTGGGGGATGAGTTTTACAGGTTTACAACTCATTTCATTAAAAACTTAAGAGATTAGCTGCTTTCCCAAGGCCGAATAGTTTGCTACTTAAATTTTATAGATTAAAATTATGCACATAAAGAATTACTTACTTTCATTGGATTATTGGAAGTTTGTAAGTTTTAAAAAAAATTGAGTCCAAAACATATTGCATAAATGACACCTGCAAAGAAAGTATAATTTATAACTTCATAAGAAGTACTGTAAACACCAAGGAAGGCTGAAGATGTTCAGAAGAGCAGATATGAAATATTTAGTTAACAAGTGCCCTAACAGAGATACTCTAGAAAGGCAAGGCAGAAAAGCCAAAAAAACTGTACCACAAATATAAGCAATACCTCCACCTTTTCACCAGTGTGCTGGATAACCCCAAGACTGATTTGCTAGTGAGCTACCATGTTGTTCTACAACTCTTAGACCAGTAACCATGGGAACAGCAGGTAGAATCATCTGAGCCTCTCCCCTTCCTTATCTCCCTCCCCTCCCACAGGAATACCCCTGGAAATGCCACTGTCCATAGAAATAAAATGTCATTAGTACAGTGCCTATCACATAGCAGATGTTTAATCCATACTTCTTGATGTTCCATTTCAAACTGAATTCAGAGGGAAAACATTCACTTCAACCACATTTACTTTCTAGTCATGCTTCCTGAGATAGTCATTCTTTATACATTAAGGTAGAATAATCAAGTAAGTCATATCCACAAGACATATAGAGTGGCTGACAATATATCTGTGTATATAGTAATGTAGTTATAATACACAGATAACGAGAAAAACCATGAATGTTGATAAAAAAACACAAAAGACATTTTTCTGTGCTACAGAAATGGCCTTATATTTGCATTTATTAGGCACCCATTATCTTCACTTCATGTTGTTAGAAGAAAACAGAGCAATATTTCTATCCCTGGGTATATTTGATATGAAAACAACTGACAAAAGTAGGTCAGGGCCGGGCATGGCCTGTAATCCCAGCACTTTGGGAGGCCGAGGCGGGTGTATCACTTGAGGTCAGGAGTTTGAGAGTGGCCTAGGCAACAAGGTGAAACCCCGACTCTAATTAAAATGCAAAAATTGGCCAGGCATGGTGGCAGGCGCCTGTAGTCCCAGCTACTTGGGAGGCTGAGGCAGAAATTGCTTGAACCTGGGAGACAGAGGTTGCAGTGAGCTGAGATCGCACCACTGCACTCCAACCTGGGCAACAGAGTGAGTGAGACTCCATCTCAAAAAAAAAAAAAAAAAAGGTAGGTCAGAACCCCACAAAATGGTGAGTTCTGAATGTCACGTGTCTTATATGGGGTTACAAATCCTGACAAGACACGTGACAGGGTTTTCTGAAAGTCTCTGAAACTCATTAGTGCCATCTCAGTCTGTTTGGTTAAAAGCAGCAGCAAGGTAGGAGACAGTTGGTCTTTGTCTCTGGCTATCCTAATATGTCTTAGATAAAAACTGAAGGCAGCACGTTCCTGTTCTTTTTTCTGCATCTGCTTTCACAAAATACATCCCCTTCCCACCCAGATATAATCTTGGTGTTTTCTAGAATGTGTCCTTTAACCTACACTTGATCTTAGCCAAAAGGCCGAGGAGCGGTGTGTCCTTTAACCTAAAGGAGAGGTCCTTACAGAGATCAGAGACTTGACAAGAAGTCGACTAGGAGTTTGTGGCCTTCTGTCTATTCTAGTCCAGACGCGACTTCTCCTTAGTTCATGTTTTTAGCAAAAATAATTTTTTTTTTTTTTTTCTATTTAGTGTACTAAGCGGAAACCACTAGGCTGTGTAGTGCTGATTGAGTTTTTGAGTTTTCTGGGACATGATTTTTAGCTGTTGTACTAGGTAATATATAAACAAAAAATGCTAAGTACCCACTACTTTAATTCAGTAACTTTGCTTGTATTTGCGTGACATCTATATATGTTTCTCATGAAGAAAAACTATCATAAAAATTTTAACATAAAGTTTAACATGAATATTAGGAAAAATACACTTTCACAATTTGGAGTAAGGTGAATTACACATCCTTTCCTTTTCCAGTAATTTCTAAATTTAGAAATTGAGAAATTTTCTAAAAGTGTCAGTCTCAACTACTTCTTACCCAAAAGGTTTCTTCAAGATTTTGTATAAATTAATTTACTTCATGCTATACATTTAGGAGGCAAAAATTCAATGAAAACCATTTCATGACTTCAAGCACAGAATTTCAGGATGTCAAAATCATTTGATATCAAATAAATGCAATGATTAAAACGACAATAATAATCCACTGCCATCAAACAAACTTTTTGCCAACCTGCCTCCCATTCCACTACTGACAAAATCAGGACCACAAGGAGATAAGTGACTGAAGTGTATATACTTCAGAGTTAAATAAAAACATGGGAGACTGTAGCCCACATGTTAAAGAATACATTTAATTTTAACAGGGCAAAGAAACTAGTTTTTAAAGGTAGTGGTGGTGGTGGCTTAATTTTGAGTGTTCCTTTTATTTTCACCTGAAAAAAAAAAGTGAGTTTTTCCTCTAACTGCTTCCCAACAGTTCAATGACAGCAGAACATCAAATCTATGATGGTACTGGAGATCTTCTACAGAGACAAGGAGAGATGCAACTTCGTGAGCATGTTTTAGTCTGCAGAAAGAAAGTGGAAAAGAGAAAGACAGACAGAGAGAGGAGAACAAAAACTAATTTTCCAGGCAGGGGAATACTTATAAAACCTTTTATGTCAAAGTTAGGATTTCACAACATAACACACTAATGCAAAATCCAGTAGCACCTGAAAGATTTAAGTAAATGCTGTCATCATTTAAATGCTTTTAAATATCTGTAAAAGACTGGAGGAAAAAAAGATAAAGTACATTCTCCAGAGAACAAATGTATTTCAAAATAAAAACTGTATTTTTGCTTTTCTTTTTTTTCAATTTTTGTTTTTGTACAAGATTCGAGAGTTATCACATATTAACTTATACACAATGGGATCAACCTCCTCCTCCAGGTCGCTTCAAGTCCACATGTTCAGGCTACAGTCCCCAACATTATTTTCTGAGAAATATATTACCACAGTTTGATTTCAATACAGATACAGTATATAATACTTGTCTCTGGGAAAAATCAAATTTTAATATGCAAATGTTTATATAATACAGAAATGGAAAAAGCTACAGTAGGCACACAACCTAATTATGACTTGTGGATGATGATTTCTACATACTCTCCTACTGTAAATGAATAGTTAAAAGTCTTAAGAAGATTTTATATATATGTGCACTTGTGTCCACCTTATCCCATATACTGTACATGTCTATTGACAATCTGGGAATTTAAAGGTGCAGCCCTCAAGAGATTGTTAAATCATTAAAAAAGGAAACAATTAGGCTCTATTGGACAAGAAAAACACTCACAAAATTTCCAATTTTAAATTTCATATCAGTAGGAAAGTATTAAAAATAATTTTCTGTATATACATATGGGTATATGTATATATTGAATTACACATATGTCCCACATTATCAATACAATTCAAATGGAGACATTTTGGTGAGTTTTTTCATTAAATGATCACTATGTCAAAATTTAAAAATATTTTACTACATCATTAAAATAATTCACTTGCCATTTCAACAGCTTACACTGGTTTTTAATTTTTTTAACTCTTCATAACTAAACTCCCTGATCCCCAGTGTTAAATCCCCTATTTAAATTAAAACTTGGTGCTCTTTGTTACTCAGAAACTGATGGATAAAATCACATTTACTTCAAAATTCCATCAATCAAATACATTTTGTTACCTGATTTATCAGAGAAATATCTCAGCTCTGAGCATGTGTTTCTAAATTATTCTCCCTATAATAAATAGGAGAGGAAAATATCCTAAAAGAGATGGAGATAACGTACATGATGTTATAGCACATATAATACACGATGATTGTTTGTTATAAATTTTTCAGACACCTGAAAACTCACTTTAGAAACTAACTTCAGAAACAAACCATTTATTTTTCACTCTAATGTAAATTAATATGTATGTATTTACGTACATACACATACATAAAAAACAAAATTGTCTAGTATTGAGTAGCTGTTTATGAGTGAAAAAATGGTTACAAATTGGTTAATTAGCTTAATTTTGTACTTAACAATTCGATCATTTTGGGGTACAAACAAGAAGTCAGTGCATTTATAGACTCCATAGAGTCAGATACTCAAGCATACACTTTAAAAAAGAACCCTCCTCAACATCACAGGCATTGTACAGCAAGAATATATGTACTCTGATGCAATTCCTACTTTATAAGCAGACTAGACAGCACTTGGCTTACTTTTAAAATAGCTTCATAAAAGAAATATATCATATAAAGAAATGCATGTTTGCTAAAAGTCTTTTAAAATTACATCAAAACAACATTAAAACCTGTTCACTGAGAAGAGCCTATTGAATTTAATTCCTGTTTTGAAATACCTAGTTAACAGTTCAGAATATTGCCTTGTGAGGTTTGAATCAAGATGTGATTGATGTGTAGAGCCAGATAGAGTACACAACTCCATCTCTATCTGCCACGATCACAATTTAGATAGAGTCCTCTGATCAGCTGTTTGATGTAAATGGATCCCCTTTAAAATAGCTATACACCTTAAAATTATCTATAATAAACAGTTTCCCAATAACCATTATTATTCGTAAATTGAAATGCATTGATCATTCAGAAAAGATTTCTTGCAAAATATATAAATAAATGTAACTGCATATTCTGTAAATATACTTAACATTGCTAGACCAGACCGTCAATGACGGGCTGCTGTATTTCAGTACTGTGTGTCAAATTTATTAGAAATTTAAAAAGAAAAATTTCTGAGGGACTCAGCTGCCTTCGTTAGTTGGCTTTAAAATGTGTAATAAAATGGGAGACAGTATCTTCTCATAAATACATGGAATCAATATGGAAAAGTAAACTATACAACAGACAAGATTAGAGAACATCAGAGTGTACCAGAGTAGTCACCAGAGTGAAATATCTTCCAGCACAAAAAAGGGAAGAACTCTATACACCCAGTTATAGTATACTTCAATTAAAGATACAGCTCTCTCTCACTCCTGGCAAGAATTAATTGGTAATGGCACTGCTTCTCAGCAGTGCAAAAATATCCTGAGAAATTATTCAGATTACAACAAAAGACAGGCTTTCATCACTAAGTTTTTGCACAAAACACAGCTCTAGATATCGTAAATAAATTAATTTAAAAAGCAGATAATCTTCACTGTGTTGAACACAAAAAGGGGATGTGACCCAGACATTGTTAATTCTCCCATTGGCTAATATCAGGAAAAAAGATTGCATTAAGTATCTATTTATAACTTTCTAGTTAACTATGGCCAATAATATACATGGAGGTAATTTGTAGTTCAAGTTTTTCATCTCTTTTTTCCCCAACTAGCTACAAGCTGGATTCTAAAATTTACAGTGAAATATACAATTCCAATTTTCAAAAGATCCTCCTCCTGGAGGAGTGATATTCAAATTTTTTTTTTTTTTTTGTGTGTGTGCAATCTTGATGCAGAGCCTAAACAGTCCTATGAAGAGAGACAGTGTATCTTTTAATTAATTGGCACTGAAATTTCACTTTCCTTAGCTGCATTCTAGTAGCTTGGCCAAGTTATCTCGTAATTCTGTTAGTTCAAATATTTTTCCATCCAGAATTTCTAAGAGTGTCTTCAGGTTATTGCGAAAAGCTTCTTGTTCATTCTGACTTTTCTCCAGACGTTGCTCTAAGTCAGACAGTTGTCCCTCCAGGTCTTTGTTCCGAATTTCTACTTCCTTCAGAAACAAAAGTGTAACATGTATATATGTCAATCCATCACTCAGAAAACAATACAACTCTCTGTTATTACCAATATTGTGGTAATCAATGCAGTTTGACAGTCAGGATGAGCTTCAGAATCTTAATTTAGAACAATTTAAGGAGATTTTAGACTTGGCCATCCCAGAGAGCAACACAGTTTTAATGACCGGCTTGGTTATCAATCAATCTAACTACTCAACAAAAATCTACTGACTCATTACTTTGTCCCAGGCAACACTCTAGATACTTCAAATACCAAAACGGACTTGAAGACCTATTTATGGATCACTTAGATATTATTTTTATTGCTGTCCACCTATTTCTCCTAACGCATAATTATTAGCAAACACAGGTGAAAGCAGGCAGAGAAAGAGAGAGAAATTAACTTTTTCTGTTTACTGGCAACTCTAGAGAAAGATTAAGACAAGAAATTAACTCTCTAAAATGTGATTTTAGGATCCTCTGAATATGTAAATTATTCTTTACTTTGCCTCAATATCAAATAAATGTATATGTAGAGAGTATCACTCAGCTGCTAGAAACTGTAGTGAAGATACATAATAACCATACATAATAGAGAATTATAAGTTAACAGTTCCAATATATTACAAGCCAAGGGAAAAAAAATGATAAAAGGAAATCAGATGTTCATGACAACAAAAAAAAAAACACTAAACAATTTTTTTTTGACAGAATAAACTCTGGTACACTTAAAAATTATTTAGAAGTTATTACTGCTTTTGTTTTTGTTGTTGTTGATTTTTGAGATGCAGTCTCACTCTGTCCCCCAGGATGGAGTGCAATGGTGCAATCTTGGCTCACTGCAACCTCCGCCTCCTGGGTTCAAGCCTTTCTCCTGCCTCAGCCTCCAGAGTAGCTGGGATTACAGGCATGCGCCACCACGCCTGGCTAATTTTTGTATTTTTAGTAGAGACGGGGTTTTACCATGTTAGCCAGGCCAGTCTTGAACTCTTGACCTCCAGTGATTCACCTGCCTCGGCCTCCAAAAGTTCTAGGATTACAGGCGTGAGCCACCACGCCTGGCCTATTATTGCCTTTAAAATGTCTCTAAATGTGACAAATATAATAAAGTGAGTCTAAAAAAAAAAATGACATAAATCAAGCTAATGATTTCGTTTTGGTTAAAAAATCAGATTGAGAAAAATGGGAGAAAGCCAACTATTACACTTTAAATAAGCAATTCAGATAAGCAATGAATTGAAAGTTATATATCCTTTCTGGAAAGCTCACTTTTACGTTTGAGAGAAACTAAGTGACTGACACAAATTATATTAAGACATATAAAGTACATGGGACAGTGAAAATATCTTGATGTTAGTTACACAACATGATAGCCTCAGAAAATAAGATGTTTCAAAATGTTAATACATCATTTAAATGTTAATTTCTAAAGGAATTCAATCAAGTCTAAAGGACAGTGGAAATTAAAAAAAAAAGATCACTGAAAGACAATCTGGTAAATGTTAAATGAAAAGAACAGAATATAGAGTAGCTCACTGAAAGTGGTAAAAATTTGTAGGCATGAGGACAAACACTAGGAATTAATGTAGAAATAGGAAATAAAAAATAGCTCTGGTGTTGAACTTAGGGACACTTTTTCCCAAAAATTTTTCTCCCAAGTTGGATAAAGAATGAAAAAAAAATTAAAAATTAAAATTTTCTCACAATGTAAAAATTAAACTTTTGAAAAAAATAATCAGGGCAGGGCTCACGCCTGTAATCCCAGAACTCTGGGAGGCTGAATCACCTGAGGTCAGGAGGTCGAGACCAGTTTGGCCAACATGACGAATCCCTTCGTCTCTACTAAAAATAGAAAAATTAGCCGGGCGTGGTGGCATATGCCTGTAATCTCAGCTACTCGGGAGGCTGAGGCAGGAGAATGGCTCGAACCTGGAGGCGGAGGTTGTGGTGAGCCGAAATTACATCACTGCACTTCAGCCTGGGGTAACAAAGTAAGACTCTGTCTCCAAAAAAAAAAAATTGGAAATTGGCTCAAATACATTTAAAAAGTAATAACTCTGAGTTATCTTTGTCAGTGGTTTGACAAGGCTCAAGCAAGGATGCTACAGATGAGTTGCAAGAGCCTGGGAAAATACAAGAAAGGAATCAAGCAGCTATAACGATTTTTAAAGGAAGAATTTAAGGAATTGAATCTCAAACTATTGACTGTTAGATGTTAGCCAGGTATGTTTCTAATCTCTTGACTTTGGATAATCTGCAAGGTCAAGATAAGTAAATTGAGAAGAGAATCTGAAACTAATAAAATATTTATAAATTCAGAAGCCAAACACATGGAGGTTTTAACTATGAGGAAGGAAACAGATCCTGAGATCAAATATAAAAATTCCACTCATGACTGCACAGCATGCTCTCTTGCCTGCTTAAACAATAAGCTTAAGGGTAGAATGTTTCCAACTATAAAAATAGACCAAATGTCACTCACTAGCAGACACCCACTTCACCAGGCACCACCCAGCTTGCCCTCTAAAGCCCTCCTAAAAATGAAAGGCTCCCTTGTTTCCTTGCCAATCAATGACACAGCCAAACATTTTCAATGGAAGCAAGCAAAACACAAAATTCCCTCAGCTAATAAAATTGTGTTATTCTCTCTAGAATGAATCTCCTACTCTAAGCATCTCTTTGTTTGCAGGAATTTTACAAGTTAGATAACAAAAGGGACCTAATACACTGCTTGATGGTGCTAGTCTATTTTTAGGCAAAGAGAATATGTTCCTAGAGCAAGAATAGACAACTTAGAGCACAGGGGCCAAGATGTAAGAGAGGCCATAGTGAGTGGCACTTCTCAGGTGTCTACCTTTTATCTATCTATCTATCTATCTATCTATCTATCTATCTATCTATCTATCTATCACAGAGAGAGAGAATTTTATATACATATATTCTAACAGCAATAACTTCAGCACCTTTTGCTCATATTTTCCAACCAACCTTTCCCTTCTTGCCCTTCTATTTGTTATTTTTTTGTAGAGACGGGGTCTCACTATGTTGCCTAGGCTGGTCTCAAACTCCTGGGCTCAAGTGATCCTCCTGCCTCGGCCTCCCAAAGTGCTGGGCCTACAGACGTGAACCACTATGCCCAGCCTTGCCTTTTATTCTCCATCCAAACTCATTCTTCTGCTCACTATCATTTTGGCTCTGTTATTTCTCTCTTTTCCTTTACTGATGTAAGGCACACACCAGGAGCAACTAGAGAGAGGCATAGTTCAGCCCTGATAAAGCACATTAGACCAGAATCATCAACTCCCTTCTGAGTTTCTTAAAAGGTGGGAGAGGATTCAAGATGGCTGACTAGAAGCAATTTGTACTTGCCTTCTCTACTAAGAAGAACCGAAATAGTGACTAATCATACTACAAATGGATTATCCAAGAGAGGGCACTGGAATTCAACAGAAAAACTGACAAGAAATACCTAAAGCAAGGAAGAGAGAAGGAAGTTGGCTTGGCCAGGATTGGTGGGGAGCTCAGATTCCCCAATATGCATATAGGGTAAGAGAACCTCGGTGGTCCGTATTTCCACCATGAATCCTGCAATCCTAGCCATGGGAAAGTCTCTTGGCTCTCCAGGCACTGGAAACTAACACTGCTGGGAGATTGTGTGACAGCACTGTTCTCGGGAGAGCGCTAGCGCTGGGTGCCACACAACCCGAGACCTAAGCTGCAGCAAGGCACCATTTTAGAGCCCACCTCCAATAAACTGTGGTGTCCTAGAGCCCAGCAGTGCTGTGGCTAAGGCTCAACAGAAACATGGGCTGTTACACCCAGTGCTTAGGTGCAAGTGACTGCAGGCTACTGCACCGAGGCTAAGTGCCATCAAGGCACAGGCTACCACCGTCAGGACTGAGGGACAAGTGGCGTGCACACTTCTCACGCATCAGCCAAGGCTGCTAACAATGAAGGTGGCACTGTCCTCCTGAGCAGCAGGGCAACAATGTAAGCATTCCTGGGGATTGCCCTGCCCCTACCTACCATGGCTGGCACCTGCACATACCATCAGGAGGCCTGAAAACTAGCCTAATTGGCCTGGCCTTGATCCCCTCCATGTAACAGCATACAATCGGGGGGTAGGGGAAGTGAAGGGATTACCCAGCCCAGTCCACCAATGTTGGCACCTGAACACTCCTCCCAGGGGAATGAGGTTGGGCTTACCTTCCCGGCTGCTACCACCACAGCTGGCACCTACCTGCACATGCCACCTGCAGGCCTGGAGACTGGCCTGTCCAGCCCTTTGCAGCCACTGCCAACACCAGCATGCACTGCACGAGACACAGAGGATTGTCCCACAACTGCCATCGCCCATTCTACACCAGTTGCCCAGGGGTCAGAGAACCCACCCACCCTTGCACTGCTACCACTACTGGCTTCCAAGACACCAGGAGACCCCAAAATCAGCTTGCCTGGAACTGCTAACACTGGTGCAAGCATATACCACCCTGGAGCCTAAGGACAGGCACACTTGGCCCACTGCTGCCACCATCAGGGTCCAAAGACTGGCCCACTTGGTGTCCTAGTCCCCAGCAAAATTTCACCACAGCCTCCACTAATAACTGCACCCTAAGCCACTAAGAAAATCACAGGTACTATTGATGCTATTTACAGCCAAATAAATCATACAGAGACCATGCTACTGAACACACTCAGAATAAAAGCCAAAGTGCCCTGTGCATCCAATACCATAGATACATCTACAGGAAAGAATATTCTCCTATGAAAGCAAATTTTAAAAGCTGGCAGAAGTGACTGTTACACCAGATATGTAGATATGAATGTAAGAATACATCAAACATGAGAAACACCTTCCAAGGAAAAGAATAATTTTCCAGCAACACATCCCAATCAAAACAAAATTCATTAAGTCCCCCCAAAATAATTCAAATTATTGATTCTAAAGAAGCTTAGTGAGATACAAGAAAATTCTAAAAAACGTACAAAGAGGCTGGGTGCAGTGGCTCACGTCTGTAATCCCAGAACTTTGGGAGGCTCAGGCAGGCAGATTGCTTGAGGTTAGAAGTTTGAGACCAGCGTGGTCAACATGGTGAAACCCTGTCTCTCCTAAAAATACAAAAATTTAGCTGGCCATGATGGTATGCGCCTGTAATCCCAGCTACTCTGAAGACTGAGGCAGGAGAATCACATGAACCTGGGAGGCGGAGGTTGCAATAAGCCGAGATCGTGCCACTGCGCTCCAGACTGGGCCACAAAGCAAAACTCCACCTCCAAAAAAAAAAAAGTACAAAGAAATCTGAAAAATAATTCAGACTATGAATGAGACGTTTACTAAAGAGATACACACTATAACAGAAATTCTGGAAATGAAGAATTCATTGAATAAAATAAAAAATACATTCAAAAGATTCAACAATAGGCCAGATCAAACAGAAAAAATAATTTCAGAACTCAAAGACAAGTCTTTTGAAATAATATAGACAAAAATAAAGAAAAAGTAATAAAAAAGAATAAGCAAAGCCTTTGTGACATACGGGACACCATAAAGTGGCCACAAAATATGCAAATTATCAGGGTTCTAGGAGACAAACAGAGAGCAAAAGAGTAGAAAAATCTAGTTAATGAAATACCAGATGAAAATGCCCCAAATCTACCAAGATATTTAGACATCCAGATACAGGAAGCTCTGACATCCCCAAACAGATAAAATGAAAGAAGGTCTTGTCCACGGCACATTACAGTCAAAATGTCTAAAGTCAAAATTCTAAAAATAGCAAGAGATAAGCATCTTGTCACCTAAAAAGGACCCCCTTCAGACCAACAGGGCATTTCTCAGCAGAAACCTCACAGGCCAGGAAAGAATGGGGTGATATATTCATAGTGTTGAAAGAAAAAAAACAAAAAACAAAACTGCTAGCCAAGCATACTACATCCAGCAAAATTATCTTTTGTAAATGAAGGAGAAATAAAGTCTTTCCCAGAAAACCAAGGGCTGAAAGAATTCATCATCAGTATATCAGCCCTACAAGAAATGCTCAAGGGAGTTCTAAGTCTGGAAATGAAAGGATGACATTTTCCATCCTGAAAACACATGAAAGTATAAAACATTGTTAAAGCAAACACACAAATAAGGAAGAGAAAGGATTCAAATGGTATCACTACACCAAATCATCACAAGGAACAATAGGAGAAAAAACAAGGAACAAACAACAAAACAACCAGAAAGCAATTAGCGATGTGACAGGAACAAAACCTCAAATATCAACAGTAACCTAGAATGAAAATGGATTACATTCTCCACTTAAAAGATACAGACTGGCTGAATGGATTACAATTATGATCGACTATATGCTGCTTACAAGAAACATACTTTACTTGTAAAAAGACTTACAGATCAAAAGTAAACGTATGGAAAAAGATATTCCATGCAAATGGAAACCAAAAGTGCACAAGAGTAGTTACACCTATATCAGATAAAATATACCTTAAGCCAAAAACAGTAGAAAACATGAAGTCACTATATAGTGATAGAGAGATCAATCCAGCAAGAGGATATATATGTTTCTGGCACACCTAAATTCATGAAGTAAATATTACTAGATTGAAAGACAGATAGATTCCAATACAGTAATTTGTGTAGTACTTCAACACCCCAGTCTCAGCATTAGACAGATCAAGACAGAAAATCAACAAAGAATCATTGTATTTAAACTGGGCCTTGGACAGATTGTAGTTAACAAACAGACTTAAGAGACTTTTTTTTTTGAGACAGAGTCTAGCTCTGTTGCCCAGGCTAGAGTGCAGTGGTGTGATCTCGGCTCACTGCAACCTCTGCCTCCCAGGTTCAAGCGATTCTCCTGCCTCAGTCTCTCGAGTAGCTGGGACTACAGGCACCCACCACCATGCCCAGCTAATTTTTGTATTTTTAGTAGAGACGGAGTTTCACCATGTTGGCCAGGTTGGTCTCAAACTCCTGACCTTGTGATCCGTCCACCTTGGCCTCCCAAAGTGCTAGAATTAAAGGCGTAAACCACTGCATCTGGCCTACAGAACATCTTACACAACAATTCTTCTCATTACCACATGGAACATTCTCAAAGACAGATCATATGTTAAGCCACAAAACAAGTCTCAACAAATTTCTAAAAATTGAAATCGTATTAATTATCTTCTCAGACCACAATGAAATAAAACCAGAAATCAATACCAAGAAAAACTTCGGAAACTATACAAATATATGAAAACTAAACAACATGCTCTTGAGCAACCATTGGGTCAATGAGGAAATTAAGATGAAAATTAAAAAATATCTTGAAACAAATGAAAACAGAAATATACCAAACTCCATGTGACACAGCAAAAGCAAAAGCAGTACTAAGAGGCAAGTTTATAGCAATAAATGCCTACATCAAAAACGTAGATTTCAAATAACAATCTAACAATGTGCCCCAAGAAACTAGAAAAGCAAAAATAAACCAAACCCCAAAATAGCAAAAGGAAATAATAAAGACCAAAAAACAAAACAAAAAAATAAAGGATCAATGAAACAAAAATTTGGTTCTTTGAAAAGATCAACAAAATTGATAAATCGCTAGCTAGACCAAGAAGAAAAAAAAACCCAAATAAACAAAATCAGAAATGGAAAGGGAAGCATTACGACTCACACTACAGAAATACAAAAGATTACGAGAGACTAGTATGAGGTACACATGAACAAACTGGAAAATCTGGAGGAAATGGATGAATTCCTGGAAACTTATAACTTACCAAGATTTGAATCAGAAACGGAAAACCTGAACAGACCAATAACGAGTAGCAAGACTGAATTAGTAGTAAGAAGTCTCCAAACAAAGAAAAGTACAAACCAGAGGGCTTCACTGCCGAATTCTACGAAACACTAAAGAACTAATACCAATCCCCTTCAAACTATTCCATAAAAATTGAAGAGGAGGGAATTTTTCCTAACTTATTCTATGAGGCCAGCGTTACTCTGATGCCAAAAAGCAGACAAAGACACAACAAAAAAAGAAAACTATAGGCCAATATCGCTGATAAACACAGACGTAAAAATCCTCAACAAAATACCAGCCAACTGAATTCAACAGTGTATCAAAAAGATGATATACCATAATCAAATGGGATTTATACCAAGGAAACAAGGATAGTTTAACAGAGAAATTAATAAATGATACATCACATCAACAGAATGAAGGAAAAAAATATGATTATCAATAGATGCAGAAAAAACATTTGATAAAATCCAACATCCCTTCATGATAAAAATGCTCAAAAAACTAGGTATAGAGGGAACATGTCTCAAAATAATAAAAGCCTAAGTGACAAACCCACAATTAACATCATAATGAAGGAGGAAAAGCTTTTCCCTCAGAGATAGGGTGAGACCTCTATCTCTCACCATATATAAAAATCAATTCAAGATGGATTAAAGACTTAAATGTAAGACCTAAATCTATAAAATTACTA
Organism: Mandrillus leucophaeus; assembly: GCF_000951045.1. Lineage (NCBI taxonomy): Eukaryota > Metazoa > Chordata > Mammalia > Primates > Cercopithecidae > Mandrillus > Mandrillus leucophaeus. The sequence goes on from NW_012104332.1 coordinate 1,010,651, forward strand.
GAAGAAAACATTTTAAAAAACACTTCTGGACATTGGTGTAGGCAAAGACTTTATGTCTATGACTTCAAAAACACAGACAACTAAAACAAAAATAGACAAATGGGATTATATTAAACTAAAAAGCATCTGCACAGCAAGGGAAACAATCAACAAAGAGACAACCTGTTGAATGGGAGAAAAACTATTTGCAAACTATTCATCTGACAAGGGACTAATATCCAGAATACACAAGAAACTCAAACAACTCAACAAAAAACCACAAATAACTCCACTAAAAAGTAGGCAAAGGACATAGACAGTTCTCAAAAGAAGACATATTATGGCTAACAGGTATATTAAAAAATGCTCAATATCACTGATCATCAAGGAAATACAAATCAAAACCAAATAAGATATCATCTTATGGCCAGGTGATGGCTCATGCCTATAATCCTAACACTTTCAGAGGCTGAGGCAGGTGGATCACCTAAGGCCAAAAGTTCCAGACCAGCCTGACCAACATGGTGTAAACCCCATCTCTACTAAAAACACAAAAATTAGCTAGGCATGGCGGCGGGCATCTGTAATCCCAGCTACTCAGGAAGCTGAGGCAGGATAATAGCTTGAATCTCGGAGGTGGAGGTTGCAGTGAGCTGAGATCGTGCCATTGTGCTCCAGCCTGGGTGACAGAGTGACACGCTGTCTCAAAAAAAAAAAAAAAAAAAAAAGACAAAAAAGAAAAAGAAAAAAGAAAAGCTATCATCTTACTGTGATTACACTGGCCATTATTATCACTTTTAGATAACATCAGAATTGAACTGATAGAATAACTATCATTAAAAAGACAAAAAAGAAGAGATGCTGGTGAGGATACGGAGAAAAAGGCACTCTTACACAATAATGGTGGAAATGTAAATCAGTATAACTACTAAAAACTATTGGAGATTTTTTAAAAAAATTAAAAATAAAAAAACTATCATACAATCATGTAATCCCAATACTGGATATATGTCCAAGGGAAAATAAATCAGTACATCAAAGGGATACCCACATTTGCATGTTTATCACAGCACTATTCACAATACCAAAGACATGGAATCAACCTAAGTGTCCATTAGCAGACAAATGGATAAAGATAATGTGGTATATATACACAATGGAATGTTATTCAGCCTTAAAAAGGAGTAAAATCATTTCATTCGCTGCAACATGGATAGAACTGGAGGTCATCATGTTAAGTGAAATAAGCCAGGTACAGAAAGACAAATAGTGAATCTTCTTACTGATAAGTGGGACCTGAAGAACTTGATCTCATGGACATAAGAGTACAGAATGATGGTTACCATAAGCTGGGAAAGGTGTGATGGTGGGAGGAGAAAATGAAAAAAGATCAGTGAATGGGTATACATTTACAGTTAGATAGAAGAAATAAGTTCTAATGTTTGATAGCAGACTAGAGTTCCTATAGTTAGCAACAATATATTGTATATTTCAAAGTAGTTATAAGAGAGGGACTGAAATATTACCAACACACAGATAAGTATTCAAGGAGCTGAATACCTTGAACACCCTGACGTGATCATTACACAGACTACACATGTAAAAATTATCACATGTATCCCATAAATATGTAAAATATTATCTATCAATAAAAGGAAACAAAGGCGAAAACAAAGTATAAAATCCTACTGGGCAGGAGGTTATGCTCTGTATTTGTTACAGAGCCTAAAATACTACAATGATTACAATAAAATTAAATAACAATTATAAATACCACCAATGGGGCAGATTAGCTTAATTTCCTTCCTTCCTCTTTCCTTCCCTCCCTTCCCTCCTTCCTTTCCTTTCTTCCTTCTCTTCCTTCTCTCCCTCCCTCTCTCTTCCTCCCCCTCCTCCCTCCCTTGATTTTCCTGACTCAGAGTCTTGAGTAGCTGGGACTATAGGTGCACACCACCATGCCCAGCCAATTTAAAAAATATTTTTGTGGAGACAGGGTCCTCCTGTGTTGCCTAGGCTGGTCACAAACTCCTGGTCTCAAGCAATCCTTCTTCCTCAGCATCCCAAAGTACTGAGATTACAGTACCAAATCCAGCTTTAATTTTCTATAAACTTAAATCTTGCATCATTTAATCTAAATAAAAGCTGTAGAAAAATTGACATCTGATATACATCTTAAACTCTTATGAATAAGATGTATTATTGCCCTATAAGATTGTTAACCTTCTATATAATAGGAAATATAAATAATCAAGACAAGTATGAATAATTTAAAAGAAAAATGGGTAAAACACATACACACACATTTTGAAGAACTTATTCAACAATTACATCTTCTGTGTACTAGGCATTGGGGATAAAGCAGTAAATAAAACAAAGATGATTCCTGTTTTAATAGAACATACATTCTAAAAGGAAGACACTGGCAATAAAGAGGTAAACAGAATAGATTTCTGGGCAGCCATGGTAACAGTGACTATGTATACTGCAATCTACCAACTATCCTCCCCAAACTGTATAAACTATACAAAGGTGTGCAAATTCCATGACTTTGACATAACTAGAAGACACAGAACAATACAAACATCAAATTGCCTTTAATTAGAAAATATAAGCACCAATTTCCAGCAGAGGTATTTCTCAAGCTCTCACTCTAACCATTTGCAAAAGGGAAGGCAGACTTGTGGGGGCAATGCCCAGAAGAGAACAAAAGTCCTCAGACTAAACTACGGTAACCCCAAGAAAGAGAAAGACCATTACCAGTGTGAATGCCAGAATACTGAAAAAAAACTTCTAGAAAACCAGAGCAGATTATAAGAAAGGAACTTAACAGTATAAACGAAACTTGAGGAAGTAGTCTTAGAAAGGCTGAAGACAATTCCAAAGAGCAGAAGATAAAAGGAAGAGAAAAGAATCTTTCAGAGTAAAGGGAAAAAGAAGCAAGAAAGGAAAATTTAAGACCAAAGACAATTAAACTATTAAAGGACATACAATCTTTCTTCCAACTGTCTCTGCAAAAGAGGGTGTTTTTGAACTAATAATTTATAAACCACCCCACACTGCTATTCTATCCACAAAATGCAAATGTGTAAGCAATCTTCATCTACACCAACTATTATAAAAGGAAATAGAAAATAGAAAATGCTAAAAACACTTGAGTAGATGAATCTGCCCAAAACCAACTATGAAGCAGAAGAAAACTCTAACACAATATTCCACTCTGAACTAAATATTCTCAAATAAGCATTTAAAAACAAGTTTGAATTATATATTGAAAAACTTAGAATAGAAATGGGTAAAACAAACAGAACTCCAAAGAACAGAAAGGTTGATTGAACTCATGAAAGAAACAGAAAAAAAAGGCAAAATCTATCAGAAATGAAAACTGAGTTATAAGGACCCAAGGAAAAATAGATTTGAATAGAACTATTTTTCATTCAATTATTACTTATTATTTTAAATAATCCTAGAGAATGAAAGTGAGATAAAGTAGAGAAAATAAAAAGAGGTTGCAAAAGACAAGAAATCAAATTACATAAAATTGGAGCTCCTGAAGAAGAAAAACAACACATTAGAACAGAACTAGTATTTAAAACTTTTATGCAAGAAAACTTCCTAGAAATAAAGAAAAACCTGGATATACAAATTAAAAAGGCCCACTGTGTACCTGGGAAAACACCCTCAACAATGGATTTTGTGAAATATTCTAGTATATCATTTAAACTTTATTTTAAAAATAAAAGAAAAATCCTCAGGGCACACAAGTAAAATTAATCCAAAACTTACAAGGAAAGAGAATCAGACTGGAATCAGATTTCTCAAAAGAGATATACAAAACCCTTGTATAATGGAGTGTCATTTTCAAGTAATTCAATGAAAGAAAATTATGAACCAGGGATTTTATATTAAATATCTTGCCAAGTTGTCACCCCAATACTGAATATATGAGAGAAAAAAAAAGTTTAAACAAGCAAGATCTCAGAAAATATGTATCCATGAGCTCTTCTGCAACCATCTACAAGAAGATAAGCTTTATCCAACCAAGAGATCATGTGGAAACTTCAGAAAAAGGACTGATGGTGAGTGCTATGATTTGAATGTGTCCCCTCCAAAATTCAAGTATTGAAATGTAATGGCCAATGAGATGCTATTAAGAAGTAGGGCCTTTAAGAGACGATTAGGTTATGAGGGCTCCTCTCCTCATGAATGGGAGTAAGGTCCTTATAAAAGAGGTTTCCTCTGCAGTGTTGCTGGCTTGCTCTTCCATCTTCCCCCACGTGAGGAGGCAGCATTCCCTCTGGAGGGCAACATCTTGGAAGGGGAAAGCAGTCCCACAACCAAACCTGCCCGTACCTTGACCTCGGCTTTCCAGTTGCCAAAAGTGTGAGAAATTTCTGTTCTTTATAAATTACCCAGATTGTAGTTTTCTGTTATAGCAGCACAAAAGGACTAAGACAGTAAACATTTAATATATTTAATGTATAAAGACTAAAACAAATGTAGACGATGGTTAAAAAATAATCTGTTAAGTATTCTGACAAGGTAGAAATAATGCAACCGAAAAACAGGAAGAGAAAGGGGAAAATGAAAGCAGAATAAACACATTATTATTAAGTATGTTAATAGTTCAGAGTCAAAGGATATCATTAAAAACTAACACACCAGGCCAGGCGCAGTGGCTCATGCCTGTAATCCCAGAACTTTGGGAGGCTAAGGTGGGAGGATTGTTTGGGCCCAGGAGTTCAAGACCAGCCTAGGCAATAGAGTGAAACCCCATTTCTACAAAAAATTTAAAAACTAGCCAGGCTTGGTGGCATACACTTGTAGTCCCAGCTCCTCGGGAGGCTGAGTAGGGAGAAATGCTTGAGCCCAGGAGGTCGAGACTGTAGGTATCTGTGATTGTGCCACTGGCCTCCAGCCTGGGTGACAGAGTGAGACTGTCTCAAAAACAAAAACCAAACAAACAAACAAAAAAAAAACCCAAAAAAACAAACCAGATAGTATATATTTAAATATGAACACAGGTGACTAGGAGCATTCTAAAGGGGTGGAAGTTCAAAGGTAACTATTACAACAAAATTAAGACCATTTTAAATATTAAGAGACATTTAAAAAGCAAAAGATAGTTAAAAAGAGCAAAGAACACATCATATAGAAAAATTATTAATATAATGCACACACAGAAATGATAACATAATGATGAGTTGAGACCAAACATAAAAATCACATCAATAAACACGAATGAGTTCTCTACTAAAAAATATTTTCAGTTGGGTCACAAAGCACTATCCAAGTATATGTACACAAGACACACAAGGAGCGTTCAAAAAAACTGATAAAATATTAGGTCACCAAAATAGCAGCAGTAAATTATGTAACATAGAAATTATACAAATAAAACCCTGTGATCCCAATGCAACAGAACTAGAAATTAGTAACTAAATCAAAAGATTAAAAAGACCCTTCCACCAGGAAATTAAGGGACCTTTTATACTTTTCATACAGCTGTTGTATGAAAAGGAAATAAAGTCAAAATTACAGAATTTCCAGAAATAATAATGAAAACATTAAATATCAGAATCTATGGGATACACTTAAAGCAATGATCAGAGGAAGATTAATAGCCTGAAACACATATATAAACAAAAGTGAAAGAATGAAAAAAAGGAATTAAATCCCCTTTCAAAATGCTGAAACCTAAAAAACCAAAGCACAAGGCAGGAATAAATAAGATAAAAATAGAAATTCATAAGGTAAATTCATAAGTGGCATTTACTAGTTAATCAAAATTTTGTGTTTTGTTTTTTTTTTTTTCGGTGAGACAGGTCTTGTTCTGTCTCCAGTGCCGAAGTGCCGTGGCACAATCATGGCTCACTGCAACCTCAACCTCCTGGGCTCAAATGTTCCTCCTACCTCAGCCTCCCATGTAGCTGGGACCACAGGTAGGTGCTACTAGACCACAGGTAGGTGCTACTGGACCACAAGTATGTGCTACCACATCCGGCTAATTTTTTGTAGAGACAAGGTCTGGCCATGTTGTCCAGTCTGGTCTCAAACTGCTGGACCCAAGCAATCTTCCCGCCATGGTCTCCTAAAGTGCTAGAATTACAGGTGTGAACCACCACACCTGGCCAAAATCTTTTTTTTATGTATTAAAAAAAAAAAGGGCCAGGCGCAGTGGCTCATGCCTATAATCCCAGCACTTTGGGAGGCCGAGGTGGGTAGATCACGAGGTCAGGAGATCGAGACCATCCTGGCTAACACAGTGAAACCCTGTCTCTACAAAAAAAAATGCAAAAAATTAGCCGGGCGTGGTGGCAGGTGCCTGTAGTCCCAGCTACTCAGGAGGCTGAGGCAGGAGAATAGCTTGAATCTGGGAGGCGGAGGTTGCAGTGAGCCGAGATCGCGCCACTGCACTCCAGCCTGGGCAACAGAGCGACTCCCTGTTTCAAAAAAAAAAAAAAGAAAGAAAAGAAAAAGAAACTTCACAAAGTAGACACATCACTACTAACTTTAGGTAATCACAAAAGAAAGTGAGAAAGAACAAGTACACCAAATAAGAAGTATAAGAGTTCCCATTGAATACAGTCATGCACAGCATGACAATGTTTTGATCAACCGTGACCAGCATATGCAACAGTGGTCCCATAAGATTATAAGGGAGCTGAAAAATTCCTATCACCCAGCAGCTGCCATATCGTCACAGCACAATGCAGTACTCATGTGTTTGTGGTGATGCCGATATAAATAAATCTACCGTGCTGTCAGTTGTATAAATGCATAGCACATACAATGATGTATAGTACATAATATTTGATAAAAATAAATGGCTATGTCACTGGTTTATGTATTTATTATACTATACTATAATAAACTTTTAAAGTTATTTTAAAGTGTACTCCTTCTACTTATTTAAAAAAACATTAATTATCTGACAGTCCCAGGCAGGTCCTTCAGGGGGTATTTCAGAAGAAGGCATTGTTATCATAGGAGATGACAGCTCCATGCGTTACTGCCCTTGAAGACCTTCCGGTGGGACAAGATGTAGAGGTAGAAGACGGTAATACTGATGATCCCGACACTGCGTAGGCATCGGCTAATATATGTGTTTGTGTCTCCATTTTTTGAAAGAAGTTTAAAAAGTTTTAAAAACATTTTTAGATTAAGGATATAAAGAAAATAGTTTTGTGCAGCTGAATACGTGTTCATGTTTGCAGCTATTACAAAAAAGTAAAAAGTTAAAAAAATTTTAAATGTTTATGAAGTTAAAATGCTACAGTAAGCTAAGGCTAATTTATTACTGAAGAAAGAACATTTTTTAAAAATAAATGTAGTATAGTCTAAGTGCAGTGTTGATAAAGTCTACAGCAGTGTATGGTAATATCTTAGGTCTTCACATTCACTCACCACTCACTCACTGACCCACCCAGAGCAACTTCCAATCCTACAGGTTCCATTCATGGTAAGTGTCCTATTCAAGCATACAATTTTTTATCTTATCTACTGTATTTTTACTGTACCTTTTCTATCGTTTCTACTGTATTTTTACTCTACGTTTTCTGTGCTTAGATACAAATACATGAATACTTACCACTGTCTTATGAGGGGGTGGAAGGAGGGAGGGAGGGAGGGAAAAGAAGGGAGAGGAAGAGAGAGAGAAGAGAGCCATCCGGAATAAAACAAAGCAAATATAGCCAAAATTGACATTTGGGGAATGTAAGTAAAGGGTATATAAAAATTTTCTGTATTATTCTTGCAACTTTTCTGTAAGACTGAAATTATTTCAAAATAAAAAGTTTAACTAAAGAACTTATTTATGTAACCAAACACCACCTGTTCCCAAAAATCTATTGAAATAAAAATAAATAAATAGTTTAAAAACAAAATAGATAAAAAACAAGATCATTTCAGATAGTGATAAGTACTAAAAGGAAAATAAAAAATAGTAATACTACAAAAAAATACCTGGGATGGGGTATGGGGACTGTAGCATAGTGAGTAAATTGGGAAGTCAGAGAAATTAACATCTGAACTAAGACCTAAACTAAAAATAGAAGCCAGCCATCTGAAGATCTGGGTAAAGAGTTCCAGGTAAAGATATTCCACATGCTCTAAAGTGAAAATGCACTTGTGACTTCAAGATACAGATAAAGACCAAATGCATGTGAAAAATTGTTCAATGTTGTTCATAATTTAAAAATTAATTAAATAGTTGAGTCACTTCATTTCTTAAAAGATGGCAAAGAAGGGGTCCGGGGAGTACCAATATCCAGTGGGTACCCTGCTTTTCCAGATGTCAATTTCCCAGCATAAGAAATTTTAAAACATTGACACCAAGCAATTCTTGTTTGAAAGTTTATCTTAAAGAAATAATCAGAAAGGCAAAGATTTATGAAAAAGGTTGTAATATTATTTATTTATAGCATAACATTGAAAACAACAAATTGCCATTACTATAGGAATGCTGGAAGAAAACTATGATACCTCTATATAGGAGAATTCTATGCAGCCATTGAGCTTATGACATAAAGTTAGATAACAACGTATATAAAAAAATTGCATCTATATCCATTTCTTGTAAAGCAAATATTATCTAAACAAACACTGGGACAAGGAAATGCCAATTACTTTGCCTTAAGATAATAGGATTATGATTTTTTAAAATATTATATAATTATGATTTTATACTTACCTTGCTAAGTATATTTTTTGAAATTTTTCTAATTTTTTTACAATGGGCATGTTTTTCATAGATATTTATAACAAATATCCAAATACTGCCAAATATCAAAAACTCATAAATTAGAAAAACTGTATCATGGTATCCTTAATTTACCCATAACTATACATTTTCTATCCACATTCATACCTCTAACCAAACTCTACATACTGCAATTTCAGGATTCTTTTCCATCCAAGGAATTTAATGATCCCAATTTTCTGTACTGAACTTATGAATGGAGGTTCAAGGGTGCTGGGACTTTTGATAAACAGAAGATGTTTCTGTGGGAGGGAGAAGGCTGCAGAGGAGGAAATTATTTTGAATTGGAAAAAATATGTTATTTTCTGTAGCTTGCGCTTTTAGAATTCATCCTTGAGTTTTCTAAAAGCTTCCCTGTCCTGTTCCAGGTAGGTTGTTTTGATGATATTTTTGATATTCAGTGAAATGATGGGTAAGAATTATATTCACAATTTCAAGTGCCAGCTATAAAATTCAATTACTGCTCTATAATGAAATCCATTCATTCACACATTTACTGAGAAAGGGTCTCATTCTGCCACCCAGGCTGGAGTGCAGTGGTATGATCATAGCTCAATGCAACTCCCAATTCAAGTGAGGCTCAAGTGATCCAAGCAACTGGGACTACAGGTGCACACCACCACTCCCAGCTAATTCTACTGTTTCATTTTTTGTAGACACAGCATTTCGCTATGTTGCCCAGATTGGCCTCGAACCCCTGGCCTCAAGAGATCTTCCTCCCTCAATCTCCCAAAGCACTGGGATTATAGACATGAGCAACTATGCCTGGCTTCAAATACATTTAGAATTATCAACATGGAAATTTGATATAAATATATCGTCTCTTGGTTTCTCTTCATAAGTGAGACAATGTAAATGCGTATATAACTGAAAATATTTTTTAAAAGAATCATTAAGGATGACTTGACTGTTGCCTGAAGAAGTGTGGTAATACAGAAAGAACAGACTTTGGAATGAAATAAATCTAAGCCTCATTACTTTCTAGCTAAGTGCCTTAATTAAACTTGTTAACACCTTTGAACTGCTGTCTTCTCTTTGAAAATGGTGATACCTCAACTGTTAATGTGAGAACTAGAGCTAATGTAAGTTAAGTGCTTAACATATGCCTGAATCATCGCAAGTACTCAAAAACCAAAACAAATGAAAGACAAAACTCGACTGAATTTCCCCCTTTCTTCCAGCCCCGATTCCATGCTTCATATTTAAGTTCTACATCAGGATTTCACAACCTTGGCATTATTGACATTTTGGGTTGGATAATCTGAGGCATAGCAGCAGTTCTGGCTTTGTCTACTAGGTATCAGTGGTGCCCCCCAACTGTGAAAATAAAAAATGTTTGCACACATTGCTAAATGTCCCCTGGGCTTCAAAAGTGCCCCAAGTTGATGACCACTAATCTATATGGACAATTAAAATATACAAACAGCATTTAATAGGGCCAACCAAAACAAGTGATCTCATTTTTCCCAGACTACTGAAAGCTAGTGATGGGAAGGGGAGAGGGAAATATTCCATTTTATATAAGGAATCTGTTTATTTCATAAAGGGTTATTATGAAGGGGTTTAAAGCCCATGTCTTTGACCACTAACGTATTTTATTATTTTAGTGGTCAAAGACTTGGGTTTTAAAATTTGACTGTCTCCATTTACATATAGGTTGGACAAGTTAACCTCTCCAAGCTTTAGTTTCTTTGTCTGGGTTATTATGACTGTTATATGGATTAAATGCATAATACAGGTAAAGTGCTAAGCCCAGTGTCTGATATGTACTCAATAAATGTTGCTATTCTTCTTATAATCTAGATCCTCTTTCCAATCCTGGGCTTTCAGGTCCCTCTTATTATGCCTTATCCCAAAATCCTCACTCCATACATATACTTATTTCTACTCCCCAAAGTCATCCTAACCCTTCTTTATTGAGGCACCTAACCCTGAGGGTGTAAGAAAAGTGCCCGAGCTGGCAAGAGAAGACTTTGGTAATGAATTCTGAGAAATCTTCCCTTACCATGTCTGACTACCACTGACACATGATGTTTTTTGTACACTGGAATCAGGAAGCATACTATTTATGCAGAAAAAAAGTGAATAAAATTAATTACACTGAAGAACAAAGAGTACTAACTTTTGTTCCATTAGGGCACAACTATTGGTATAATTCATACATTAGTACATTGTGGGGGAAGAAAAAAAAAGAGTAATGTTCCGAAATTGAATAAAATCAATTTGCAAATTTTTCTTTAAATTCAGGGTTTCTTTCTTTCTTGTTCTTTCTTTCTCTCTCTCTCTTTTTCTTTTTATTAAGACAGGATCCCATTCTGTTGCCCAGGCTGGAGTACAGTGGTGTGATCATAACTCACTGCAGCCTCAACCTTCTCGGCTCAAGAGATCTTCTTCAGTCTCCCAAAGTGCTGAAATTATAAGCATGAGCCACTACGCCCAACCCCAGGGTATTTTTTGTTTTTTAATTAAAAGTAGAAATTTCCAAAAGAATTTACTAAATAATTTACAATTTATAAATGACCATCTATGATAATTATAAGCTACATAGATGAAGTTACCAATAACTTTTTAAAAATCAAAGATTAGTCATGAATCAGAAGTCCTGGAAAAGAAAAATGACCAAAACCTACAAAATGGAGTTTCAGAAAAAAAGTCACTGGTATGTGAAAAAATGATGCCTTTCTATGCAGAAATGAATAACAATTTTTACTACAGCTCACCTGTAGTTTCTGAGTCAAAGAGTCCCTCTGTTCTTGTAGTTCTCTGGCATTATCAATTTCTTGTTTTAATCTTTCTATTTCCTAGAAAAGGCAGAGAAATGTCTTAGTATTTAAACTATATCAACGAAAAGGAAGGTCTTGTTTTTCCCTGAAATTATTTATTTTAGAAAAAGATGATTTTAAAAACATTCCTTCATATTGACTTTTAGAGGGATGAATTTATCTTTATAAGTACGTTGTCTAGAACGGAATAATCTTAAGCAACAGTAACAAGTCTAACTTGGTGGTTCTGGTACAGTACTGCTTTGAAATAACAATCTGAACATTTTAATGTTGCTTCAAGCTTTGTGGATATAATTATTTCCTAAGATATTAAAGTTTTGACTGGAACCCAGAGAAAGCAACAGCTTTTAAAATCCATTTAACCCCTAATGATTTTCTGTTGACTGTATAAATGCAACTCTCATCTGGAAGGCAATAGGTGGTATCTCAGTCTGACTGCCTCACCACAGTTCACAATAACAGAAATAAGGATAGGGAAAATGTGAGCAAGTGTAATAACACTCAAAAAAAATTTCATCCTTAAAAAAAGGTCACAACCTGACTTTATTCCATAAAATACCTTTAAATTTGACATGGAATCTACACATATGTTAGCTAGATTACAGATGAGTAAAAAGCAGCAAATACCTCTTCCTTCACTTTCAGTGTCTCTTCCAGTTCTTGTATTGTCTGATTTAATTCTGTCTTATGAGTATGTACTGCGTTTGCTTGGCTACTAACACATTCAAGTTCAGTCACCTAAAATTAAATGAGAACACAGATTAACTTAAAGTTCAGCTTTAAAGAGTTTCTTGCTAAAGACATAGCCCCAAATAAGTGAAGAGTATATTCTGAATAAATACATAAAAATTAATTTGAGAAATATTAAGACACTCAAGGTAGAGTGAATATAAAACTAGGAAAAGGGAAAAAGACCAAAGGAAATAATTATTTACATGGTTTGGTCATGGAAAGGTTACGATAACTTAAATTAAGTGATTAATGACAGTAGAGAATCCCTATAATGAAAGTCTTCTTTAAAAATTTCTTCCAAAAACATATTCAAGATCAGATATGGCCATCTGTCCTTCATCTGTAGCCTTCAAATTCAATATGGGTTCTGAAAACTGGCTTTGCAGAAGGAGAATTTTTTCAAATACATTTCCAACATGTAAGAGAATCTGGAAGAGAAAATAGGCTTAAAATACAACTTAAATCATTAGATACTAGAATGACTTTACATCAATAGTGTCTCTTATGGGTAAGATAAAATTTTGTTAGTCAATAAGAATTTACCGAGGGCCCAAAGACTAATATAACTTTTAATGAGCACTTGGTATTTTTTGAGAGAACAAAGAGGGGCACTGTCCTTAAATTTATACCATCCCAAACTAGAATCAACAATAGAAGTCAACATAAACATACACACGCACACGCACACACCCTATTGCAGCTCTTTACACATATCATGTACTCACAAAATTTTGGTTTACTAGAAAATAGTAAATTCTAGACTACTAAGGAAACAGAATAAATCCCTCTCCCTGGCATTTTCCAAATATCGAATTACCCTCTACATTCTGTGATTCTATCTCTTAAATAATTTTCTTCTTTTCTTCTTATATACTAATAGCCTCGTTATAAACCCTTATCACCCAGGCCTGAACAAAACCAACAGCCTCCCAATGGACTTAATTATAACCTTTTCCTATTCTTCTCTGCAAATTGCTAACAGATTCATCTTTCATTCCTGTGATTCCGCCATTCAAAGACTTTCAGCAGCTCATCTTTTTACGATATCAGATCTAAACCCTCAGATCTTCTGTATATTGGCCCCAACCTTCTCAACCATCCACACTGCCCAAGATATTCAGTGCACACTTCCAACTAAAAGCAGGCAAATCTCCTTGTCCTAAGAACAAGTGATATTCATTCCCAACTTGTTGATTTAACTAGAATGTCCTCTCTTGCCTCTGAAAACCATTCGGACCTAACCAAACCCTTAACTCTTAGCTCAGCACGTACTTTCTCCAGAAAGCCATTCCTATCTGCCCAAGCCTTCAAGGCTCTCCTCTGGTTCATAAAACCAAGCATCTGTTCAAAAATCTTGGGAATTATTTCAGTTATTGTTTAATATGTATTTGCTTTCTTTGTCTCATTATATAATAAATTCCTTAAGGGGAGTTCCAATTCTGATAATGATGAAATAGTTTTTATTGGAGTAACTTTCCCATAGAAAACAATTGCAAATTGTGGGCAAAATGTAAGAGTCAACTATTTGAAGGACCTGGTGAGTAACCAAATTGGGCAAAAGACTGCAAGAAAGCAGTCACTTTGGGTGACATACACATTTCCACATCTGCAAGAAAGCAGTTACTTTGGGTGATATACACATTTCCACATCTTTTTGCCTGAAGGCACTCCGCAGTCTGGCTGCATTGCTTGACTGAACTCAAACAGAGATCCATAGTCTTATTTCTCTCAGGAGCCTGAGAATTTTAGGACTCTGCAGAACACCTGGAATAACTAGGAGTAGGAAAAGAGGTGGAAGGCTGAAAGAACTAAACTGTGACGGTACTCAACACAGAGATGACAGTTTGAAGTTCTGCTAGTCCCTGCTAAATTAGAGGGCCTTGGTAAATACCTCAAGCTTTTCAGTGAAACCTTGGAAGGGTTATGTCTTACAGATAAAGATTTCCTAGGACAATGTGATTTACCCTAGGGTTACAGCAAAATTGAAATAAATGAATTCTAACAAAGCATAAGTACACAACTCCACAAATTCAAGACAATCCCCAAATAATTTAACTGCCTGCTGAAACAAAAACTGAATATTGTTCAAAAATAACAAAATCTGTGGTCTCTGCAACATCTCATTTACAATGTCCAATACACAATTAAAAATGACTACATGATAGCTCCTTAATATTTTCTGGCTATGATAATTGTCATAAATTGTTTCTTTTAATTGTGGTAAAAAACATATAACATAAAATTTATCATCTTAGTCATTTTAAGTGTGTAGTTCAATAGTGTTAAGTATGTATATTCACACTGCTGTGAAACAGATCTCCAGAACTTTTTTAACTTGCAAAACTGAAAGTCTATAACCATTAAACAACTCTCCTCTCCCCCATCTAAGTTAATTTTTATACACAGAATAGAATAACATTTACTCAGGTTTCTAACTTTTCCTCCCTGTCTCAACTCCATTTCCTTTTTTTTCCCTTGCTCTGTCACCCAAGCCGGAGTATGCAGTGGTGTGATCTCAGCTCACTTCAGCCTCTGCCTCCTGGGCTCAAGTGATGTTCCCACCTCAGCCTCCTGAGTAGCTGGAACTACAGGGACATGCCACCACACCCAGCTAATTTTTGTATTTTAGTGCAGACGGGGTTTCACCATATTGCCCAGGCTGGTCTAGAACTCCTGGGCTCAAGCAATCTGCCCTCCTTAGCCTCCCAAAGTGCTGGGATTATAGATGTGAGCCAATGTGCCCAGCTTGGAATCCTTTTTAAAAAGAGAAATTAAAGACATCTGTTGGGTGAAGCACTTCTATGCCTTGAATTTAAAAAAAAAGCAAACTTCTTTTTTTGTTTTTTAGAGACAGGTCTTGCTCTGTCACCCAAGCTAGAGTGCAGTGGGGCCATGATAATTGACTGCAGCCTCCAATTTCTGGGCTCAACCAATCCTTCCCATTCAGCATTCCAAGTAGATAGGACTACAGTGTGTGTCACCATGCTTGGCTAATTTAATGGAGATGGGGTCTTGCTATGTTGCCCGGGCTAATCTCAAACTCTTGGCCTGAAGCATTAAAACACTTTACAAGTAATTATTTGGGCTTCTGATATTAATGGTATTGAAATTTCTGATTTTCTTTTTCTGCAACAAATCTCTAATATTACCAAAGTTAATAATTTTCTACTTGTATTTTTCAAATTATTCCTTCTTTAAAAAGAAAATAATAAAAGCAGCTTATTGACTCACTGCAACTCATTGAGACAGTGCAATTACATGGCACTTAAGTGTCTCAACAAATTTTCATAGGAATTGTACAGAATACATATTTTTGACTCGGTGCAACTACATGCCAATTAAGTATTCAATTAATCTTCACAGGAATTGTACAGAGTACTTGTTATTCCTATTTTACAGATGAGAATACTGAGCTGGAAGAAGGAAATAACTTATCGAAGATCATACAGATAATAACCAGCAGAACTGGAATTCACACTCTGGAACACTCGTCTTGTAAACCAGAAATGGAGAATCCCCTCCCCGCACAACTCAGGAAAAAGCATTCCCGCTTCACCGTCAACACCCAAAGCTGAAATTCTAATTAAACTACTCCCTGAATTTTTTCTCAGCACACACTTTAACTACCATGTCAGTACTAATCAACTAGCACTAATACATTAGTGCTTTTATGTACTTGTGCATTACTGCTAGTCCCCATGGACAATATAGGGAAACAACATGGTTTGTTGACTTCAAAAGGCATATATTCTTCATTCTCATTAAACTATGGAAAATATTTTTCTTAACCAAACAAACGCATATAATACAACCCATATATATGTCCTGACATCCTAGAACTAGAAGATATTCCTGTGCTGAATCTACATGCAAATTTCTTCTGATCAAGAAAACCTGTTAGCCCTAAATCCCTGTAGACATCAGCCCTGAAATTACCCGCTTGTGCAGACGTTCTGCTTCCTCTTGATAGGCAGCGAGTTGCTGTTTCCATTGTTTCACATTGGCAGTGGACTCCAGCAGGGCTGCAGTGAGTTTGGCATTATTTCCTTTGAGGGTAGCCAGTTCAGCCTCCCAATGTTTGCTGATTGCTGAACTGAAATAAAACAAAAAGAAAATTGTATCCATTACACCAACTACTGTTACCTTGAAGGGACAGCAGTACTCAGTTCTATTGTAGGGTTTATAGTCTAAGAATGTTTTCTTTCCTTTTTTTTTTTTTTTTTTTTTTGAGATGGAGTGTCGCTCTGTTGCCAAGGCTGGAGGTGCAATCTTGGCTCACTGCAACCTCTGCCTCCTGGGTTCAAGTGATTCTCCAGCCTCAGCCTCCCAAGTAGCTGGGACTACAGCTGCACGCCACCATATCCAGCTAATTTTTTGTATTTTTTTAGTACAGACGGGGTTTCGCCATGTTGGCCAGGCTGGTCTTGAACTCCTGACCTCAGGTGATCCACCTGCCTCAGCCTCCCAAAGTACTGGGATTACAGATGTAAGCCACCATGACCAGCACTAAGAATGTTTTCAAAGACAACCCCAAAATACTAAAAAACACAAATACTTCACCAAAATATTCCTAAACCTGGCAAGTGAAGAAATACAAAAAGTACCCAAGTACCAGGCTTAACGTGGAATGTTTCCCACCTTCATTATGACAGATACAGGTATCTACAGAAGAGTTTCCACCCATTCTCTTTTAAGGAATAAACATTATAGCCTGAAAAACATTTATTAAAAAAACTAACAATGTATTATATTTTTACTTGTGTCAAACCCTAAAGTATAATGTCATTCCTTAATGAAAACATATGAGGATGCTTAAATGTCATAAGGTTTGGGATATGTAATGTAGTATTTCTTTTGAAATTGTTGTTGATTTATTTCATCTTATTCAGGACCTTAAAATGTCAAAAATACAAACATTTGCTACAATAAACTGATTTCATAGGAAAGGCTATGCCTAGAAACTGGTTCTAATGACTTGACTTCTGATATAATTCCAGTGTCATAAAAACAAGAAGACTAAAGCAATCACCTTTTTTCCTCATTTAATGTTCTACTTGTTAAGCTACCACAGTTATGTATCTCAACTAAAACAATTTTTTACTACAAGACAATTCTTTTAGTTGGAAAGACTCCTCTTGAAAATTCCTTTCTTAACTTTCCAACGAAGAAAGAATTGCCTCATTAGAAAAAGGTTGTTTCTCTTTCTCATTATTGAAGTTTATTTCTGTTAGTAAAATTCTACTAACCTCATCCCATTAACTAAGTAGGGAGGGTTATAGGTTTCTTCAATCACCATTTTTTGGGGGTTTGATAAGTCATTTGTATTCTAGGGTAAATTTGATGGATATTTTATAGTAATTTTAGTATATATTTTATTTAAAAAGCATAGTTTTCATCACCAAGATTTCTAAAGCTTATCACCAGAAATATGACAGACCAGCATCATGAACCCCTTGATATGATGCACAGAGAACGACACAAGATTGTGTCTGTAGTATTCTTGCAATAAATGTGTAACTTCAGTCAAATAATGAGAAAATATCATATAAACCCAAACTGAGGGACAATCTGTAAAATAACTGAAACTCTTCAAACATGTGAAGAAAATGAAGGAAACAAGAAATAACAGTTAAATGCAAGGTGGGATCTTAGGTAGGTTCCTAGAACAGAAAGGGAACACTGGTGAAAACTGAGGGTTAGTTACTAGTATTGTATCAACGCTACTGTCCTGGATTTGATCATTGTGTTATGTTTACACAAGATGTTAACATTAAGGGAAGCTGGGTGAAGGGTACATGGGTACTCTGCACAGTTTTTGTGATTTTTCTGTAAATCTAAAATTAGTTTAAAATGAAAAGTGAAAAATATTCCTAAAGTTTACTGAGAAAATATCATCAAAACATGAAAGGATAGAACCAAGCAACAAGCTAAGCTATTAATTTAACAATTCATTTCCATCCTGAAAAAGAAAGCTCTTTTCTTATTCTTCCTTTGTGAAATGATTTTTCAGATTCAGGTCTTCTGAGCAAAGCATGCTTGGATTCACCTGCTCTAACTGAATTATAGATTTTTCTTTAAACCACCTACCAGTTTTTCCCCCTACAGAGATGCATTTTATTTAAATGGAAACTTCAATCTGACAATTGAAATCTTAGTGAACTAATTTAAACATTTGTTATATGTCAATAGCAAACCCTTCTTTAAAAATTAACTAGAAGAAAAAATGAGTATTTACTCCTAAAATCTGTTTGTCAAAATTACACAATTATAAAGTAAAATGGATTACCACATATTTATAGCAGGAGAAATAATTTTAAAATGAGGGTGTTTTTCTATCATATTTATCTGGGTTTTATTTTATAGTCACTAGACAGTAAAATCCATCAAGCATTTTATAACTGCTCACATCACAAGTATTCAGTAATTATCTATGTAACTTTGGAGCCAACACTCAAGCACTTTGGTTCTCAGTTCTTTATATGTCAAATAAAGAGATCAGTCAAGATCTATATTATCCAAATATTAGCATGTGGCTATTTAAATGTAATAGTTCAAAATTAAAGTAAAAAATTCAGCTTTGAATTTGAGACACATTTCATGCACTCAACAGCCACACACGACTAGTGGCTACCACCCTGGACAGCAAAGATACAGAACATTTCATCATGACAAAAAGTTCTACTGAGCAGTACTGTTCAAGAGGATCCCTACATTCTGCCTTTTCTTTCAATTTTCTTTTCTTTTCTCTTCTCTTCTCCTTTCTTCCTTTCTTTCTTAAGACAGAGTTTCGCTCTTGTTGCCCAGGCTGGAGTGCAATGGCACAATCTCAGCTCACGCAACCTCCGCCCCCCAGGTTCAAGTGATTCTCCTGCCTCAGCCTCCCAAGTAGCTGGGATTATAGGCACCTGCCACCGTACCCAGCAAATTTTTTTGTATTTTTAGTAGAGATAGGGTTTCACCATGCTGGCCAGGCTGGTCGCTAACTCCTGACCTCAGGTGATCCACCTGCCTCGGCCTCCCAAAGTGCTGGGATTACAGGTGTGAGCCACCATGCCCAGCCCTGATTGCGTCTTCAATTCTGTGCACGAGCCTGAACTGTGTCCCTCCAAAATTCATATATTGAAGTCCTAACTCCCAGGATCTCACAGTATGACTGTATTTGCAGATAGAGTCTTTAAAGAGGTAATTAAGGTTTAATGTGGTCACTAGTGTGGGCCATAATCCAGTATAAATGATGTCCTTACAAGAGGAGGAGATTAGGACACAGACACATGAACATAAAAAGAGACCACAGCCATCTACAAGTCAAGGAGAGAGGCCTTGGAAGAAACGACCCTGCAGATGCCTTCATCTCAGACTTCTAGCTTCCAGAACTATGAGATTTCTATAGTTTAAGCCACCCAGTCTACAGCATTTTTTAGGACAACTCAGGCAAACTAATAAACATAATTTTTTTAAACCCACACTATGTAGCCTATCAATTTGCCCCATCTGCCTGAACTGAAGTACAAGGATTATATTTCCTGTTCTAATCAAGCTGGCTTTTCTGTGATAAGCTGTTCTCAATCAGATTCTCATCTGTTTTCTATGAATTTGTCCAATTTTTTCCATATTCAGAATCCGTTTATCAGATTGCATTTTTTCCTTTCATTGATTCAAGTTTTCTCCAACAAGTATTTTCCAGTTATTACACCCATCCTTTCACTTACCAGCAAAGCCTGGTGCTTGCCAATCTGTGCATGCTTAACCAATGTGCTGACTAAATGAAAAGTAAAGTTATTCACTATGAAATAAGTGCAAGGCCAACCTGAGATCAAATTAATTAATGAGTAGTACATTTTATAACACTTTAATTTTAATAAAGTTTTCAACACTAATAAAAACCTCAAATATAAATATTTTAGCTCTCACATCAGGGAGTGAATTTCACACTAGTTTTGGGTAGTAGAATCATATGGAGTTTCTTGACTCCCATTTTAAACCTATCATGCATGCACATACGATAACAGGGATTTCATCTATAAAACACTGTAGATCTGGAACATGGAGAATCTACAACAAACCTGTTTTTCTTTTTTTTTTTGAGACGGAGTCTCGCTCTATTGCCTAGGCTGAAGTGCAGTGGCTGAATCTCAGCTCACTGCAAGCTCCGCCTCCCGGGTTTACGCCATTCTCCTGCCTCAGCCTCCCGAGTAGCTGGGACTACAGGTGCCCGCCACCTCGCCCAGCTAGTTTTTTGTATTTTTTTAGTAGAGACGGGGTTTCACCATGTTAGCCAGGATGGTCTCAATCTCCTGACCTCGTGATCTGTCCGTCTCGGCCTCCCAAAGTTACAATAAACCTGTTTAAGAAAAGGTTGGTATTCCTGAACAAGTTGCCTTGTTTTGGTGTAATTTACAACTTAATACCGACTGGCAGAAGTACTTTTTATACGAGTAGTCTAGGTAGTTACACCACCACATCAATTATTTTAAAACGCTTGATTGTTGAAGTGTATGTTTAAAGTAGGTTAGCAGATTCTTCAAATTCATCCTAGCATCTTCCAGTATTTTCATATTTGGTTGGTATTTAGACCCAAGGAAGCTCAAGTTTAAGATACAACTCTGGTAAAATCTTAAAATATATTATACGTTAATGATAAAATCCAGGTAAGTGTAATCATTTTATTTTCTACATGTATCAAGAAGATAACTTCACAATTTCATGTTTAGAATGGTACTTATGAGCAAGATGGCTACTAAAAGCATTTCTAAGGCTCTTGGGAGCCAGAGATACAAAAGGGAATTTGTACCCTCTTGCAGGCTCTTTACCACAGACTTCTATCAGGTTCTCAGGAGAAAGACTGGAGAGGCAGAGAGAGACTAGAGAAAGAATCCTGGATGAGGGGAGAGACTTCCATTTGGGAAATTCACAAAGTCTAGCCAAGACCCTTCTCCACAGGACCAAAATTTTAAACCAATGGGAGAAGAATACCCCTAAATCCTGTCATTCTCCCATTTAATCTGGATTCAGGCAAAGACCTGTTATGGCTGGAGGCAAAGAGAATAAAACTCTGTAACTCTGTTGAGAGGAACAGAAAATAGTCCTGGATTCAGAGGTCTCTAACCTGTGGGACAGAGGCAGGAAAGTCCTAAACAAGACTCTCAAATATCACAAGGCTGAATTTACCTGCTACTGAGAGAGGAGCAGGATCACTGAGAAAGCCTCATTTCTGAGATCCTGGGACAAAGGGTCTATCCAAGACTGAGGCTGGACAAAAACAACAGAGAACCCCATTCTATCCTCTATGATAGCAGCCTTCCATTGCAGGAAGGTCAAGACCGCAGAGACAGACCTTCTTTGAGGTGTACACACACACAAAAATGACCAAAAGATGAGTATCGAGCAGTGAGTAGAACCCTCTAGCAACCCTAAGCACAAGGTAATGCTAGAGATGTTTAAAGGCTATAGCATACTCATAGTAACCACATCAACAACAAAATCAAAATCCATTTCAACCCCTGAATGGACTAACTTTCATATTAACAGCCTAGCAGAAGAGTCATACCCATTTCTCGGAGAAAATAGTGTTAATCATTACTGTCCTCCATGCAATGTTTGGCATTCAATGAAAAAAAAAATTACAAGATGTACCAAAAAGCAAGAAAAAAACACACACACACACACACACAAAAAAAAACACTACTCACTGTCAAGAGAGAAAGCAATCAACAGAATCATACTCAGAGATTAATCTGATCTTGAATATATCAAAGAAGGAAGTAAGACAGCCATGTTAAAGGTGTTAGTGGAAAGAAGGACATCACTTTCACTCAGATTGTGAATTTTAGCAGAGTAATGAAAACTATGGGAAAGAATCCAATAGAAATGTTAGAAATAAAGAACATGATAACAGAGGTGAAGAATGCCTTTGACAGGCTCAGTGAACTTGACACAGCTGCATAAAGTCGGTGAACATGAAAACAGATCAACAGAAATCAGCCAAACTGAAACACAAAGAGAAAAAAGAAGAAGAGTTTCTAAGATATGAAGGGCCATATAAACTGTCTAACAAATGTTTAACTAGAATCATAGAAGAAGAAGAGAGAAGGGCAGAGGAAATATCTGAAGACATAAAGGATGAGTACTTTCAAAAAATAAAAGACATGAAATTACAAAGGCAAAAAGTACAAAAACATATTATACATGGAGGAACAAAAATAACAATTACAGTAGCTCCTTATCCATTGTTTCTCTTTCTGTGGTTCCAGTTACACATGGTCAACTCTAGTCTGAAAATATTACAGTATGATAAAATATTTTGAGAGAGGGAGAGAACACATGCATATAACTTTTATTACAGTATATTCCTATAATTGTCCTATTTTATTGTTAGTTCAGGTTGTTAATCTCTTACTGTGTCCACTATATAAATTAAACTTTATCACAGGTATGTATCTACAGAAAAAAACATAATACATATAGGGTTTAGGAATATCCATGGTTTCAGGTATCCACTGGGAGTATTTCAATATGTCCCCTGTGGTTAAGGAGGGACTACTGTATAGTAATACTCCATCACAGATGATGCAATCCAGAAGACAGTGGAGTGACAGTGTTGAAAGAAAACAATTCTCATCCTAGAATTCTACACATAGGAAAAATACCTTTCAAAATGAAGGTGAAATAAAGAGTTTTTCAGGTAAACAAGAGCTCAATTTATTACTAGAAGATGTGTGGTACAAGAAATATTAAAGTTCTATAAGTGAGAGTATGATCTCAGACAGAAATGTAGATCTACACAAAGAGATGAAAGTATCTGAAAATTATTAAAATGAAGATAATTATAAAAGGTCCAAAGGTATGATAATTCAAAGAAGAAATAATAGTCTTTTAAACAAATGATGCTAAAACAACTGGATAACCACATACAAAAATAAATAAATCTCAACCCATATCTCAGAGTCCATACACAAATTAACTAAAAATATGAAACTTCTATAAAATATAAAACTATAAAACTTGAAAAAATTCTTTGTGACCTTGGGTTAGGCAAAAATCTCTTAGATATTATACAATACCAAAAACATGGTCCATTAAAAAAATTGATCACAGGAACTTCATAAACTGAAAAACTTCTCTTTGAACAACACTATTTAAAAACTGAAGAGACCAAGGCAGTGGCTCATGCCTGTAATCCCAGCACTTTGGGAGGCCAATGTGGGCAGATCACTTGAGGCCAGGAGTTTGAGAACAGACTGGCCAACATGGCAAAACCCTGTCTCTACTAAAAATACAAAAATTAGCAAGGTGTGGTGGTGGGTGCCTGTAATCCCAGCTACTCAGGGGGCTGAGGCATGAGAATTGCTTGAACCCAGGAGGCAGAGGTTGTAGTGAGCCAAGATCATGCCACTGCACTCCAGCCTGGTTGATGAAGCAAGATTGTCTTAAAAAAAAAAAAAAAAAAATTCAAGACATTCTGGAATGCAAAGATGGTTCAACATACAAAATCAATGTAATGACCAGGAATGGTGGCTCATTAATTAATTAATTAATTAATTTTAATTAATAAAATTAAAAATCAGCAAAGAACTTGAATTGACATTTTCCCAAAGAAGAGAAACAAACAGGTGCTAAGCACTTGAAAAGATGTTTAACATCATTATCATCAAGGAAACACAAACTAAAACCACAATGAGACACCACCTCACATCCACTAGGATGGCACTATCAAAAAACAAAATCAGGGTTGGGTTGATGAGGATGTGGAGAAAGTGGAACCCTGGTACGCTGTTGGTAGGAATGTAAAACGGTGTAGCTGCTGTGGAAAACAGTATGGCTGTTCCTCAAAAATTTAGAATTATATAATCTAGCAATTCTGCTTCTAGTTATATGCCCAAAGGCAGTGAGGCAGGGTCTCAAATAATTTTCTTTTTACCATTTTCTTTTTTCTTAGATATCAAAAGTAAATTTTTATAATACCTATAAACATAGGTATTATAAATTTGAATCTGAGAACAGTCTTGCTTCCTCTATTTTATGAGCTGCTCCTTTAATAATCTGTCTTTCTAGAGCAGTATGAAATACAGCTTAGGGCCAGACACAGTGGCTCATGCCTGTAATCCCAGCACTTTGGGAGGCCGAGGCAGGCGGATCACCTGAGGCCGGGAGTTCGAGACCAGCCTGACCAACATGGAGAAACCACATCTCTACTAAAAACACAAAATTAGTTAGGCATGGTGGTGCATGCCTGTAATCCCAGCCACTAGGGAGGCTGAGGCATGAGAATCGCTTGAACCCAGGAGGCGGAGGTTGCAGTGAGCTGAGATCACACCATTGCATTCCAACCTGGATAACAACAGCGAAACACTGTCTCAAAAATAAATAAATAAATAAATACAATTTAGGAAGCAAAATGTTTTTGATTTTGGTCAATCCTCCCTGTTCTCTTTGTAGCTTCTTCATATATTCCTTTCATCAAGTATAATAAATGCTCCTATTAGAATACCCTATACAACTTCAACTTATAATAAATTCCAAAAGATACCCTGAAGGAAGTTCTACATGTGAGCTATCTCAGATGGGTTCAACCCTTATACCCACACCCCTCAATACTTTGCATATTAATTTTGGAAAAAGAAAAGTTCCTTTCTTTAATCTACAAATCGAAGATATCACATTTCTCCCCCATTAGACTTATTAGCAATAATTAATACCTTAGGATTAATTCTGATACCAAAATTTTAAGTTAGCATCTCACACTTCAGGAATACTTGTTTAGAACTGTTGGGGTTCTCTGGCTGCTAATTTGGTTTCTTTTTTATAGGTACAGTTTTGGTAGTTTTACCTTAAGAAAGCTGTTCACAAAGAAATCACTAAATTGCTTAGCTGGAGAGACCAGTGATTCAGAAGATATAGTGAAACACCATTATGATCTCACATCTGAACACTGGAATAAGGGCAACCCAATTCTTTATTCTTGTGGCTGTTAAGTAAAGTTTCCCTTTGAAATGGACCAGCTGGTATCCTGTTGGCTTGAAATCTAGAGGAAGTTCAAAACACTTCAAAAACACCATTTGAAAGGTTCCTTAAACTGGAATTTTACAGTTTTTTCCTTATCTAAAGTCAAAGTTCTGGCCAAGCACAGTGGCTCATGCCTATAATCCTAGCACTTTGGGAGGCCGAGGCGGGCAGATCACTTGAGCTCAGGAGTTCGAGGCCAGCCGCGGCAACATGGCGAAACCTAGCTTCTACCAAAAATAGAAAAATTAGCCGGGCATGGTGGCATGTGCCTATAGTCACAGTTACTTGTGGGAATAAGGCAGGAGGATTGCTTGAACCCGAGAGGTCACGGCTGCAGTGAGCCAAGATGGCGTCACTACACTTCAGCCTGGGTGACAAAGGGAGACCTCGTCTCAAAAATAAAATAAAAATAAAGTCAAAGTTGTTCTATGAGAAAGTATTAAACTTCATTAAATTAGTTTATGTAAAATCAAGAAGAAAAAGTACTTCAAAAGGCTCTATTTTCAAAATAAGAGGAATATACTTATCTAACCTGCAGAGTAACGGTACATGGGAATGGTCACTTGCAGAGTCTAAGAAAGCTGCCTCTCTCCCATTCCGCCAGGGCCTAGGACCCATAATTAGAGTCTCTATAATGGTAACGCCTTGCGTGTACTTTTTAGGCATGCTAATTATGTAGAACTGAGAAAAATATTCCGACACTCTTTCAAAAAACAATTTAAAAACGGTGCAGCTGGGTGTGGTGGCTCATGCCTGTAATCCCAGCACTTTGGGAGGCCAAGGCAGGTGGATCACTTGAGGTCAGGAATTCAAGACCAGCCCTGCCAACATGGTGAAACCCCATCCTTACTAAAAATACAAAAATTAGCCAGGCGTGGTGGCGCACATCTGCAATCCCAGCTAATGGAGAGGCTGAGGCAGGAGAACTGCTTGAACCTGGGAGTTGGAGGTTGCGATGAGTGGAGATCACGCCACTGCACTCCAGCCTGGGCGACAGAGCATGATTCCATCTCAAAAATGAAATGAAATGAAATGAAAATAAAATAAATAGGTTGCAATAGGTTTTTTTCTTAACATTATTCTCTGTGTCAGTAGTGGGATCAATCCCTAACTATGAAAGCACTCCACAGCACTGCTTGTCTCAGGATCTGCCTGCTGGCTTGTCTACTCACTTCCCACTCCAGAACTGTGAACGCAGAAGCAACCAATATTGACTTAAAACTACTTGTGTGCTGCCTTCTGGGCTAGGTGCTTTCATATCAGCCTGTTGGCCCCAAGCTATAATAGGTCATCTTAGAAACTAATGACATCTTCAACAGTTTAGGGTCTGAATTTTTCTTTATAGAAGTTATCCTTTTAAAGGAAAGAAATGAAAATAGAATAATCTTGCATTATTTATAAATAATAATTATTGTCAAAAGGACCTAAATGAGTAGCGATTTCAGGTCCTGCTAGGCAAACAGCCTAGTATATGAAGGAAGTTTTCTATTAGATATAACTGAAAGCCTCCATTTGCTGGCAAGTCATTAACTTACTAATCACAGTGCTTCTTGGGATCCTCTTATCAGATGTTTGCATTATTCTGATCTTTAAAAAAAAAAAAGTTTATTATATTGTTATTTTGAGGTAGGGTCTGGTTTTGTCACCCAGGCTGGAGTGCAGTGACGTGATCACTGCAACCTCTGCCTCCCCCAGGCTCAAGCAATCCTTCCACCTCAGCCTCCTGAGTAGCTGAGACTACAGGCATGCAACCATACCTGGCTAATTTTTGTTTTTATTTTTGTTTTTTTTGTACAGATGCAGTTTTGCAAGGTTGTCCAGGCTGGTCTCAAACTCCTGGACTCAAGCAATCCACCCTCCTCAGTCTCCCAACAGTGGGCCTGGCCTGTTATTCTCCTGGCCTGATATTTTTAGAGACAGGATCTCCCTCTGTTGTCTAGGCTGGAGTGCAGTGGTGCAATCATAGCTCACTGCAACCTTGAACTCCTGGGCTCAAGCAATCCTCCTGCCTCAGCCTCCTGAGTAGTTGGGACAACAGGTACATACCACCACACTTGACTAATTTTTAAATTTTTTGTACAGAGGGAATCTTGTTATGTTGCCCAGGCTGGTCTTGAACTCCTGGACTCAAATGATCCTCCTGCTTCTGCCTCTCAAAGTGCTGAGATTACACATATGAGCCACTGTGCCTGGCCCTGTTCTATTCTTTATACTCCTGCTGGCACCTGCTTCTAAATGTCGCCTCCTCTGGCCCTTGTTTTTTTTTTTTTTTAATGTGCCTTGATAATCCCCCAGGTTTTATTTTCCATCTCAGATTCCTTGTCTGCCTAACAATCCACCACCTTTGCCACATAGTCTGGAATGTCTGGATCAACATACAATACAGTTGGCTACAGGTAAACAGATTGAGATATATGTTGACTGATGAAGTTTTACAGGAAGTTCCTATAGTGAACTAGAAATCACTTGGTCATATTCTAGGAAACACAGTGTTTAGAAGCGAAATAGAATTTAAGTACTAACACCTTTAATAAACATTGGAAGAAAATCCCAGAAATAAAAGTAGAATAGCTTTTTGGTTTTTTGAGACAAGGTCTCACTCTGTCACTCAAGCTGGAGTGCAGTAGTGCAATCATGGCTCACTGCAGGCTCAACCTCCTGGGCTCAAGTGATCCTCCCACCTCTGTCTCCCAGGCAGCTGGGAATATAGACAAGTGCCACCACGCCTGGCTATTTTTTAATTTTTTTGTAGAGAAGGGGTTTCTCTATGTTGCCCAGGGTGATCTCAAACTCCTAGGCCCAGGCAATCCACCTGCCTCAGTCTCCCAAAGTGCTGGCATTACTGTGCCTGGCCGAGAATAGTTTTTAAAGAAACAATGTATCACCAATGTTACTGATAGCACACAAAAAAAATGATACTGGAGTGAAAAACATGGACATAAATTGTAGTCAGAAAGTGAATCAGAAGAGCTGGACCCTGCATATGATGAAGTTATAAGAACACCTTAAGCCATTTATTTTACATATATTATGTGTGCACAAAAGAGGCTAGTATTAAAATCTATGTCCACGTAAACCTAAAAGAGTTGTCACAGTCATAGTTTAATTGACGATATTTTTTGTTGGTGCATCTTAGATCAGATAAAATATGGAATTTTACTCAGCTCTGGTAAAGAAAGTAAAACACTATTGACTTTTCTGAGGAAAATTAATCTGAAACAAATTACTTCAAAATGTATAGGGTATGCTTTTATCACTCTATAAATATTTCTGAGTTTCAAAGAATTTTGTTAAACATCTATATTAAGAATCAATTGCTGTAACAGCTGGTTAAAAGTGCAGGCTCGAATCTGATGACTTGCTTCAAACTATGGCTGTAGTCATTTAATAGTCATGGGCCTTGGGCAAGTTACCTAACCTCATCAGGTCTCAGTTTTCTCATGTATAAAATTAGGGTTAATAACAACTATCTTTATAGGGTGATTTTGAGAAGTACATAGCCTATGTAAACGTACTCTTCAAGACAAAAAATAAGACACTCAAATGGTGGTACCTTCCACATATGCAGTCAATAAAGAATCCTCAGAGAATCTTCTGCGAACTGCTAAAAAGCTGAAAAGATTTAACATTAAATAATTTAAAGTGGCTCCTTTTGATTAGTGTTGTAAAGAACAGAAATAGAAATAATTTAAATCAAACCCATTGATTTATATTGTATGCACTCAATGATTTATATTGTCATTCTTAGTTACTACAGATGTATTATTTGTAACAAGTTTAAACCTTTCATGTAACCTCAGAATAAATTTAGCAAGTTAATGAAGCAATGAGAAAGTAAGTAAACATAAATGATTCTAAGAAGTGGTATGGTTAATTTCTGATTGTGAGAGGGGAGAAGGGAATCTACGTTATGTGTACTCCATAAAAACATTCTGTACTTTAGTGCAGTTTCCCATTTGATTTGAGAGAGCACAGCAAAAGTCCAGCTCTACTTCCATTTTTATTCGCTACAATGAAGAGTCCCATAAGGGGCCCTGAGAAATGTCCTGGTTCCTATAACTGTGCTTCTAGCAGTAAGAGCAACATTTCTATGTGCTGATGAGCAGCTCCCATTGGAGATGGCTCCATACTGTAACATCTGCTAACATCTGTGCACTGCTTGCCTGGCGCAGTGCCTTCTGTAGTCTTTGCCACATGCCCTAACGTAGCTGTGGCTGAGGAATGGCAATACAAGGGTGAAGAGCCACAGGAAGTCCCAGCTTCACTTCCAGTTTGTATCCTCGCTGCTGATCCCTACCCATGATATGCTAAAGCCTCTTAAGAAATTCCCTTTGAAAATTTTAAGCAGCTTATCCTCTTTTAGGAAGGAGATGTGGATGCTAACTTCTTGCTCAGGGATATTTGTGAAAGGTTCAAAGTGCCTTACAGGTGTTTTAAATACCTTAAAGTAAATCGTAGTTTCCCTACATCAGTGAATTTGGAGGGCTGAGAGACAGATCTAAGGGAAGGGAATAAAAAACTATTCAGTGGACTTACTGCTAGTTCCTAAGTGAGAAGAAAAACAAATTGACCCAAGGTGATACTGTGAATTATGCATCTACTAGATTCATAAAAGTATTTTTGTTGATTTCCCTTTTTAAAAAAACTGACCATTGATTAAAAGTTTCTTTGGAAATTTATTCAGGAAATGATGTTAGACCATTCCACAGTGGGATGTCTTCAGAAAACCAGTCTTACATACTAAATAAAAAATTATGTTTCTTTCAACTCTTATGAATATACATCTATCTCTTGCCAAGAGTGAGATGAATTTATTTCAAGCCCATTCTCTTATTTACAGGGTAATAGCATTATAATCATTATAATATTCAAGATAGAAATGAATGTTTTTATCTGGCCCTCTATAATTTGCTTTAACTTTGGAGGCAAAAATGCCACCATTTCCTTGCAGAGTAGGTCACTTAAGGAAAATTCACCCTAAAAATTGTTTAGCATAATATGTAGTGTTGTTGGAAAACACCATAATAATTAAAATAAAAATCTCTCTAGGTACTGGCAGAATTGAAAAGATGCTTATTAACAGATTTTACCAAAGCTAAAATTGCGTGAAAAGATATGGATAATTTTACAGTAAAATGTGTTTCCAAATTTGTCATAAATTTTCATCTTTTAGAAAACAGTAGTAACCAATAATAAACTTTTGCATTCAGTTTAAATTTGTTTTTGAAGAGGAGGCCAGAATCAAAGGATATAACATCAAATTATTTAAATGTTTGTTAATAGCATGTTACTTGTGGCAGAATAATTCCTACCAACTTCATTTATTTAATGCACATATAAGCTATGTAAATAATATGCAAAGGTAAGGGCCCTGATGAAAAATATTATGCAAATGAATTCTAAGCAAAGGGAGATGATAATAAATGAATACAGCCCAGAATAAATAATAGCTTAGTCCACTACTGATTGCTCAGCTATTATCATAAGAGGCTTTCTTTGGCAGGGTGCGGTGGCTCAAGCCTGTAATCCCAGCACTTTGGGAGGCCCAGATGGGCGGATCACAAGGTCAAGAGATCCAGACCATCCTGGCTAACACGATGAAACCCCGTCTCTACTAAAAATACAAAAAAACTAGCCGGGCATGGTGGCGGGCGCCTGTAGTCCCAGCTACTCGACCCCATCCTTACTAAAAATACAAAAAAACTAGCCGGGCATGGTGGCGGGCGCCTGTAGTCCCAGCTACTCGGGAGGCTGAGGCAGGAGAATGGCGTAAACCCGGGAGGCGCAGCTTGCAGTGAGCTGAGATCCGGCCACTGCACTCCAGCCTGGGCGACAGAGCGAGACTTCATCTCAAAAAAAAAAAAAAAAAAAAGAGGCTTTTTTGGGTTTTCCTTCTAAAGCCTTCCTGATCAGCCTCGATGGAAGCAAAAGTCTCCTATCTACAAGAACCAACTTTACTGGCCAATGTGATGAAGCCTGGCTGTATTCCAACTCCAGATTAGTTCAGCAAGAGTCACCACTTTAGCTACAGAAAGACAACACAACAGAAATTCCTTTCAGCAGGATATTTGCTTTGTTGTTTTTCCAGTACAGTGACAGTCTTGAGCATATTCCTCACAAAAACTCAGCTTCCCTTGATCTAACACCCTCTTTTGTAATCTGTGACTTTGAAAGAATTTTTCTTTGTATGAAATTGTCATGTATGATATCTGGACCAGAGACTTGGGCTTCCTTTAACCTAAGTATGAATTAACACAGGCTATTAAATTCAAACGCTGTAATGGATGGGTACTTTGTCCTCCATACTACAGCAATATTAAGACACCCACCGTAAGGTTTTTCAAACTGAACTACAATGTCTTTTTTCACATGTGCTACTCCTTTGCTCCGTTACATTAGGGGTAATTTACAATTGGCTATATGCAGTTATATATAAGGGTGTTGAGAATGCCACACAGAGATCACTGAAAAATAGGTGACTACTTTTAAACTAGTTTAGAATATGGAATAATAAAAACTAGTGATAATCAGATTATGCTAATCAAAAGGAAAAGTTGGGATCAAATTATTTAATAGTCTAGTAAAGTATGAATTAAACAGATTTAAGTTATTATTCCAAGGGCCTTAAATATCATAGCAAAATTTGCAAAACATATTTCAAAATGCAGAATAGTTACAAATATGGATGGACAAATAAAGTAGAAAGGATGTCCACATTTCTTTTTGAGGATATGGAAATAATAGACATCTATCATTAATACTTGAAAGACTTTACACTGTAGAGATGGATGACTGCATGCTTTGCCTATATTTATATGAAAAGTAAATAATTTTACAAAAGTAATTTTAAAATGTAAATAATTTGTAATTATTTGTAAAATTACAAATAATTTTACAACAATGTATGTAAACATGGATATCTGTGGAACTACTTCAGGCCTTACTATTAACATTTGCTAGACTGCTTTCTATGGATGAATGCAGATTCTACTAAAACTAGGTTCTAAGTACTAAAATGTGCTTCTATAGGTTTACTTAGCTTATAAACAGCTTTCAGAAAACCATCCCAAACAAATACATAGTCCCAAGCTTGAGAGGGGCTTTTATCATATACATTATGGTCACCCATATTAGTGAACTGCTTATGTAAAAGTTTATGAGCTTGTGATAAGTGGTATTTTCCCTTATCTTTCAACCAGTTAAACTATATCTCTGTGACTATTACTTATTTATAGAAAACAAACTAAAGCCTGGAGACATTCTATATAGATCTGAAAGCATATCTGCTATGCTGAGTATTCTTCAAGGATAATATTAAAATGACTTGTGGCAACAAACTTCATATGCAAGCTAAAAAATGTTAATCTTTTCAGAATAAGTCACTCTTTCAAATGCATTTTTGTAAAAGTTAATAAATTCAAGAAGAAAAATGCTTATTCTAGTTTCCATTTACTAATACTACTTAACATGATATTCACAGAGGATCTTAACAAACAGTGCTAAATGACATTCTGGATTTTAACACAAAAGTACCTTTTCCTTAAAATTTTTACCAATTGAGAACCATATGACAAATTTCAATACAATTTGGGCATTTATATATCTTGATTCATGGGTTTCATTTGGAGGAGATGTAAAATGATTGAAGAAGCATTCTTTTTTTATCTGCATTATGATTTGCATTTCTAATTTATTTAGACATGTGATGCTAGTATTGTGATGGTCATGTACAACTAAATGGGCTCAGTTTGTGTAATTTCTGAACTTAAGCAATCAACTTAAGCAATCAATGTATTAAATGCAATAAATCAACATTTATTGTCTTTTATGTATCTAATATTTTGGAGGATACAGATGTTATTGGCTAGTGAACTAGAAATATCTTTATTTCTTCCTATTTCCTTTCTCTCAAAGCTAAATAGCGAACAATTCTCTCATTTCTTCCATACCAGTCTTTCTCTATAGATTCCTTCCAGTTGTCACTACCACGACCTCAGATGAGGGCACTAAAACACCTAACTGCTTCAAAGGCCAAAGCAGATGCCCCTCCCTCTGCCAGGAGCGCTCCTTCACCACTTTACAGGCCAACTTCGATCCACTGGAAGGATGAGTTATGTGTGGACCACTTTCATGATCCAGCCATACCACTGTCTGCCCTCTTCCCTCACTTTGATGTCTTCTTTTGTGGCACTTTTCCTAATAGTAATTATATAGTTATACAATTATTTCTCTTATTCCCTCACTGAAGTTTAAACACTACAAGAACAGAGACTGTTTACTTGTTCACTAATGTTTGCCTGGCACTCAAATATTTGTTAAAACTGTAAATAAAGTATAACATCAGAGAATGTTGAAGTAATCATGGAGAGAGCTTGGGGACTCTTCTTTGAGTTTCCAGAGCACCCCATGGATCACTACCTCTGCATCATCCATACTGGTTATATATTCTGCTGCCTCATGAAGCCCTTTGAGGGCAATCTTATTCGCCTTTGACCTGGCACAAAAACATGCTCCATACATGATTTTGAACTAAGTAGTATTAAAATGGACCTATGCCAAAGAGTTGCTCATACTTGGTCTTGACACTAATCACTTACATGTGTGTGCTCATGGTGATTTTAGATGCATAACTTGCTAGTTAAATGATTTCTAATTCATGTGATTATATATGTATATAACACATCTACAAAATACTCCACAAAGATAACTGTGCTTTCCAGGTACTCCCAGACTCTTGATATGTTTCAGTCACTGGTTTACAACAGAATTACTTTTGAGCTCTTTATTTCAAATAAAATTTAGAAACTATTTTTGAACTATTAGGGCAATATTTTGCAGAATACCTTTGAAGCTATGTTATAAGTTTCAACTTTCCACTTCTAAGAAATGACTTTTGTTACCAAGCTCCCCCAGATGCTGTAAGGTTGCTATACCATTACATGCAAATCTGAAAACTTGTAGGACAAGTGTTCCAAATGTTTGGTTATGTTACGCTGGTTTCAGAAACATAAAGCTTAACTCTCAGCGGAACTGAAACCTTTAGCCAGCTACTTGGTAAACATGCAGACTGGATTCTTAACTATATTACCAAATTAATAGACAAAAGAGCAAAGAAAGAATATAACATATAAGGAAAGTTTACCACGGCCTATAATCATGCAAATTATCTCAATCTAAGATCCTCTAACACTTTTGCTTTGTAAATGTAAACTACCAGTTACATAATCAAGAATACTATGAGTGCACGCACACACACACAAGCACACACACTAAACCCTGTTAAGATATTTTTCTTTTTTGTTGAGAAAAGGCCTTGCTCTTGTCACCCAGGCTGGAGTGCAATGGTGCAATCTTGGCTCACTGCAACCTCCGCCTCCGGGTTCAAGTGATTCTCCCGCCTCAGCCTTCCGAGTAGCTGGGATTACAGGCACCCGCCACCATGCCCGGCTAATTTTTTTCTATTTTTTAGTAGAGACGGGGTTTCTCCATGTCGGCCACACTGTTCTCAAACTCCTGACCTCAGGTGATCCACCTGACTCAGGCATGAGCCATCGGGCCTGGCCAATATTTTTCAACGTAAATAGTTAAAAAATCAACATAGGCCAGACCCGGTGGCTCACACCTCTAATCCCAGCACTTCGGGAGGCTGAGGAGGGTGGATCATTTGAGGTCAGGAGTTCGAGACCAGCCTGTCCAACATGGTGAAACCCTATCTCTAAGAAACATATAAAAATCAGCTAGGTGTGGTGGTGCACGTCTATAATCCCAGCTACTCAGGAGGCTGAGGTGGGAGAATCACTTGAACACGGGAGACGGAGGTTGCCGTGAGCCAAGATCGTGCCACTGCACTCAAGCCTGGGTGACACAGGGAGGCTCCATCTCAAAAAAATAAAAAAATGAAATAAAATCAACATGACCATGCTGACTTAACCGAAATACACAATGTTTTCTTAAATAAATGAAATGCCTATAGACTCACTACTCATTGAATTTCAACT
This sequence comes from Mandrillus leucophaeus, assembly GCF_000951045.1. Taxonomy (NCBI): domain Eukaryota; kingdom Metazoa; phylum Chordata; class Mammalia; order Primates; family Cercopithecidae; genus Mandrillus; species Mandrillus leucophaeus. The sequence goes on from NW_012104332.1 coordinate 1,045,903, forward strand.
ACACATTTTAAAGATTCATAATTTATTTTTGCATCAAATAGTGAATCAATATTGTTAATTATCATCTTTTTGATATTTAGACTCCATATGGTGACTTAAAATTTCTTCAAGACAGGTTAAGGAAAGACTGAAGTAGAGAAGCAAGGGATTCTAGAGTAAAGTTCTAATTCTGGTACCTATCTATAGATTTTAGAAAAATTCCCTAACCATATGCTTTGGATTTTTCTTCCTGAAAAAGTAGAAATTGTATCCATTCTACTTCTTGAGACAACTGTACAAAAAAAGAAAAAAGCATAGAGACAAAACTATAAAAAATAAAAATTATGAAAACACAGGATTAAATATAAACCCAAATAAGCCCTTTAATGAATAGACTTCTACACACTGTACCATCTAATTTTTGGAAGTACTAAGGATAGTGCTCACTATCTAGCATTCAAAGTTTTATACTGAGATTGCTGAATAAATGGACTCCTAAATTATTATTATTATTATTATTATTATTATTATTATTTTGACTAGTCAAGCAGTGGGAGTGGAGCAAGATGATCTCTTAAGGAAGAAACATGAAGAACAACAAGGATCATCTTTCTCTCATTTGTTATCACTAACTTCACTGAATTAAAAACAAGTGGTAGTCTTCCCTGGCCCTTCTGGGTATAACGCTTAAGTTAGTCTAGAACTTATATTAAGGACTGTAAGGTATGACTCACAGGTGAGATATCAAACAACACTACTTGAAGCACTAAATGTCTACAATATTTCCAAGTATAGCAGTATGTAAGTTATTAAACGCTTACATCTTGCTTTCCCAAAAATGGCATAATTGACTTCACTATTTTCCATTGATTGATACCATGTTTCAAAGAGAGCCATTAGACAGCACAAGTTGCATTTTGGTTTCTTTTTGCTGATTATAATTTAATACTGCTAAAATCCATCACCAAGTATAGAAGATTTAATTCAATCTATAAGTTTGAATCTATAAGCCTAGCTATTAGACAGCATTGTAGTTCAGAAATTTATCCCATTACAATAATCCATTCCAGGATACTATGAAGTAATGTGGTCTCTTGTGCTAATTTTACATTATTGTTGAAAAGTAGTAACTGACGGATCACACATTTTTAATCCATGATGCCATCTGGAAGGAATTTCAGTAATTTTAATTATGTGTGTGCATAATGCAAAAGCATAGGACACCACTTTTTTTCTAATGTTCTATTTAAAGACAGAAATGGCTAATCTGCCTTATGTAATGGGTTCTTTTATATAGCACAGTAACATTATCAGTGTTTTAATGATTATAAAGGCAGTACTAAATCTCATGCTCTGCCATGGAAGGCCATAAGAGGACATCTTATTCATTTCCTACACTAAAGGCAGGATCACTTTAAGATAATCAAGATAAGGAGATTAGAAATCATTACCCACCTGACCACCCCTTTTACTTAATATATGAGAAAACTGTAGCTCAAAGAGATAAAGTCTTTTGTCTAAGACTGTGAACACGACTGGTGGCACAGCTAGAAGAACCCAAGTACAATCCCTTCATTTTTGAGAGAGAGATGATGGTAGGAATGCCATATTTTTAGAGACCAACAAAACAATGACAGACCATTGTATTATTCACATTTTTTCCCAGGAAATTATTTTCTCTTGAATTTTATCAGGTTCAGAACACATTCTATAAACTGTTCCCATAATAAAATGGGAACTGATACAACAAGCCCTTCTAAGTTTTAAATACCAGAAAAGCAATACCGTTAAGGTAATGACTAATTCTGTTATGTTTCTTCCTTACTTCTAAAGTACGTCTTCACCAACTTTAATATTTGCTTTCTATAATAGAAGAGCACATATATTGTATTAGTATCATATTTTGGGGAGGAAGTACCCTTTCTGTAAGTATTTTAATCAAAAATAATTTATTGGTGTTAGATTCCAGAAGAGGTATGAATAATTAAATCTCAACTAAATAAAGGGGGAAACCAGACATTTTTACTTTAGCTTTTCTTTAATTGTATAAAAGCTCTTGATTAAAAAAAAAATGCAACATTTCATGCAAATTATTCTTTATACAAGGATATGCATTGATAAATCAAGTACAAACTTCATTATCTTCCATTTAAAAATGTTACCTAATATCTATTCATAACTATGGGAAAGCATTTGTAAATTCTAAAATAAACAAAATCTTATGATTATAACTACCCACAAGAGTTATTATTTCTAAACTTTTCTTAGGAACATTTAAAATTTGCCTCACAACATCCCTGTGAGGTAGGGAGGTAAGTGTTCTCATATGACAACAAACCAAATTGATCAAAATATTAGTATCTGGTTACATGTAGAAACTGGCTATATTTTTAAATCTTAAAAGAAATGGCATCTATGAGTCAGTTCTACAAAGAAGTCCAGGAAGATTAGGTTGCTTATTTTTCACTATATTTATCAGAAATAACAGCTATTTTGGTTTTCAACCAACAGAAATCTTTCTCCATCAAAGGCTTTTAAATCTTCTAAAAATTAGCAGAGCAAGTATAATGGCATTTCGCCAGAGAAACAAAACATGGGATGTTACGCCAAGTCATTCTCTTCTTCCTCTACATGGAGATAGCTTAAATGCTATCTAGGCATACACAGGAATCCAAGCAGTTAAGTGTCTTCTTTAAAGATACTACTTCTTCTGACTCTTCCAAGTTAAAGCTGTGATTACTGGGTCTTTTTAAATTTTCATGTTTCTTCCATGTTAGTTTCTCTCAGTCAGGGACTATTTGCATCTTGTCAATTAGGAAAAATTGTAGATCCTCTTCTTCCATGAGAAATGGTGACTCCACTAAGTTCCAAAACTAAAGGTGATCAGAGAAATCATCCACCAAGGGAAACTGGCTTTCTCCGGAGTATGAAAAAAAAAAAAATCTAACTTGGAGAACTGATCTTCTCTGTCTTCAAAAATATATCCAGTAGATATCAGGATGTAAGAGAGTAAAGAGTCCAGCTTTTCCATAAAAAGACAAAATGTTCAAGCAGAAAATTTTTAAAAAGTGGTAACGGGAAAGGGAGGAGAAACTATTTAGGTATGTTATGCTTTTTCTTTATTACTTACTGCTCAAGATAATTCTCTCTGAAAAAAACCCAGATGTGGTAACATGTCTAGTATTAGTTCAAGGCTGAACATCTAGTAGATCACATGGGTTGTGAGACTTCAAAGATAAAGTACAGTTAAAGATCAGCTTCCTTCCTTGCTATGGAACCTAAGACTTTCTGACCATATGTAATAATGACAGAACAGTTTATCTGTTTTAAAAAGCTGAAAAGATATAACTACTAATAATAGTGGTGTTCTTGGACTCAAGTAACACCCCATGACATGGTTCTTCACATAACTTAACCAATTACTAGTATCCATTCTCTGTAACTCTAGGGAAAAAAAAAAATATTACTTTGTAGAGCCAAAGAGACCTTAGGTGGTCTCTTTAATAGTAACTTAGATTGTGAGTAAAGCATATCCTAAAATGATCCAATTACAAAAGGCAATGAACCCATAAGATCAAATAAGCTTTCTGAAAACACTTTTGCTAATATATAGTTCCAATAGCCTCATGTTAGAGACACCAATGCAGCTATGAAGGGAATCTTTCTCCATTAACTATGTCACATTAAATGTCATGGAGAACCTTTATTGTTGAAAATTAAAAAAAAAAAAAATCCCTTTGGTGTGTCAGGTAAATGAGACTTGAAAGATTTGGATTTATTATCAAAGGGACAGAAAATAGCAAATGCTGGTGAGGATAGAAAGAGGAAAGTTCACACCCTGTTCGTGGGAAAGGTATATTAGTACAGCCACTATGAAAAACTGTGGATGCTCCTTAAAAGACTAAAAACAGAACTCATATGATCCAGCAATCCCACTGCTGGGTACATATCTAAAAGAAAAGAAATCAGTATATCAAAAAGATATCTGCACTCCCATGTTTACTGCAGCACTATTCATAATAGTCAAGATATGGAATCAACCTAAGTGTCCACCAATGAATGCATATCTACCAATAGTATCACATTGTGTATATGTGGTACTATATGTGTTACATATACACAATGGAGTACTATTCTGCCATAAAAAAGAATGAGATCCTGTCATTTGCAACAACATGAATGGAACTAGAGAACATTATGTTAAATGAAATAAGCCAGGCACAGAAAGACAAATGTTGTATATTCTCACTCATATGTGGAAGCTAAAAAAAACTGATGTCATGGAGGTAGAGAATAGAATGATTACCAGAAGCTGGGAAGGGTAGTGGGGAGGGGGATATAAAAAGGGGTTGGTTAATGGGAATAAAAATAGTTAGACAGAAGAAGTAAGATCTAGAGTTTGGTAGCACAGTAAGGCAACTATAGTTAACAATAATTTATTATGTATCTCAAAATGACTAGAGTATATGGGGAATGTTCCTAGCACAAAGAAATGATAAATATTTGAGGTAATAGATATTCAGCTACCCAGATTTGATTGTTATACATTACATGTTTGTATCAAAATATCACATGTACCCTAATAAATATGTACAACTGTAATGCATCCATAAAAATAAAAATTAAAAAAAATTGGGTTTAGTGACTTAATTCTGTACTTTGTACATACAGCAGCCTTTAAAATGTCCTTTGACATAATTATGGCATTGATATACTGCTTGAGGTTAATATACAAGTATACTGAATACTCAAAACATGTATCCAGAAAAACAAACCTTCTATAATAAAAACTAGGTAGAACACTGTCCATGTAAAACAAGTATTGACCATATAATTGGTCCTTTAAAATAATCATCAGCTGACATTTATATAATGCAATAAGGAAAAAAACAAGTTAAGTCTTTTTCTAGAGTAATTACACTAGAAATAAGAGTTATCTGAAATGAATCATTTTTAGAATGTGTATTTTTATTCATATTTAATAAGAACATGCTTTATATTCATTGGAATAATCTTACAATTTATCAGGTTTTTTTGTATTTGTTTGTTTTTTGGGTTTTTTTTTTTTTTTTTTTTGAGGCAGAGTCTCGCTCTGTCACCCAGGCTGGAGTACAGTGGCACGATCTTAGCTCACCACAACCTTCGCCTCCCAGGTTCAAGCGATTCTCATGCGTCAGTCACTTCAGTAGCTGGGATTACAGGTGTGCACTACCATGCTCAGATAATTTTTATATTTTTGGTAGAGACGGGGTTTCACCGTGTAATGTTTACAATCTTCTTTCTTTCTTAAAAAAAGGTTTTTTTGTATTATTTTCTTTCAATTAAAAAAAAATTAAAGGAAAAAAATCAACTAAACCTCTTTAAAAGTCAGACAGCAAATGTATCCCCATTCCCACTCTCTATAAGAGCTACCTCACCTATTTTGGAGAGAGAAAATGCTAGAAGACAGGAAGGTTTCATATTTTTACGTAGGAAAACTGATACTCAGTGAAGAGCTCTTAAAAATAGTGATATTTTAGTAAGAATTCTTCCTCTTTAGTCCAGCTCATTTTTCCTTTAAAATAAACCATCAATTAGCTTTTAAGAAATAAACATTAAAAAAGCATATTGCTCTATTTATCAATGAATAAATTCCTAAAGCCATCAAGTTGTGAGGGTATAAGAGGAAATCATTAATCAATAGGAATAAACATTAATAGAAAAAAGCAAACACTAAAAAACTAGGAATATAGGGGAACTTCCTCACCCTGATAAAGAGCATCCATGAAAAACATACAATTAACATCATACTTAATGGTAAAAGACTCAATGCTTTCCTTCTATCAGGAACAAGATTAAGATGTCCACTCTTGTCACTTCTATTCAACACTGTACTACAGGTTCTAGCTATAGCAATGAGTTTTTAAAAAAAAAAAGAGAAAGAAAAGATATCCTGATAGGAAAGGAGAAAGTAAACTATCTTTATTTACAGAGGATATAATTTTATGTATAGAAAATCCTAAGGAACCCCCTAAAAATGATTAAGACTAATAAATGAGTTCAGTAAGTTTGTAGGATACAAGATCATTATACAACAATCAATTGTCTTTCTATATACTAACAATGAACAATTCAAAAGTGAAATTAACAAAACAATTTCACTTATAATAGCACCAAAAAAAATAAAATCTGAATAAATTTAACAAAAGGAGAAAATCTATACTCTGAAAACCAAACAACATCATTGAAATTAATTAAAGCAGCTCCAAATAAATGGGAAAACAGCTCATGTTCATGGATCACAAAAGTTAACATTAAGAGGAACATTTTGGCCATGAGCTCCAAACTGATCCACATATTCAATACAATCCTTATCAGAATCCCAATTGGTTTCATTGAAGAAACACAGAAGGAAATTCATATACAATTTCTAGGCACTAAAATTCATAGGGAAATTCTAGGTACTGAGAAGAGTCAAAACAATCTTGAAAATAATACAGAAGTGATCATACTTCTCAATTTCAAACTTAACTACAAAGATAAATTAATTAAGACAATGTAGGCCACGCACAGTGGCTCACACTTGTAATCCCAGCACTTTGGGAAGCCAAGGCAGGAGGATCACTTGAGGTCAAGAGTTCAAGACTGGCCTGGCCAACATGGCGAAATCCTGTCTCTACTAAAAATACAAAATTAGCTGGGGGTGGTGGCGCCTGCCTATAGTCCCAGCTACTCGAGAGGCTGAGGCATGAGAATCACTTTGAGGTATGAAAATCGCTTGAACCCAGGAGGCGGAGGTTGCAGTGAGCCGAGATGGCCCCACTGCACTCCAGTTTGGGTGACAAAGCAAGACTCTGCTTGAAAAAAAGAAAGTGTAGTCCTGGCATACACATTGAGACCAGTGGGACATAATTAAGATTCCAGAAATAAACCCTCATATTTACCATCAGCTGATTTTCCACAAGGGTGCCAAAACAGTTCAGTGTATAAAAAGCAGTCTTTTCAACAAATGGTGCTGGAACAACTGGATAGATGTGGGCCTCTATCTCACATCATATATAAAAATCAATGGACCAAAGACCTAAATCTAAGAGCCAAAACTATAAAAGTCTCAGAAGAAAACATATGTGTTTACCACTGTAGCCTTAGATTAGGCAGTGATTTCTTAGATATGACACCAAAAGTGTAAGCATGAAAAAAATGAATTAGACTTATTTAAAAATTTAAAACATTTGTGCTGCAAAGCACCAAAAAAAGAAAAAAATATTAGTGAAAAGACAACAGAACTGAAGAAAATATTTAAAAATCAATTATCTGGTAGGAGGTTAATAACTAGAAATTATAAAGAACTACAACTCAACAACAAAGAGACAAATAATCTAATTAAAAATGAGCAAAGGATCTGAACAGCCATTTTTCCAAAGAATATGCAACAAGTCACCAATAAGGCACATGGGAATATGCTCAATATCATTAGCCATCAAGGAAATACAAATCAAAACTACAAAGAGATACCATTTCACACTTAAACCAGGATGGCTATAATAAAAAAAGACAATAACAAGTGCTGATAACACAGAGAAATCAGAATCCTTATATATGTGCTGGTGGGAATGCAAAATGGCACAGCTGCTTTGCAGTTCCTCCAAAGGCTAAACATAGAATTACCATACAACCCAGTGATTCTACTCTTAGGTATATACTCAAGAGAACTGAAAACATATGTCTGCACAAAAACTCATACACAAATGTTTATAACAGCATTATTCATAATATTGGAACTTTCAAAAAGTGGAAACAACCAAAGTGTCTATCAACTGATGGATGGATAAATAAAATATGGTATATCCATAGAACAAGAACATTAGACAAGAAGAGAAAATGAAATACTGATATATACTATAACATGGATCAACCTTAAAAACACATGCTGGCTGGGTGCAGTGGCTCGCACCTGTAATCCCAACACTTTGGGAGGCCGAGGTGGGTATATCACTTGAGGTCAGGAGTTTGAGACCAGCCTAGCCAACATGGTGAAACTCCATCTCTACAAAAAATATAAAAATTAGCCGGCATAGTGGCGCACTCCTGTAATCCCAGCTACTTGGGAGGCTGAGGAAGGAGAATTGCTTGAATCCAGGAAATGGAGATTGCAGTGAGCCGAGATTGCACCACTGCACTCCAGCCTGGGTGACAGAGCAAGACTCAAAACAAACAAACAAACAAACAAGCAAACAAACAACACATGCTAAGTGAAAGGAGCCAGTCACAAAAGACCATGTATTATGATTCTATTTATATACAATGGTCAGAATAGGCAAATCTATAGAGACAGAAAGTTGATTTAGTGGTTGCCTAGGGTAGGTGGAGGGAGAGTAGGGGTTTACAGGGAGAATGACTACTAATGAATACAGAGTTTTTTTGGGGGGGGACTAATGAAAATGTTCTAAAATTCACTGTGGAGATGGTTACACAACTCTGTGAATATACTAAAAACCACTGAATTGTATACCTTAGGTAGTTAAGTTGTTTAGTATGTGAATTATATCTCGATAAAGCTGAGATATAATAAAACAGGGTCCCAAAACCTAACAATTTTGTCAACAGTGAATACACGGCCAAGCTAAACTCTAAATGGAAAATGGCAGACAGAAAACAAAAGTACAATGTACATTTATTTAAACTGTTCAGTCTTATCTACATTTGACACATTCTACAAGGAAGGCAGTCCCTGGAGAATGACCACTTTCAATACCAGTGATTGTGTCCTTATTTCCACATGAAGGGTGAATCTTATGTATTATCCCCATGACGTAAGAATGGATCCAATCTTTGCAGAGATTCCTTTTAAAGACGTAGACTAGAAACTATATGGGTTACCTAGTCTCCAACCTCATTTGGCTTCATTTTATAAAGCTGTAATATGTTTAGATGAACCCTGCCCATTCCATTTTACCAAAGGCCTCACCACTATTTACTGTCACATATAACACAAATGTCACGCATTTTGTGGCTTGCCTGGCCTCTGCCTAGGTTTACACCTTTATCTTGGCCCTAACTATTTTGGTAAGAGGAAAGATGGCCAAATCCAAAGGAAAAAAACATTCTTTCCTACATCCTAGAGCAAAACTGTCCATATCACCTACCTCCCTTCCAATGAAATCCCCACTGTAACAGGCTAGGAACAGAAGTGGAGGGGAAAAAGGAATTTTTTTAAGCCCTCCACAAGAAAGAGATCATAATTAATCTAGGATCAATCTATTCCATGGCAAATGACCACACCTGTATTTCCAGCTACTCTTCTTGAAAAGAGAAACTGACAATCACTAGGAATGGATTGATGAACATTCTTTCCCATTAATTATAACAGTAAGGCAGAGGTGAAGAAGAGGAAGGGTCTAATCGCCATTGGAGGTGGGTTAATAATGTCTTTATCTCACACGAACAATGGTTTTTTTCTTGTGAATAATCTATATCAAGTGATAGTGCTTGACAAAATGGTGTAGCAAATTTTAACTTTTTCCTCAAAATCTTTAGAGAATAAACGTTAGTTCTTTAAAAAAATTCAAGACATGAAAATGTAAATGTATCTATTCAGAAAGCTAATAAACAGTCACTAAATTATATTTCTTATTTCATCTTATTTTAAAATATATAAATTGCTTCTCAGTTTCCAGAGAACGCAGAACAGTGTAAATGACCAAATTACTACCATACTTCTTATAAAATACTATTGTTCACAATTATAGTAAAAAATTTCTGACATCTCTAAATTGTTGAGTTATGATCTCTCACAAATGTTCCTTGCCTTCAAGTTAATCTAGAAAAACCTAATCTAGTTTTTGAGGTTTGATGGTGGAGGAATAATGATATTTAAGTTAATTATTAAGGAGAATCCTACAACTTAAAATTTTCACCTACAATTATATCAATGATAAAGTCACTTCTTCTGAAATCAAGTCCCAGCTTTATATACAGTACACAGTCTTATCCAAACAAAAGTTATCCACAGAAATTACTTCTATTTTAGTTTATTACTATAATCTAAGATTTGCTTACTACCCATGAAAAAGGGAAACATATCACAGTGTGGAGAATATAGTACCTGAGAGCTCTTAACAGCCAATCACTTTTTTCCTGTTTTTATCATCTTAAAAGTACAGTAAATTCAAACTATATTTAAGATCAGGGCCGGGCGTGGTGGCTCATGTCTGTAATCCCCTTTGGGAGGCCGAGGCAGGGGGATCATTTGAGGCCAGGAGTTTGAGACCAGCCTGGCTTACATGGTGAAACCCTGTCTCTACTAAAAATACAAAAATTAGCCGGTCGTGGTGGTGTAAGGCTGTAATTCCAGCTACTTGGGAGGCTGAGACAGGAGAATGGCTTGAAACCGGGAGGTGGAGGTCGCAGTGAGCTGAGATCACACCACTGCACTCCAGCCTGGGCAACAGAGTGAGACTCCAACTCAAGAGAAAAAAAAAAAAAGATTAAGCACTTCCTTTTGTATTTTAGTTTGCATTTATTCTGTTAAATATAAAAATGTTGTACTTATTTTGATGTTTTTGTATTTAACTAGCATTTAGTTAAAATTCTATGTAAAATTTCCAGGGAAATTTAGTTTTTGAAATTGCACAAAAATTCCTAGTCATAGTTTTAAAGTGAAGTGTTTCTAAAACTCTGATGATAAATACACATGCAGTAAACCCATACAGATGTCATACATTGTGATAAAACTGTAGTTTTACTGATTTAAAGCAAGACTAATATGCTAGAAAGAAGTATTTCTGCATACATCCTTTAATGATTATCTGTTGGAAACACATAATGTGGCAGAAAACAATCTCTTTAACAGAATAGAAGTACATGCAATATCCCCAAAAATACATAAATTCTAGAAGCACCATGAGAACACATTATCTAAACATTAGAAGAATCTAAATATAATCAGTGTTTAAAAGAGCCCATTTTCTATTAAGGTAATCAAACTGTTATTAAAATTTATCAGTACAAAAATAGCTTCACAAACTGCTAATGTATATGTCTTTTCTGAACTCTTGAAAATATGACAACAATTATTTATCAATATTGTACCATATTTGAGGATCAAAAAATTGTAATGAACAAAATGAAAACTTTAAGTTTTCAGTATTACATTGTGACAGCACTGGAATACTATAAAATCAACTATTTCCAAGATAATTTTCAGTGGCTTTAAATCTTTTTTAGAAAATCTATTACTATTTATTTAAAAAACAAACAAAAAAACAAGTAAATTCTAGAATTCCAGACAGTTGATGCTATGAAGCAAACAAGAACTCCCTGGAAAGAGAACAAAACCTTCCCTCTTACGTATATGCCAGTCTATTAGTATATAGCTACTTTTCTTGATATACAACTAATCTAAGATTGGTTTCAAAGGATTTTCAAGTGTATACCTGCTCAATCTCAAAAGACATTATCATTTAGGTTAAAAAAAAGATAAACAGCAATTTAGATAAAATTTAATAACATTTCCCCCCCAAAAAATCAGTAAACATTTCATCCTCATGATCTCCCTTTTTTACACAGCTCTAAACTTTAAAAATAAGTACACTAAAACAGTATCAATTCACTGAAGCTTATTCAATAAGAATGTTTTTGCATAGTTTATGACAAGGATATAATACAGTAGTATAGCACTTGACTAAGGAGTATTGAGCAGCTCATACATTTAAAATTTAGTTCAGCTGCATAGCTAAAAATCAAAGAAAGTAGTAAATGATTCAAGGTAATCTATAATGCCACTGAATCAGGTATAATACAAAAAGTTGTAACAGCTTAGTAAATACGTTTTTCAAAAGTTTAAAAGTAATTTTAGAAAAGTATTTGTGAATTTGTTTTAAGAATAACACAGTAGAGGAGGAGTAGATGAGGGCAGAGATGAAACAAGACTGGCCATTTTTTCATAACTGCTGAAGGCAGGTGACATGTTTATAGGAGTTCATTACAGTATTTTCTCTCTGATGTATGCTTGAAAATTTTTATAATAAAAAGTTATAAATATTAAAAATGTTTTAAATCTTGCTTATTTCTCTAAAGCTAAGTAACTTTTTAAGAAAGACTTAAAGAACAAACTAACCACATTAGTAAAACTTTCAGTGCTAAATGAAAAGCAGGACCTGCTTTTGATATGTTAATTAACAAATTCATGAGGTTTAGTCATAAAATTTGAATTTTAAGAAAAGAACAAATGGCTTGCTAAGTAGCTATTACTACAGTCAACTCTTAATTAATCTGACTGACTAGATCACTGTTTCCTACATCCCCCCCCATCTTTTTTAGAACGTAGACATTCTAGTGATTTTGCTCCTTATTTAGCAGTTAAATGGAATCAACTAAAACAGAGAAATACTGGCAAAAAATTTTTTTGCTATTAATTATTTTCTGCTAAAACACATATTGGAGAAGGAAGACAATATAGTCTAAGCATTAAAAACTTAAGATTTTATAGCATTTTGGGAGGCTGAGGCGGGTGGATCATGAGGTCAGGAGATCGAGACCATACTGGCTAACAGGGTGAAACCTCATCTCTACTAAAAATACAAAAAATTAGCCGGGCGTGGTGGCAGGTGCCTGTAGTCCCACCTACTCAGGAGGCTGAGGCAGGAGAACGGCGTGAACCGGAAGGTGGAGCTTGCAAGGAACCGAGATTGAGCCACTGCACTCCAGCCTGGGCGACAGAGTGAGACTCTGTCTCTAAATAAATAAATAAATAAATAAATAAATAAATAAATAAATAAATAAAATGTTAATTGTGTTCCTTTGCAATGGGAAAAAATAATAGTGTGCCCAGTTTAAAAACTTGTGAGTTTTAGATTTCAATAAAATTTATTTTAATATTCTGTTTCTAATCATGAAACATGGATCTTATTTCTATATAGGTCTCCTAGGACAGGAACAGTTACTAACGTCCTGACAAAACAATGTGCTTGTGTTGGGTATTTGCCTAACGAACTGTAACTGACAGTGCATACCAGGATCAGAGCTGAGCTGTAGACTCACATTTGTTACTAATGAACTGTGTGACTTAGGTAACTCATCCAACCTCTGGGATTTAGTCTTGCACATGCCAAAGGCACACACTTTCAAACTTTGACATTTTACACTATAATCAGCACACACACATATACGTACACTACTGAAACAGTTTCTACTCTCAATATGAGTTTTATTCTAATGTTTTCTCTTTGGTTTCATTATATTTCATTTTTCAGAAAGCCACAAATGGCCTATTAAACTGATATCAAACTACCACAGTTCAGAAAATCATGGATTATTCATCTCTGAGGTCTCTTCTAGCTCTGATATTCTGGGATTCTAGCATTAACTTAAAATACTCAATATTCTATACCTCAGGTGGAAATTTTGTTTTCAGTCAACTAACTAGCTGAATACTGATTAATACTGACTAATGTAAAACCAAAACAAGTTCAGAGAATGTCTTAAAAAATCCTGTGAAGTATTTTTCAACAAGAACTACAAGATTATGTAATACCTCTCACATAATTAAAAACTTAAATTGACCTGTTAAGTTTTATATTCAGAACTCCGTCAAGTATCTCCATGACTCATCTATAAATTCCAGTAGTCAAAGCAACTGTGTACTTCAAGTCAAAGCAACTCTTATTAAAGACTCTTGAGAACAGAGAAAAATCATGGAGAAGACCAATTCCAGGTAGTAACTCCAAATACTAAGGATTAACAAAATTGTAGACATTGGAAAATTTTAGGTGCATAAAGTAAACTAAAAATAGCTTTTACAAATGTTAAATACAAAATTTCTTATTTCTAAATGCTACAGTATTCAACACAGATGGCTCAATTTAAGTGTTAGCCAAAGAAATCAATATAATTATATTTGGTGAAGTTGTAAGTCTGTTTATTAAATGGATATGTTAAATCTAATTTAATAGCAAGAAAATTTTTCCTTTCCTCAACATAGTAAAATATTTTTTTAAATTGCATACTAATACGATTATTTACTTGTAACTGCATATTTTAAAAGACTATATAATGTAAACATATTATTCAGATCGAAAGAACTAAAATTTTTCATGTGTTCAGTCATCTTTATAACTATAAACAGAAAATATGGTTATACTACAATAAAACAATAAATCTATAACTCCACAATATATGTTTTATGTAAAATTATTAGCACTGTTAGCAACAAATTAGAATAGTCTCATAGTCAGTTTTCCTCTGTTCATTCCTAAACAAACTTTTTTTGTTTTTTATAGACAAGGTCTTACTCTGTCACCCAGGCTGCAGTACAGTGGCACAATCATAGCTCACTGCAGCCTTGGATTCCCAGGCTCAAGTGATCCTCCTGCCTCAGCCTCCCAAGTAGCTAAAAGGTGTGTGCACCACCATGCTTGGCCCAAGTTTTTACATTTTTGTAGAGACAGGGGTCTCACTATGTTGCCCAGGCGGGTCTCACTATGTTGCCCAGGCTGGTCTCAAACTCCTGGCCTCAAGTGATCCTCCTACCTCAGCTTCCCAAAGTGCTGGGATTACAGGCATGTGCCACTGCACCTGGCCATTCCTTAAAAAACCTTAACTAATTTTTTCTTCTTCCTCAGCCTGACAATGAGGTCTCTCAATGTTAGCCTCTACTATATTTAATCCTATGCCCTTAATATTCAACTAATTTCAATCAAAATAAAAATTCTCATGAGAAAGAGAGTTGAAGAGTATCTCACTTCACTTCAATTTTGCTTAATATGCCAAAGGATTTTTTTTTAATTGGTCCCCAAAAGAAATGTACTATGAAGGAAAATTGTTTTCCTAATTTTAACTAAAACTAACCTAGTGAAAAGTTTCCAAAGAAGGATAAAAAATTAACTTTAAAACAGACGACTGATAGGTATTTGTTTTACATTTGCAAGATTGCAATTGCACAGACCTCCTTACATCCCAAATATACCAAGTATAGCCAATAATAATTAATGTAACTGGTTTGGAACACATTTAGGATAAATTATATGTTTTCAGAGTTATCAGATTCTTTTAAAATTCAAAAGCAAGTGAAGACTTATCTCCTGTTAGTTGGTGTGCAAAGATAAATCTGCCATTAACATTAACAAACCCACGCGAAAAGTTATCCCACTGTTTCCTTCCGTGAAATCATGTGATGAGATCACCTCAGACTATGATAAAGCTTAATTTCAGAGTGGAAAGCCTACTTAAAAAAAAAAAAAATTCCAACTTACAACCTTCAAGAACATACACAAAAATAGAAACCAGGTTAATAAAGGAGGCCTTTTAGAGGCTATGTTAAAAGACAGGTAGAAGCAACTTACAAGATTTTATTTCACTGAATAACAATTTGTACTGTAATTAGCCTAGTGCTCCTTTTTCTACATAAAGGAAATGTTCACTGCAGTCCATCTATGCAACTATAAACTATAAGTTAATAAAAAGTTTGTGTATTTCATTTCTGAGGTTAACAGAAGCAGCAAAAAAAAAAAAAAAAAAAAAAAAGTCAAAGTCAACCTAGAATTTTCACTCAGCTTGTAACTATAAGGGTTCCTGAAACCAAACATTTCCATATTTACACATTTACTTAATCATGATTGCTGAATTGAATCTGTACCTATGTGAAAATGGCAATGCATTCTGAGTTGGTTCAGCCCTTGGCTCTGAGTTCTGTGTCACATCAGGTGTTCTTTCATCGTCTGTCCCGTTGATACTTTCTGGTGTTAAAGGAGACTGAAGATCCCCACCTGCGGATTCCTTTAAAAAAAGGGGTGGAGGATAGAGAACAGTTACACTTTTGTTAAAGTACACAATATCATCTTGAGGTTAAAACTGCCTTTGATGTATGCTAACTGATGAACCAAATTTCAACTGAAATTTGAGTCAAAGACTTAAAAAATAAAACATAGAAATTTTTATTTTTTATTCATGGCAAGCTATGAGAAAAAGTTTTTGAAGCTGGGCTACTCACAAGAAAACTCTGAAACATACAATTTAGAAATGGAAATATAACGCAATTTAGAAACAGTTTCAAATAACCGAAAAATGTTTGGTTTATATAACTAATTGGTCAGAATAAAAGATATTCAAAGAATTACTATACTTCAGAAGAAAAGATGCACAAAAACACAAGAAGATGTGATGCTGGTGGAAGAAGTAGATAATGGAAGGGGTACAGGAGAAGAAGTGGATGAGGAGAGGGGGAGGATGAGGAAAGGGGTGAATGAAATTTGCAGCATGTTTTATCTGCCCTACTTTTCAATCCCTAGAGAGCTACTTAGAAAAGCAAGAAGAAATGCCTCTATAACCTATTATCTATAATGATGTTAGTGCATTTCAGCTTACCTTGTCTGGTGCATTTCAGCTAACCTGTCTAATTCATAATGGAATTACTTTTCTTCACAAAATTTCCTGTCTTATTTCTACTTTTCATTAAGATTTGCCTTTCAAAGTAAATTTATTTAAATAGCATTAAAATTTATTTCATTTTAAATAAATTGAATTTAAAATGAAGCTCAAGCTGACACTTATGTCTGCCACCATCGGATTAACCAAATTTGATATTGAAAATCAGAATGAGGAGTCATTTGATAGACCTATTTACTAGGGGAGGTGCTAAAACCAGACTGTTAAAGAGCAGCTTGGTGGACCTCTTATGATCCCTGGGCAATAAAATGTCACAATTGAAATATCTGTCTATATTTGGGGGGAAAAAATAAGTGCCCAACAGGACAGTAGTTAGGAATGATCATAATTTGTCAACTTAAAAAAACACAAGATTTCCTCTAATAAAAACAAGACAAATATGAGCAATGTAGCAAAATGCATATAATTTTTAAAAATCAGAATGTAAAACAGTAACTGGGTTATGATATTTATATCCTTCACATTTAGAATGTTACACATGAAGTGCTAGAAAAAAATATGTAAATATTAATGTGGTGAGACTTACGTTTTTGGGACTTCTGGTTTTATACTGCTGTATGTATTTTATTTCACATTTAAGTATTTTAATTAATAGTTCCATAATGCTATAAACTATACAAGCTGTTAAAGATCAAAAGGATACTTTCTTAATTCCACATTATCACTTAACCATTTTTCAATTTTCAGTAGAACCTCTATTTTGACCTTTAATTTCATTTTTATTAAATCTTTCTCCTAAATCTGCTTTGTTTCCAATAGCTGACAGTCAATGCACGAATAAAATCTACAGTATAATGTGACAATATAAAAATGTTTTACAACAAAGTCAAATCCTATTAAGTGAATAATGGGAATAGCAATCACAAAGTGACTACTTCTAGGTCAGTTATGGACCATATTAATTAGTCAGAAAAAATTTAACCAGCCAGTAAGAAACCATAAAATAATAATCTCTGGTATTAACAAATCAGGCTTATTACTCTCCAAAACAGGCCAAGCCAAACTAAAATAATAAAAGGTTGAATGTGCAACCTACTAAACAGTTAAATTGCTGAAGATTCAGTTCAGTAGAAATGATAACAGAAACAAATTACCGGCTGGGCGCAGTGGCTCACACCTGTAATCCCAGCACTTTAGGAGGCCAAGGCAGGCAGATCACCTGAGGTCAGGAGTTCAAGACCAGCCTGGCTGACATGATGAAACCCAATCTCTACAAAAATACAAACAAAATTAGCTGGGCATGATGGCAGGTGCCTGTAGTCCCAGCTATTCGGGAGGCTGAGGTGGGAGAATTGCTTGAACCCAGGAGGTGGAGGTTGCAGTGAGCCGAAATCATGCCACTGCACTCCAGCCTGGGCAATAGAGCAAGACTCCATCTCAAAATAAAAAATAAAAATAAAAATAAGCAAATTACCTATTAAACTTAAAGGGCATAACCAGGGTTAGCAATTAAGGATTAACTCAGGGATTTGCTGGAACTGGTTGACAAGAGTGTGCAAAAATACATTAGGATCAAAAGAGAGAGAGGAAGAGCAGTAGCAGTTTGACTCCTGGTTGTTACCATCTTCTGGGATAAATGCTCCTGTCACTTTGAGGGTGAAATAAGAGGGAGCAGGGTTTGAGGCATGGAACTTGGGGAGGCTACAAATGTTAATGCTACTAAAGTAGAAAGACTATTCCCAGGGGCTAGCTAAGAAGGGGAGAAAGAAAGGGATAGAGGTTGTAGCAATTCCAACATCTCAAAGCAGCAAGTTTTTCTTCAGAAAACTTGAATATTAGTTATATTTAAGTAAAGGCATAGTTATCCTAGGTCATTATACCTAAAATGAAAAACAAAGAGCCCACCCAAAGCATGGTATTTTATTTTTTTAATTTAATTTTTTATTCTGAACCAATTGAGAACTTGGGTTTTTTAAAAGTCAGTTTTAAAAATATAAAATCAGTATTTACTGATGAGAAACAAGAAAAAATTCCAACAGTACATGAGGGCACAAAAGGAAAATGAAATCCTCTTTCCCTCCAACTACCCCAGAGGTAGCCAAAAGTATTCTGTAAAACCTTCCAGAAATTTTGCATATGCTAAAAATAGTACTTGAAACATATTTTTGATTTAACATATTCTAAGCATCTATTTCTTTTTTAATCTAAATTTTGTGTAATTTCCTAAACACCCTACTTCAGTTATTCTTTTTTGGGGTGTGTGTGTGTGTGTGTGTGTGTGTACCCAAAGCTGATAAGAAAAATGAAAAAAAGCAAAAAATAAAATGAAATAAAAACAGATCAAATGATCCTTTCTATTGACTTTATATCCTTGCTTTGAGAAAATAAAACCACTTACATCTCATTTTGTTTCTGAGAAACTCTCCCTATAACTCCCACCGAAACAAATAATCTACAGTAAGAAAAAGGACAGTAGCACTAAAGAAAAAACATATTTTTAGAAGTACAAATCTGAGAGAATATCAAGGAAACCAAAACTAACAGATGCAACCTATTATAAAAAAGGCACCTGAGCACAGATGTGAGATTCAGGAAATGCTTCGTAAGAAATCTCTCTTCCTACCCATTTGTGAAGTGGGAACTTAAAATTAAAATAAAACCCACAAATGAAATTTTGGCTCAAAAGCCAAAAAATGAGAAATATTCTGGGACACATAGGAAAAAAATTGACCTTGACCCTCACTCTAGGACAAGCCTTTAGAGTGTTATCAACGACCTACTGCATATTGGAAGGGTGGGCTGGGGAGGTATGCAGCAGCACTGCCATGACCCACTATACCAAATATCACTACCACCTTCCATTTCATGCCAATAAAACCTGAAATTAAATTCCCATTACAGTTTCAACCTTGTTGGCCTAAGGAAAACAGGGCCCTTTCTTTACCATTTAACAAAAATTCACGGAAGACTCAGTCCATTCTAGTGTTTTATACTTAAACAAAGATGAGAACCACCACTGTTTTCTGAGCAGAGGGTCTGACAGAAAAACTGGGGGAGGAGCTAATAGTGTTGAGATCCCATGGCAGTGAGAATGGAAAGAAAGAAGACAGCAGAAGGATACATAAAGGAAGATGAGGCTGAGCTCTCAAACAAGATCCTCATATCCTCAGTCATACATTTTTCCTCTAGTTGGTCACCATCCAGAGCTACCATTTCTGAAATCCATTTTGTGACAACCACAGAAGTTCTTATAATCTGACTTTCTGGATTAATTTATACTCTTCCTTCGCTATGTAAAGTATACTGGTTGATTGATGCTTAGGGTTAGTGGATTAACTGTCACTCTGCTTGAATATTTTGCAACCACCAGCTGCATAAAATGCTTACCAAGAGTCAGCTGTATGTGTCCCAAACCTGTTTATGCCAATTATATTTATATAATTGTAAAACTGAATTAAGTACTATGTAAACTACTGATTTTGAATGCAAAACTGGAGTAGTTATTTTAATGAAAACCAGGCTAAATACTTTGAAATGACTAAAATGTAAATGGCTAAAAAATTAAAATAAAAATCACAACTGAATTAGGCATATATAATATTCTACAATATAATATCTAACATAGGAATAGCTTCGGCATCTCCTAGAAACTTGTTAGAAATGTAAATACTTGGGTACCATCTTAGACCTACTAAATCAGAAAGTCTGGGAGTGGAGCTCACCAATCTGAGTTTTAGCAAGTCTTTCAGGGAATTCTGATGCAGAATTCTGATGCAAAGTATTTTTCAAATACATATTGTATAAATATACACTTAAGACATCTGAATTTTTAAAGACAACTGTTAGTGCCAGACACGATGTTAAGGCCTTACATCATCATCCTCCCCATTACAACCACATCAGTTGTTAATATTTATCTATTATCTACTATATGCTAAGTACTTTGTAATCCTCATTTAATTCTCACAATATTCCTAATAAGAACATATTGTTCTCATTCTCATTTTATAGAGGAAGAAAAACAGTGACTTGCCTAAGCTCAGAAAACTATTAAGGGTTGGAGCCCAATTTCAAATTCAGATTCTAGAACTCCCATTACTAACCATGACCTGACACTGTGTTGTTACCATATTTATTGATGATGATCAATGATTCTATAAGTAATGTAATACTCACGTTACAAACATATAAACACACTTGTATTAAACAACCAAGTGTATTACATGGCAACAGAAAAGTAATTTATATCTAGGTCTGTCTGACTCAAACTTTTAACCAGTCTCTTACACCTCCCTCAAATAAAAACGAAAGCTATGACCAACCAAGTTTCTACTACTATCGATTTTCCTCTTTAACCTATTATCAATTATCCCACTTAACCGTTCTTTTGCTAAATTCCACAGTAATGTTACATTCTTCAGGCAGCATTAATTTAGGAGACTGGGTTAAACCACTGAGAATCAAGTAGGGTAGACATGGCCAATGGTCATACAATTCAAACTAGAACAGACACATTAGATATTATCACCCAGGCTGCAGTGCAGTGACGTGATTGTAATAACTCACCGCAGCCTCAAACCGCTGGGCTCAAGCAATCCTCCCACCTTAGCTCCTGAGTAGCTGGGACTATAGGTGCATACCACGCCTGGCTGAACTGATAAATGTTTTTTAAAAAATGATTCTCTCTGGCTTCTGTATATTAAATTGACAATTAGGCTTCAAATGTTTTGATAAGATAAATTAAGGTCCATATATTTTGGCTCTCAAATAGTGATGAATTTAAGATATTTCCTTATTCTTTATATTTCATAGTATTTTTCAAATATAAGCATCTTTTATATATTCCTTTAATCAAAGCAGAGGCTTAAAGTCATTCCTTCCACCAAAGAGGAACAAGTATTAGCAGCAACTTATAATGGTTCATGACCAGTTCAACTAAAATGGAAGTTACGATTAGAGAAACAGAAACTAATTACAATGGCAAAGCTTAATCCATTGCAATTTTATTAAAATCCTTTGAGTACTCTTTTACTGAATGTGTTGTTTGTTGCATCTTCTCATAACACTGGAATCATTCACTAGAGGAACTAGAGCTCCCAACATGTACTGGCATTTAATTTTAAATGGGGCTTTATGTTTAAAAGTATCACTACACTTTCACAGCACTTAGAGAAGACAGATTCAAGAGAAGTTTCAAATGATCATCAAAGTTATTCCAGGTCACTGCATGTACAAACGCATAATGGAGCTTTGGCTTCAATCCAGGGTACACCTTTAGTCTATGAGGGAATATGTACTTTAAGCATATTTAACAGTGCTCTCCTTTATTCTTATTTAAAAAAAAAAATTCAACTCTCTATACCAGTAGAGTTTTCCAAATAGAGCTGGGTGATAGAAGTGGAAAGGGAGATAAATAATAAATAATTTTCTAAACTGTTCTCATCATTGGTTAGTTATTAAATTCCAAGGCAATTCCTACTTACTTCAAGAAAGTTCCATGTAAATCTGCTACTACTGACATTCCAGAGAAACATTTGTAACATCTGATTCTTCCTTTCCATAAAAGCTACTGAGTACAGTTCAGAAACAATTACTACAGAGGAGAACAGCCAAGAGCTGAATCCTACTTGTAGGAAACAATTAAAATAAAAATTAATTTTAGAAAAGCCTACTATTAAAAAGCTGAAAATAGTGGCATTCTATATTAATCATACAGTAAAACCCTTGTATTATAAAAGTACCAAAATGTAACTATTTAATCAACTTTACTTGGAGATATAACTTCCAACTGAAGGAAGATTATGATGGACAAGTAAAAGGTCCTTTGTTCAAAGAAAAAGTAATACTTTTGTAAAACCTATAACCATTGTCTCAGTGCTAAGCATAAAGATGTTCCAACTTCAGATTTAAGTATACTTTAAAAGTATGTAAAACAGGCTGGGGCAGTAGCTCACGCCTGTAATCTCAGCACTTTGGGAGGCCGAGGCAGGCGGATCACTTGAGGCCAGGGAGACCAGCCTGGCCAACGTGATAAAACACCACCTCTACTAAAAATGCAAAAATTAGCCAGGTGTGGTGGCGCACACCTATAATCCCAGCTACTTGGGAGGCTGAGGCATGAGAATCACTTGAACCTGGGAGGCAGTGGTTGCAGCAACTGGAGATTGTGCCACTGCACTCCGGCCTGAGTGACAGAGCATGACTCTAGCTCAAAATAAATAAATAAATAATAAAAGTATGTAAAACAAACCCTATTGTTTGTGCGTGTGTGCATGCGTGTGCACATATTTTAACTTTATGTATATTACGACATTCTGACATCTTTTAAAAAAATTTTCTGGCTGAGAAGAGACTGCTTCTCCCCTCTAGGGCTAGCTAATTCTTAAGGACAGCAAGAGCTCGGTCCAGAGCATGTCTCTGATATGCAAACTAGCCAATCCAGAGCCATACCTCCTCTATCTGATCCATACATCCCAGGAGACAATATTCCTCTAACTTACTCCATCCCAGGGCCAGTTACCAGACAATGAGGGACCACCCCTATAGTTTAGAGCCCCCTGAAATTATTCAACCCAGCCAATCCTAAACTATTTCCCCCTCTCTGCTTTGCCTTTCCCATAGAAATTCCAATAAAGGCTCTACCTCGGCTTTCCCCTCACTCCTGCTTTCTGTCTCTTGACCACCTTAAGACTTTCCCTGTTTCTAGGACCTGCAAGTATAATACACTTGTTTTCCTGAACTTTTCCTGTGACTCCCCTTGTGGTTACATTTGACTATCACATGATCTTTAAGTACTTTTGCTAAGTTACAAGCACATTAAATACTTTGAATTGAATTACTAAACTGAAATTTTGATTAAAAATATTCTTGTAGGCATTGGCATGTAGAAAAACCTTTTTCCACCAGTACAAATTAAGTAAAGGATGCATTTCTCTCTCTCTCTCTCTCTCTCTCTCTTTTTTTCTTTTTGAGACAGGGTCTTGCTGTTGCCCAGGCTGGAGCACAGTGGCAGAATCATAGCTCACTGCAGCCTCGACCTCCCAGTCAAGTGATCCTCCTACCTCAGCTTCCCAAGCAGCTGAGACCATAGGCTTGCACCATCACACTTGGCTAATTTTATTTTTATTTTTTTAAATTAATTTAATTTAATTTTAATGAGGTCTCCCTATGTTGCTCAGGTTGGTCTTGAACTCCCGGGCTCAAGTAATCTTCCCACCTAAGCCTCTCAAAGTCTTGAGATTACAGGTGTGAGCCACCACACTAACGGGTGCATTTCTATGTGTACTTTGGATATTTAATTCTGGCATAAAGGATACTATCTGAAATGAACAATGTTCATAATTAAGAATAGGAATGATAAACCCACCTGTGAAGGTGTACTGGTAAGTTCCATCTTCTCTTGTGATTTTTCCTTTGCTAGTCGAGCAGCTTCTTTAAATTCCTGAAACTTCTCTGCAAACTGAATGTATAAAGACTACATACATTAACCAAATAAAAATAGGTCACAGCGCCCACTTTTACCTCAGTAAAGTTATTCATTTTCTGAATAACTGACTCTACACAAGCAATATAGCCTCCAAACCAATTATAGCTTCTAATATGAAAATGACAGAAAATGAAACCTAATTCCAAACATTTGTGCACTATGAAGTATTTTGACAAATCTTATTCAAAACATCATGATATATCTAAGTTAGACTTCAGAGTCAGCTAGCTTACCAAAAGGACTCCTGGTTGGTCAGAAATAATTTACTAAGACTAAGGTAGGGGAAAGAATCAGTAAACATAAGCATACTGTGCTATGTTAATCATTGAGAAAACTGAATTTCACAAATATCCACTTGTAAACATCACAGTATTTATAAAACGCGTTTAAATTCTACTAAAATATAAACTCTCATAATACACAACACATTTTATTTTCACTAATACAAATAGCAATATTTACTATTTTCACTAACTGACATAACTAAAAATTAATTTCCGACGATTCCTAAACAGCTCATGTACAGCAGCAGAAAGGAATAATACTCAACGGTCTTTAAGATGGATAACAATTTCAAAACAAAAATTATTGTACATGAAACACTAATTCTTAGGAACTCATAGGAAACTATAAAACATCCTGGCCACAAAGCATATCTGTTTATGTTTTGGAAGTGGAAGCTAGTCTATCACTATTATCAGTGAGAATAAGTTAAGACTACATAATAACTACATTTAAAAACCCCAAATCTCTATGCAACTTAAAGTATCTGTTAGAGTTGGTAATTAAAACATGAAATTATAGTTCCTTTCTCAAATCCCCATAAATCAACTCTGATTTCATTTCCATCCTGGGAAGAAAAATTTTGGAAGGAAAGGGTTGTGATACTCTAATCTTGGAGAGATGGAGGAGGGTCAAAATTAAAGTCGTCATTATCACAACTTTTCCTTCTTACCTTAAACTTTGTCACTTCTACCTATAATCTGTAGCTCAGTAAAGTGAATTTGTGCTACTATACTCATCTAATTGAACAGAGTATCTCCAAACAGTAAAATACCTGAATACAAAGCTACAAGGGTCTCTCGCTCACATTGGTGGAAATGAAATCAAATCAAAACTTCTCTTTAAGTAATCTGAAATAGTATACAAGGTTTTTCTTACACTAATTTAACATTCCATAACAGTTAATGTTTAAAACCCTTCGCAACTTCATAAAAATCTACACTATTTCTAAGTTTTACATCCTTAGTTTTCAGCAAAAGAAAAAAGTGACAGCTTAGGTTTCCATGATAACAAAATACAACTTAGTAAGCACTCTAACAATCCAAGCATAGCTGGAATTTTGTTCATACCAGTCAATCTTAAGAGACCATACATATTTTTTTCAACGATGCTACTTTCCCTTATTTTGAGATGTCTTTGTCTAGAATTGCCTTCTCCAAACCGTTATAATGTTTTGACTTACTCATGGCTTTTAACTGATAAAACAAGCTAGAATATTTATGTACTTGCTTCGTTTATGTAAAATATCATAAACTCCTTTGAGCCTCCTACAGTCTGCAAAACACCAAAATTAGTCTACAAGGTAGCCTGAAAAATAAATTATGATTTTTTTTCTTCTTTGGATCAAAACATTCTGAAAAGACTGATCTTAAGCTCTTGGAACCAAGTTCTGTGAGTATATAAGCTCGAATTGGCTCCAAGAGCTTAAGAGCTGTTTCTCAATATTCAACCCACTCTCAAATACTAGGAGATTTACCACCAGTAAGGCTGGTCAAAAGTATATGCTAACTTTAAAGAAGAAAAAATCTAAAAAAACAAAATAAAAGCCATTCTCAGAGAAAAGTTCAAACAAGGGAAAAGAGTAGAATTGACAGAAGTTAATAAACTATTCCTTTACTACATTAGCTAGCTGCTCAGTAACTTGAAAGATGTCATGAAGAACTTAATTTATAGACAAAATTACTTAGCCCAAAAAGCATTTAAGGCATTTAAGCCAAGCTTATTTAAGAAAATAATCCACGATTTAGTTCTTGTATTGTCAAGTTAAGAAATTCGGCAAGTAGATATATTTAGAGATTTTTTTTGCTATAGTCTTTA
This sequence comes from Mandrillus leucophaeus, assembly GCF_000951045.1. Classification (NCBI taxonomy): domain Eukaryota; kingdom Metazoa; phylum Chordata; class Mammalia; order Primates; family Cercopithecidae; genus Mandrillus; species Mandrillus leucophaeus. The sequence continues at coordinate 1,071,830 of NW_012104332.1, forward strand.
ATAGGCAATAAAAAAAAAAAAAAAAAAAAAAAACCCCACCAAGTTCTAAAAAGGTTCTGAATGATGGCAAAAGTATTAGAATAAACATAAAATTTCTCAACAAAACTGTTTATGGAAGAGCAATGTTCACTGGATACCTGTATCCTAGTTATGTTGAGAGACTTTGAATGTAAAACTCTTATCTTTACCACAGTTCAAGAAATATATTTAAAGAATAAGATGTGTATAAGAGAAACCAAAAAGATAATATTTGTTCGTTGTTGTTGTTTTTTGAGACAGTCTTGCTCTGTCACCCAAGCTGGAGTGCAAGTGGCGCAATCTCAGCTCACTGTCCTGGGTTCAAATGATTCTTGTGTCTCAGCCTCCCAAGTAGCTGGGATTACACAGGTATGTGCCACCATACCCAGCTAATTTTTTTATATTTTTAGTAGAAACCGGGTTTTGCCATGTTGACCAGGCTGGTCTCGAACTCCTGGCCTCAAGTGATCTGCCCACTTTGGCCTCTCAAAGTGCTGGGATTAAAGGCATGAGCCACTGTGCCCAGCTTTAATATTTGTGTTAATCATCCTATAGAAAATGATTTATAATCACCAAGGCAAAAGTTAAAATAGTCTTAAAATTCAGATTTAAGCCATAATTCATATCCAAAAGATAATAAAAACACTTGAAAACTGTGTTAAGAAATGTTTATAATTAGAAGAAAAAAAATAGATTCAATATATATTCACACCACCAAGTGTAAGATTTCTAAAAAGAACCCAGTTTAAGAATTTGAATACAGAATAATGTCTGTAAAGCAAAACAGCTTAAAGTTTAATGTAAATATAAATGGTGTATATCTATAAGAGCCTGATTTCTCTGCACTTGAAAAATTTCAACTCTCTAGCTTGAGTTTTATATCATATCCTGCATATACCAAATCACATGTAAAGTATTTAAAATATATGGTTATTCTTTTAACTGAATGCTTCAAACAGAGGTTTTAAGAATAAATCTTTAGGTCTGGTAGGCACAAGATCTGAAGAGAAAAGTGAGTTTTACTTTTCTCCTTGATCACTTAGTATACTGAGATTGTTTTTTCTTATGTATCTGTGTAACATCCACAAGAACCCAAGGTGCTGCTGGTATAAACATTACCTGCCTTTTGCTTATTGACAGGAGAACTGTCTTATTTCCAATATTCAGCCTGGTGATGCTTTGCATTTTATTGGCCTTTCTGGTCACTTGGTGAGTATTATCTAAAAAGTCCTCATGATGTCTATAGTATCTCAGTCTGCACTGCATCAGAGCTCGGAGTATTCCACATCCAGATAAAGCACAATTTCCCCTAAACACAGTAATCTGTATGTACCTGCTGTCACATCAAAATGCTGAAATCTATATCACTGTCAACTTGAGTTTTCACAATTCAAAAGACCTTGGTAACTGCCTACATTGCAGACCATCTCCAATTGAGGGTACTAATCTCTGACAAAAATCCATTCTGAAGTGATAATCCCCACCTTTTAATTCCTATCATACAGACAATTAACCACATAAATCCTTCTCAACCAATGGTAACTGTTTTTAATGTGTACAATACATTTTCCAAGTGACAGTAGCATCTAATGATCTCTTGCTTCTTGCTCTGAAGTCACTACTGTTGTTCTGAGAATATTAAATAAATTTCTCCTATATTTCATACTCTCCACTTGGTATTACATATTTAAGATATATGACTTGAAGATGAAGATTTTCATTCAAATTTTATGATTTAACTCACTTTCGAAAGATGATGCTCAGAGGAGAATCCCAATCCATAAACGGTGTTTGCCCGGCTATCAGCCCACTGGCCAAACTTCTGAGATGTTTTAGTAAATGTCATGTTTGGGGTGATGGTACTATTTATTATTGCCTAAAAAATAAAGCAAGTATGAGTAACCAGCAAAAAATCAGCAAGCAGGCATTTAAATACAAGACCATTCAGTTACATAAAAGCTTAGGATGATCAATAAGCCACAATGTTAAATACATAAAGATAGTTACAGAAATAGTTTCTGGCATTGTAAGTGATAGTGTGGAAATATGTTAACTAAAATATAAATATGACACTCTATCAAAAATTTCAATATTTTACACTCAAATAAGTTTACCTATGATCCAAAAAATGTCAGAGTTTTTAATGTGGTCAGTGTTTTCCTTTTCAATGTTTAGAATCGATATTTATTAATTTTGGATGATAATCACTAGAAGAAAGTAGGCCTTAATAGTGGTTTATTTAAAAGTAGGGTACCACCCTCTAACGAATCTTTCAAAAATGAAAATATACATAGAAAATATGACACTGATTTTCTTCTTCTTCTTCTTTTTTTGAGATGGAGTCTTGCTCTGTCGCCCAGGCTGGAGTGCAGTGGCGCAATCTCGGCTCACTGCAAGCTCCAACTCCCAGGTTCACGCCATTCTCCTGCCTCAGCCTCCTGAGTAGCTGGGACTACAGATGTCCGCCACCATGTCTGGCTAATTTTTTTGTATTTTTTTGGTAGAGACAGGGTTTCACCATGTTAGCTAGGATGGCCTCGATCTCCTGACCTCGGGATCCACCCGCCTCGGCCTCCCAAAGTGCTGGGATTACAGGCACGAGCCACCGTGCATGGCCGACACTGATTTTCTAAAATCCGTAACTGAGTTTTCTTCAAGGTGATTTACCTGAAATACATTATGATACAGAAAAGACTTGCAATCATTTAGCACTTTTTCCCTTTACTCAAGGAAAAAACAAACTTCTAAATATAGAGGTATTCCTTGCTATACTCGGGAGATTGGTTCCAGGACCCCTGTGTATACCAAAACCCGTGCATACTGAAGTCCCATAGTCAGCACTGCAGAACCTGCATATACGAGGTCAGTCCTCTAATACTTGGTTTTCACATCCTACAAATACTCCATTTTTCGATCCACATATAAGTGAACCTGCATAATTCAAACCAGTGTCAAGAGTCAATTGCATACTCATTGCTTTTCTCATAAAGTGGTGTAGATTCGTGATGTTGAGAATTGCTATCATTTTTGTTTCACACATAATTTCTTAGAAAACTAGTATTTTAGCATGTTACTAAATATTAACTTTGGTGATCACCATAATAAATTTCAACTATCATAAAATATTAACTCATTCTCTCTGCTAATACCATAAAAGTGAGGGGGAATCATTTTTTTAGTCTAATGCACTCCAAATTTAAGATTAGAAAGTGATTCCAATAGTAATAGCTAGATGTTAACAAATCCATAAGCAGTCATCTACTGAACTCTTATATGTGGAATGAAACATCAAGCATTTTCTGAACTAAATTTGCTTACCATGTGAGCATTTTCTAAACAAAACTAAATTTGCTTACCATGTGAACAACAGTATAAAAGGAAATATTTAAGAGATATGCAGGTATTGGAGAAGTCATAAAAATGAATGCATGACACCTGTCCTACTATTAAAAAAAACAGTAAATAGAGTGGCCCCTTCCTTTCTCTCAGACAGAAGATATGTCCACTGTAATTATATGAGAGCCCTTATCCTCAATTAAGTCTTTTTACCTCAGACAAAATTTGCATATTCATACTTATACAGTTTCCTTACCCTTCAGTTCAAAAACTGCTTTCCTTAGCATGTCATTTGGGATCTGTAAAATGTGGCTAATAACTGCTCTAACTTGAACGGCATCAAATGAAGTCATCAAATGAAAGACTAAATAGGAAATCATTTATTAACAAATGGTAAAGAATCATTCGTTTATTAAACTTTGAGTACCTTTTAAATGCCAAACACAGTTCTAAAAATTCGAGACACAACAAAAGGGGCAATGTAATTACAGATTACAGTCTGGAATAAGAGGAGTCAGTAAACACACAAGTAAATAAATAACTGACCAATATAATTTCAGACAGTAGTAAGTACTGTGAAGACCAAGATGTGAAAGAGTGAAAGGCAAGAAGTCAAGACTGGTAGGCACTGCCTTAGATTTGCTGGTCCTGAGGAGGGCACGTCTGAACTGGGATCTCTGTGTTTTCTAAAAGACAAGGGCATTTTAATACGTGACCCTAATAACTCAAAAGTGAGTCAACAACAGGTTTTATAGGTATCTAAGAAAACTGACCAATGTGCTGTTAGTTGGTCACTAAGCCCCCTCATTTTAACTATTTCAAATTAACTTCTTTCTGCTTTGACGAGTTTTCTTTTAATCTCCATTCTGATCCTTTCCTTGTCTCTGTATTACTTGTTCTTTAATGAAGAAAACCTTAAAATGATAGATGATCCCACACTTTTAAAAAGCTTTATTTCTTAGCTTCTTTGAGTAGAATGCATTTAAAAGAAAAATTTTAGTTCTTTAAAATAAATATGTCTCTCAACCCTGGAGTTCTAGTCCTTTTAAGGAAAAGAGGTAGAAATGCAGAGTCATTACTACCTCATGTACGGATCACACAGAGTGCCCTGATCCTGGCCCTTGACCATGCTGAGGTCTCTGTAGCATAATCAGAAAACCTTAAAGCAAACTTCATATGCACAGCAGAGGGTTTAAGTGAGAACAAGTGCATGTTTTCTAGGCAGGGCACTTAAGGGGTTTCCAACTCAATCAGGAAGAGCAGAAGTAGGGGGTGAGATGGAGAAAACACTTGTTTAGCTGAGTCAAATAAACCACTACTGCTGACTTAAAAAACAACCACTTCTGTAGGAACTGCAGCAGTTAATAGCATCAGTTTAGAAAAGTAATTAGAAAATGTGATAGAAAATATAACTCTGCTACAGAAGATAGATTTTGTTAAAAGAATACAAAAAGCTTTTCAAAAGACATTTATGATTCTAATAATTACAATCAGTAATGTATATCAGAAATGGAAAAATGCAAGAGCAACATTTCATATCGCTTCAGTGGGAAGAACACATGTGGATTATGTGTTAATCACTAAAATTCCTTCCTTTAAAATAACTCAAAGTATTTTAATCTGGTGAAGGTTAAGTTAGCAAATGAAATCTATTTAATCACTTCCATATGGTTTCTTTTCTTGGACATTGCACAACTCAGTTGATCTTTATTTCTATACAATATTTAACCCTCCTTTCTAATAAAGGAGGATTGTTATCTTTTTCTGTTATCTCTGTTAACCCTCCTTTCTAATAAGGGAGGCATGTTATCTGTCATTTGGGCCCAGAAACAAAACAGATTACAGAGAACTCAAGGTTCAAATAAGGGAAAAGAAACACTCTAGAGTCTCAGGTTATAATATTTAGTATCTGTCAAACTTCACTAAACCAGACAGTTACAAAATATGACAAAATTATTCTTCACTAAATAAAGCTTTACAGAAACGAACTATTTCTATTTCTCAAGTCTTTTAAATCCTCCAAGCAAAAATGAAAAAAATCAATTATTCAAGTAAATACATGTTACTTATATACAAGACACAAAGTGCAAATAGCCCTTGGGGTCTTATAATCTAGTTAACCTAGTTAAGGAGATAAGGAATGAGTACACAGAAAAATCAGACAAAAAGTTTAGCATTAAATTAAATTATCTTTTATTCCCTACATAACACTAGCCAATAATCGCCTGATACTAACATTAATAACAATAGCAGTGAGTGTTTGTATTGTGATTACTATACACATTATGTTTTTGCCTAAATTTATTTACTCTTCACAACAACGCTATGGTGTAATGACGTACGTATTTTTATTCACTCCTTTTTACAGACAAGAAAATTGAGGCATACAGAAGTTGTGTTTTTTTGTGCTCCTCCCCCCCGCCCTTAAGAGACAGGTCTCACTCTGGATGTAATCATAGCTCACTACAGCTTTGACTTCTTTAGCTCAAGGGGTCCTCCAGTCACAATACCCTGAGTAGCTAGGACTACAGGCAAGCACCAATACGGCTGGCTAATTTTTTTTCTATTTTTTTTTGTAGAGATGGGATCTCACTGTGTTACTCAGGCTGGTCTCAAACTCCTGGTCTCAAGTTATCCTCTTGCCTCAGCCTCCCAAAGTGGTAGAATTACAGGCACAAACCTCAGTGCCCAGCCCTGCATGCAGAAGCTAAATAGTTTGCTCAAGATCAGATGGTGATATGGTTTGGCTCTGTGTCCCCACCCAAATCTCACCTTGAATTGTAATCCCCATGTGTCAAGGGTGGAACCACGTGGAGGTAATTGAATCATGGGGGGAAGTTTCCCCCATGCTGTTCTTGTGATAGTGAGTCTCACCAGATCTGATGGTTTTATAAGCATCTGGCATTTCCCCTGCTTGCTCTCATTCTCTCTCCTGCCGCCCTGTGAAGACATACCTTCTGCCACGATTGCAAGTTTCCTGAGGCCTCCCCAGCCATGTGGAACTGTGAGTCAATTAAACCTCTTTCCTTTATAAATTACCCAGTCTCCGGTATTTCTTCATAGAAGTGTGAGAATGGACTAATACAGAGGGAAAGCAGATGGTAGAAACAAAAATTCAAACCAGACAGTCTGGCTCTACAGTGTGTGCACTTAACCCCTTCATTTAATTGCAAAAATTCCTGGAAGTGGAAAGGCCTCATGGCTTTAAGAAACTGAAGACCTCATCTTTCTACACACTTTAAAACTAGAATCTTAGAATCTGATTTTTCTTTGGAATTTCTTTCTCTAAGTGAGTTCTATGAAGTTCATTGATGATAAAAGGATCCCCCGTCCAGGCGCAGTGGCTCACGCCTGTAATCCCAGCACTTTGGGAGGCTGAGGCAGGCAGATCACGATGTCAGGAGTTCAATACCAGCCTGGCCAACATGGTGAAACCCTGTCTCTACTAAAAATACAAAAATTATCTTGGCATGGTGGTGCATACCTGTAATCCCAGCTACTGGGGAGGCTGAGGCAGGAAAATCGCTTGAACCTGGGAGGCAGAGGTCGCAGTGAGCCAAGATCGCACCACTATACTCCACGCTGGGCGACAGAGCAACAGTCTGTCTCAAAAAGAAAAAGGGAACCCCCCGCCAACCCTTCTGAAGAGCACACTATCCACTAAGCACTGATTTAAGTGCTTTGCAGATATTAACTCATTTAATCCTTACAACTACCAATACTGAGTTGAGAACAGTGAGGCTCAGAGAAGTAATCTGCCCAAAGACAAAACACTCAGTAGATGGTGGAGTTGAGATCTGAACCCAGGCAGTCCTTGCTCCTGTTACATTATCTGCCTCTCCTAAAAATAAAATAGGATTTGTCCTTATACTTTCTCTTCAGAGAAGAAATGTCAGCTTTAGTATTGACACTGACAAACTTCATAAGACATAGGGACTTTGATCTGCTACTAGTCTATAGCAGTATATTTGAAAAGAATTAGAGCTCCTAGAATTCTAGACCATGTCTATTCTGTCCACCACTATACTGCTAGTACCTGGCATAATGCCTGACACATAACAGATATGCAATGAATATTAAATAAACAGAATGATCTCAAATTTGTAGAATATTTTGGCATGTAATATAATAAAGTGGTTAATCAAAGTAATTTAGTGGACAAAACATGTTGCTACCTTAATAATCAGTTTTGTTTCTTAAAAGTTTTAAGAACTCAAAAGGAAACATTTTATATTAATGAAGATAAAATCCTCTGAATAAAACTAAAATGCCATACTGAAAAAAGCAAGAACAGCCAAATCATTCAAAGTAAACGTAGCTTACCTTTGAGCCATCTAAACTGATTATCCTATACACATTTCTTGTGCTGTCATAGAAATAAGACACAGTAACTGCATGCTTGCTGGTGGGTACCCAGTTCTTCTTTGTGTTTGGGTCAATCTGGAAGACATGAGCTCGAGTGCTGAAGATAGGTTGTTCCCTGCAGGGCAGAAAAGAAAATGATGAAATGAAAGCAGCCATTTTTATTTTACTAGACAAGAGAACATGAAAACTGCAAGGATGATTCTGCTTAATCAACAATTTCCACATACCTGAAAGAGAAACTTTCAAATTTGCATATTCTAAGTATTCAGTCATAAGGTTTCTAAAAACAATTACAGTCAATCCTCATTATTTGAAGATTCTGTACATGTGCATTCACCTACTCACTAAAATTTATCTGTAACCCCCAAATCAATACTGTGGCACATTCTTAGTCTTTCATAGATACACACAGGACAGTGCAAAACCATGCGTCACCTGACATGGCACATTTCCATCTGAAGCTAAACAAAGTGACATTGCCTTCTTGTTTCAGCTCTCATACTACATACACAAGTGTCCCTTTTGTGGTCTATTTAGCACCATGTTTTTCACATTTCACACTTTGTTGGTGCTTTTACTGTTTAAAATGTCCCATAAGCATCATGCTGAAGTGTTCCCAGATGCTAGCTGTTCCTAGGTGCAAGAAGGCTGTGATGTGGAGAAAATATGTGTGTTAGATAAGTTTCACTGAGTCATGAGTTACAGTGCTGTTGGTCATCAGTTCAATGTTAATGCATTAACAATATATATTAAGCAAGATGTCTTTAAATAGAAACACATCTAAAACATGGTTATGTACTGATTAGTTGATGAAAATGTCGTGAGCAGAGGCTTGTGGGAACATGACACAGTATTTTTCCCTAAGAGCAATGGTTCAGTACAGTATTTGCTAACTTAGTGTTGCTAGCACCTTCATGGAAGATGTGAATAATGAGAATAAACTATGCTCTGCTAAAATACAAGTATCTTATATTTGACCCTTACAAAGTTAATATTTTTACCCACTTAAAACCACATTAAAAACCCATGTAAACATATTTTACCCATCTAAAGCCCAGAATAATCTGGGAATAGGTAAAGAACTTACTGGGAAAACATACATTTACTATAATCTCTACTATACTTAAAAGTCTATGGAAAATAAAGTTGCTGAAACCACAAATATCTCTTACTTAGATCAAGTAAGGCACTAAAGATACAGAGATTTTTAAAATTACAAAGAACAAAAACTAATAAAAAATACTTACTTAAAATATCATTACAGAATTCTTTATAGTATGAACAAGCATGAGATGGTCTATATATATGGAAGCATCATAATTCAAAAATTTCCAAGTTCTGAGTAAAAATTATCTTGGAAGCAGCATTTATCAAGCTTTTTTTTTTAACAGCCCAAATAAAACTCATCTCTTTCATTTCACTACACATATTTCTTTTCTAAAGCAGTTCAAGGTCATAAAGAAAATTTTAATTGGTAATATTTAATATTAAGTAAATTAATTTTAAAATTATAAATTTGAAGAAAGGAAGGGTAAATATGGAGAGGAGAAAAATTAGAAAAACAGGCAAGGCAAATATGAGTCCACGGCAAAATGGCTCTTAAGGTTAATAAGAGGTTGGATGACTCCTTATATCCATTTCAACCCTTAGAGAGTTGTGTGAAAGGGAGGTACCTTCCCTGTAGGTAATCTGGCTCTTTCCCAGTTTTATTTCTGGAAACCTCCTATACAACTTTTCTTATTAAAGAGTCTCTCTTAAAAGAAAGTGATATATTTTGTGCCACTCCCTAAAATATGAAGTGGTGCCATTACTTCTTGTTTAACTGCCATTATATATGGATTCATTTAATAATTATTAACAATCTGGCAAAGCACTGTACCAGGATAATGAACTCTGAATTGGGAATAGGCCTTATTCACTCCCTCTTTCCCCATCCTCAACCACTGACTTTCAGTGAGGCTGGTGCTATAAGCTTGGGTTATCTTCCAAAAGCCCTGCAACCCCTATTTTTCTTTTTTCACCTTCTAGTTAAAGTCTGAGGTAAAAGTACTGTTGGTCAGGCTGAGAGTGGTTACTTACAAGTCACAGGGACATCTAATCATACACAACTCTATTAAGGCACATAAGGAAGGGAGGTAGGACACTATTCTTTACTAACTCGATTACTTGATTTTTTTGTTGTTTTCATTTGATAGGGGTTAAATTTGCTAAATTCACTAAATAACACAAGTTGGTGATTATAGGAATGTGTTCTAATAAATGTATTTTCTAAAACAGTAAATTAGTTATTAAGACAATGATACTGCTTTTGCAAGCTTTCTACAACCAATCAACAAATCCTTACTCAATGGAAATGCAATGTTTTTAGTATGGTAAAGACTTTCTACATCATATTGAGTCATACATTTAATTAATCCACACAATTTCCTTTCAGAATAAAAATCTTTAAACTAGCTATCTTATAAGCAAATGACATTTCAATATCAACTAAGTACATAGCTTTCTTCAATTCTCTTCTGAATAGCTGGTTTTTTAAAGAAAATTATAGTTTAAGATTTCTGTGGTCAAAAGCCTGCACTTCAAAGTCTATATGATGAAGACTAGGGAAATAATTTTCACTACAGATACAGGGAACAGAATTCCTAGAAGTAATGAGGATGTTACTGCATCTGACAGGGCATACTAATAAACGATTCAAACTTTTATTGAATATCTATTATATGCCAAGATGTAGGATCCAGATGGTCCCTGCCCTTGAAAAATTCAATTTGGTGAGAAAAGATGGGTATGTTAAAAGCAAAATGCTCTCCAGTATGATAGATTCTCTAAAAATAAGTAACTGACAGCTATGATAGAAAACGGATGCCTAAACAGAGTTTGAAACAAACTGTTGCACAGTGAGAGGAGGGCTAAGTACACTGTGTAGCAAGAACCTTAGTACAGGTAAGTATGAGTGCCTTTGAAGAATGAGGCTAGAATGAAAAAATAGAGAATGAAAAAAGAGAGAAGACAGTTCATGAGGGTGTCTACTGAAAGCTATTGAGAGATTATAAGCAGGGAACAGTTATTTATTTATTTATTTTTGAACAGATGGGTTCTCACTATATTGCCCAGGCTGGTCTTGAACTCTTGCCACAAGCAATCCTCCCACCTCAGCCTCCCAAGTTGCTAGGATTACAGGAGTAAGCCACTTAGCTCAGCTTCAGCTTTGCATTTTAGAAAGATAAATCTGGGCCACGTGTGGTGGCTCATGTCTGTAATCCCAGCACTTTGGGAGGCCAAGCTGGGCAGATCACTTGAGCTCACAAGTTCAAGACCAGCTTAAGCAACATGACAAAACCAAAATTAGTCTGGCGTGGTGGTGCACACCTGTAGTCCCAGCTACTTGGGAGGCTGGGGTGGGAGGCGGAGGTTGCAGAGAGCCAAGATCATGACACTGCACTCCAATTTGTGTGACAGAGTCAGACCCTGTCATATACATGCACAAAACTCGGCCGCAATAAAAAGAACGTGGATTGGAGAGAAACACTGGACACAGGGAGACTAGTCAGAACCTTACTAAAGGACTGCAAATATTAACAAATGAAGATGGGAGTTTAGGGAATAGGATGAAGATGTGATAAGGGATTAAAGGTAAATTTAGGAAGTAGTGTCAGTAGGTAAGTAATAGATTGGATATAGGGCAGTGGTTCTCAAACTGGGGTGATTTGTTCCTCGGGACATTTCACAATGTCTGGACACATTTTTGGCTGTCACAATGAGGGAAACTGCTGTCGGCATCTAGTGGGTAGCATCCAGGGATGCTGCTAAACATCTACAATGCACAAGACAACTTTCCACAACAAATAATTTTCAATTGTGCCAGGGTTGAGAAATCCTGATGTATAAGACAAAGAAGGAATTTGAGTCTCCTGAGTTTCTAGTTTGGGTAACTGAAAAGAAGACAGTGACACTAGCAAGGATGGGACACAGAAAGTAAAGTCTAAGACTGGGGAAGTGGAAGGGGAAGATGAGGTCAGTTTTGAAGGAGTTCAGATGCCTACAGGGTTTGGATATAGAACTCTTGGGTCAGGAACTTAAAAACACTAGTTTGGAGCTCAGAGAAAACCAGGCTGGCATGCAGAGTTTGGGGAATCACCAGATTTTATGATGGGTATGTTTCAACACTAAGCATGTCCATAAATTTCATTTAGAAAAAAGCTGTAGAAGAAGCAGTAGAGAAGCTATATCTAAAATCTTTAAGAGATTTACATATACCTGAAATCTTAAAAAGCTATCTTAAAAATCTAGCTCTTAATCTCTTAAAAAGACCTGTAATGCATTTGAAATTGATTGTTCCAAATGTCCAGGTATTAAAGCTAATATCCTTTCATAAACTGTATAGCACTCATAAAGGTTAGACACTACTTTCTTTACAACAATTCACACAAATACTAACTGGATCAAATACCAGCATTTCCCAAAGTGTATTTATATTGAACAACAGTCTGAGAAATGAATGTTCCATGTTTAAATAAGTTTCGCAAACACTACGTTACATTCTAAAACATTTATAATGTACATTAGTATGTTAAAGTTTCTGAGAAGTTCTGCAGTAAAGAAGCCAATCTAACACCAAATAATCCAGCATCTGGCAAATTATTTGACCTCAGAACTCTTTCATGTAATTACTTACATCTCCTACGATTTATATTTATGGCTATAATATGAGAATCAAAATCAAAAGACAATTCTGAGGTAAATATCTCACTGAAAGTTGGTCTGTGAGACCAACTGAAATGGATAGTTTACCATCTTTACTGATATTACTAACTATATTCATAATATAAAATTAAAGCCTTATTCAGTAATGACTACAGTATTATTTCTTAAATGGGTACTTGTTAAGAACACTCAAAGTATCTCTTCTAAGAAACTAAAAATTATTCCTAAAAAATTACTCTAAAAATCAATTTTAAAGACAAATAGATCCATTACGGGTGCAGTGGCTCACGCCTGTAATCCCAGCAGTTTGGGAGGCCGAGGCGGGTTCATCACTTGAGGTCAGGAGTTCAAGACCAGACTGGCCAACATGGTGAAACCCCATCTCTACTAAAAATACAAAGTAATCCCAGCTACTCGCGAGGCTAAGGCAGGAGAATCACTTGAACCCAGGAGGTGAAGGTTGCAGAGAGCCAAGATCACATCCCTGCACTCTAGCCTGGGCGACAGAGCGAGACTCCACCTCAAAAACAAAAACCAAAAGAAACCAGAAAACCACAACAGTTCTGGAATGCTTTAAACTAGCTTAGAGCAGCAAAACCACACACACACACACACACACACACACACACACACACACTTTAATCATAGAGCACCATCTATTCGGTAACTTCTTACATCAATAACCAGAACAATAAGCAATTCAAACTACTTTACTGATGTAAGAATAGCTTACTGGAGTATTTTTCTGTTGATTCATAAAATAATTCTAGGAATTGGTGTAACAATAATTCTCAAGTTCTTCATCTTGAGCTACAGCTCTGTAAAAGTACTACATACAGTGATGGATGCTAAAACTTACTATGGATGTGGAAAACTGGAATAATGTTAAGATAACCCTGAGGAAAAAAGTAGTAAAATCAGAATTTTATTTTAAAAACAAGACTTACTCAAACTCCCTAGAGCTGACATAAAGAATTACTACACTTAGCTCTCAGGCATCTGCGCAATAAGAAAGAAATGAGGATCATAAAAAACTAGAGCAAAATAGAAAACTATTTTCCAAAAGATACATAAGTTCTAGGTCTAGAAAAAAAGCAGACAGTTAATATTCATCACTTGGATAGCTCTGATTTTTAAAAATCAATGATGATGCTGTTTTAAAGTTACCAATGAAGTCTATACTTCCACAAATATTGTATGATTAATCAGTAAATCTTCATCCCAAGAGAGTGCAAAGGCATAGGTCCAATAAATACAATCAAACTCAAGGAAAGGAAGAGAAATTGTATATTTCCTAGTCTACCTTTAATGCCTAGCTTAGAAGTGTCCTTTTCAGGTATGTAAGTACAAATGGCTACTGTAGCAAAGGAGATTATAAGGAAGGTTATTGTTTCAAATAATTATCTTTCTTTTTAATTTTCCAAAAGAAAGTAGCCTGAAAGTATTCTAAGTATTCTAATAAGTATTAGAAATAAGGCTGGTAATATTTTCCACTGAGGATTTGACTCTGCTGCAAACCCTGTTGGCTGACTATCTACCAACTGTTCTTCCTTGCTGCTCCCCAATAAACCTCAGATACTCTACCCTCTTCATGTGACCATGAGCTTCACTAAGGATAATCATGAAAATCCCATTCTTGCCAGAAGTTGGGTTAGGAATGGACCTCTGAAACAATTCCAAGAAATAACCAAGAAAAGTTTGCCAGAAACTTCTAGGTACACTCACAGACAGTACACATGTAAGAAGGAATATTCTCTGAAACGATACGTTTGCATGTGACATCAGGACCTAAAGAAATCCTTAGTGCTATGAGGGGCGCAGACCCGAGAACGAAGCCAATATTCTCTGTTAATAATAGCATATGGAAAAACAAAGACTCTGGTTCCTTGATGATGTTACTGAACCAACAAATCAGCTTATCTCCAGGCTTCTATATGATAATAAGTTTGCTAATTGTTTCAAACAGTTGTCATTTAAAAAACTATGCAAATGAAAACTGAGGAAAGAGGTTTACTTACAACAAACTTTGCAATAACATGCCCCCCAATAACTGATTGGTGGTAGTTCAGAACTGTACAAGCTACACACTGGTCATTCATTCACTTCATAACACCACCCCACAGTATACACAATTTGATTTTGGGGTCCCCATTTAAAATTGTAGAACCAACAGAGCAATTTATAAGAATAACTGCATTGAGATGGGTGGGAAGAGGAAGAAATGGAAAGGGAAATGTGGAAATGGCAAAAGTTCACCACTAGTTTACTTTCTGCAATAAGGATTTAAAATCCAAAGCTTTTAATTTAAAAAAAAAAAAAAAAAAAAAAGCAATATAAGAGCTTATTAGAGCTACGGAAGCAACCACTAAAAGAAATAAAAATTACAATTTTTAAAAGTAGTTGCCTCTGGGGATGGGGCTCAATGAAGGAAGGGATAAGACAGGGGCAATTACTTCTCTTTCTTATCCTTTAAGTATTGTTTAATTTTTCTTAACCTTGTATAAGTATTAAAATATCTTTCTAAAATGGCACTGTGAAGAAATTACACTTAGATAACAATTAACGATGGAAAATAATGCTTTAGGGGCCATTTTTGAACACTGCCAAAGAATCACAGAATGACAATTTTAATAGGTTGGAACTCAACTGAGAGAAATAAGGGAAAGTAGGAGAGGAGCAGAAATCTAAACATGCCTAACTGTAGGTCTGCAGGTGCTCAAGGTACATCTAATCCCCGACAAAAACATCCTCCTTGATTTGAAGTGAACAGGAAAGTAAGACAAAAAGCATTCTACCCTCAGCTTGCCTTTGGGTGACTGAAGTGGCAAGAGAAGCTGAACAATACTTGTTCAGGTCAAAATAAGAATGGCAAGGATAAGTCCAGGAATAGACGGACACTAATTACCATTTAACTTGATAGGTAATGGCTGGAGAATTTAGTTTCAGTGCCACTATGAAGTGACATAGCATGACTTCGGATGCAGCAGCTCAAGTACTGGAATTTCCTAGAAAGAATTATCCTGTACAACTTAATAATATAAATTGAAACTCTACACGATTATCAGGGAACTGGTTTAAATCTCACCACACCCTCTCTTTCTCACACATACAACCTACCCTAAGAAAAATCTCATTAAGATACCTGTTTTGGCCGGGCGCGGTGGCTCAAGCCTGTAATCCCAGCACTTTGGGAGGCCGAGACGGGTGGATCACGAGGTCAGGAGATCGAGACCATCCTGGCTAACATGGTGAAATCCCGTCTCTACTAAAAATACAAAAAAAACTAGCCGGAGGAGTTGGCGGGCGCCTGTAATCCCAGCTACTCAGGAGGCTGAGGCAGGAGAATGGCGTAAACCCGGGAGGCGGAGCTTGCAGTGAGCTGAGATCCGGCCACTGCACTTCAGCCTGGGCGACAGAGCGAGACTCCGTCTCAAAAAAAAAAAAAAGAGATACCTGTTTTGATGCTGCTCAGAGATTATGACTGCATAATCTAACATACTACCGACTGTATGTTCCTATACCATGATATGTGTAATAAGCTGATTGCTTATACATACAATGTTCTTTTTTCAAAACCATATACAAACTTTGAAGAATGCAAAGGTTTTTCTAATGGCTACCCAACACATAGTTATACTGCAATAACTCCACCTAGTGATGAACCAAAAACATAGCAGGTGCATGTTTTTTAAAACCTGGAAGTTACTCTGTAGCAAATACAAAATTGTAAAGTAACCCTGCTGTAATAGAGGTATCAAGACTTCTGGAAGGAGTTATTTTTCGGTTTGTTTTTGGTATGATCTGGCCAGGCACAGTGGCTCACCTCTGTAGCCCTAGTGCTCTGGGAGGCCAAAGAGGGAGGACTGCTTGAGCTCACGCAAGATCTTGCCTCTACAAAAAATTTAAAAATTAGCTGGGTGTGGTGGCACATGCCTATAGTCTCAGCTACTCAAGAGGCTGAGGCAGGAGGATCATTTGAGCCCAGGAGTTGGAGGCTGCAGTGAGCTATGATTGTACCACTGCATTCCAGGATGGGTGACAGAGGAAGACCCTGTCTCTTTTAAAAAGAAAAAAAAAAAAGAAGTATGACCTGGATTCCTTGATCTTTTAATCTGTTAAGCGAACACTGAAATTAAAGGTTTTAAAAAGTAATTGTTTGCATTACAGTTGAGTATCAGAAATACTTTCATGACATTATTTAACTGGCATATTTGAAGAAAATATCAAATCTAAAATTTCCATTTGGAAATTAAGATTCTTAAATTATAAAAATACACTTAAAGAGTAACAATACTGTGTACTTTTTTTTTTTTTTTTTTTTTTTGAGACCCAGTCTCGCTCTGTCGCCCAGGCTGGAGTGCAGTGGCGCCAACTCGGCTCACTACAAGCTCCGCCTACTGGGTTCACGCCATTCTCCTGCCTCAGCCTCCTGAGTAGCTGGGACTACAGGCGCCCCCCACCACACCCGGCTAACTTTTTGTATTTTTCAGTTGAAACGGGGTTTCACTGTGTTAGCCAGGATGGTCTCAATCTCCTGATCTCGTGATCCGCTTGCCTTGGCCTCCCAAAGTGCTGGGATTACAGGTGTGAGCTACTGTTTACATTTCTTATATGTCACCTTTCACTTTAAGAGTAGTTTTTATAATCTATAGACCATGGTATTAGTTATTAAGAGATTTTAGTACTTACTCTTGGGCACTTTCATAAGTAGCCATAAAAAATTAAGGAATATGCTGAAATTCAGAGTAAAAATCAAGCAACCTCATTCAATGTACATTTAAGCAACATCTTCAATGTTCAAAGAAACTTGCTTGCTATGTATTAAATAACTGCCAAGTGACTTTGTCCTTGCCACCCATTAAAAACCCTATCCATGGGGGCCGGGCGCGGTGGCTCAAGCCTGTAATCCCAGCACTTTGGGAGGCCGAGACGGGCGGATCATGAGGTCAGGTGATCGAGACCATCCTGGCTAACACGGTGAAACCCCGTCTCTACTAAAAATACAAAAAATGAGCCGGGCGAGGTGGCGGGCGCCTGTAGTCCCAGCTACTCAGGAGGCTGAGGCAGGAGAATGGCGTAAAGCCGGGAGGCGGAGCTTGCAGTGAGCTGAGATCCGGCCACTGCACTCCAGCCTGGGCGGCAGAGCGAGACTCCGTCTCAAAAAAACAACAACAACAACAAAAAAAAACCTATCCATTTCAGGTAAAATGCCAGTGTTTAAAAATACATCAAAAAGTATGCTTGATATACCACATTTAAAATTACATTATTAGGCTGGGTGTGGTGGCTCACACCTGTAATCCCAGCACTTTGGGAGGCTGAGACAGGCAGATTGCCTGAGCCTAGGAGTTCAAGACCAGCCTGGGCAATATGGGGAAACTCCATCTCTACAAAAAATTAGCCAGGCATGGTGGCGCACACCTGTGGTCCCAGCTACTTGAGAGGCTGAGGCAGGAGAAATCACCTGAGCCAGGAAAGTCAAAGCTGCAGTGAGCTGAGATCATGGCCACTGGCCAAAAGAGGAGATCCTGTCTCAATAATAATAATAATAATAATAATAATAATAATTAAATAAATTACATTTAGAATTGATATGGCACATTCCATTCTATTTGACTTTAAATATTCTCCTCTTCCCATATGATTTCCACTAACTCAAGCTAAATTCTGAGAACTGACAGTATATGCCTGGGAAATCTAAAGAAAGTAACCTCTTGTTAATAACTAGAGTTTAATTCTTGTTAATATAGGTAGTACTATTTAACCTATTGCCAAATAGATTAAACTCCTGGTGTTTTATTAAAAATCTAAGCGATTTCCCAATAGACATCCAGTTCTTAAAAACTTTATTTATTTTTGAGACAGAGTCTAGCTCTGTCACCAGGCTGGAGTGCATTGGCATGACCTCGGCTCATTGCAACCTCCATCCCCTGGGTTCAAATGATTCTCCTGCCTCAGCCTCCCAAGTAGGTAGGATGACAGGTGCGCACTACCATGCTCAGCTAATTTTTGTATTTTTAGTAGAGATGGGGTTTCACCATGTTGGCCAGGACAGTCTCGATTTCTTGATCTCGTGATCTGCCTGCCTCGGCCTCCCAACGTGCTGGGATTACAGATGTGAGCCACCGCGCCCAGCCTTAAAAACTTTAAAAACAAATGAATTAGGCTGGGTGCAGAGGCTCAGACCTGTACGCACTTTGGGAGGCCGAGGCAGGCGGATCACTTGAGGTCAAGACCAGCCTGGCCAACATGGTGAAACCGTGTCTCTACTAAAAATAAAGAAATCAGCTGGGTGTCATGGCAGGGGCCTGTAATCCCAGCTACTCGGGAGACTGAGGCAGGAGAATGGCTTGAACCTGGGAGGCTGAAGTTGCAGTGAACCGAGATTGCACCATTGCATTCCAGCCTGGGCAACAAGAGTGACACTCCATCTAAAAAAAAAAAAAACACACAAAAAAAACACAAAAAAACCCTAATAAAATGTTGTTATAAAGGCCATTTAAGTGCTAATATCACCTTCAACAAACAATCATAATACTCTTAGGTACACTTTTCTTTTATACTTACTACAAACTAAATGAGTGGATACTCAGTCCATATAATATCTAAACAAATAAATATTCTAATAAGTAAACTCAAGATTGGAGAGAAAGATCCGGAGATACTTGACCAAAATGTTAACATATGTGAAATTTGAAAAGTGGATATGTGTATAGTATTCCCTGTATTATTGTGAATATTTAAAGTTGCTCAAAACAAATAATAACGGCCGGGCGCGGTGGCTCAAGCCTGTAATCCCAGCATTTTGGGAGGCCGAAACGGGCGGATCACGAGGTCAGGATATCGAGACCATCCTGGCTGACACGGTGAAACCCCGTCTCTACTAAAAATACAAAAA
>NW_012104332.1:1091290-1106548 GCF_000951045.1 Mandrillus leucophaeus
GCTTGCAGTGAGCTGAGATCCGGCCACTGCACTCCAGCCTGGGCGACAGAGCGAGACTCCGTCTCAAAAAACAAAAAAAAACAAAAAAAAACAATAACACGTCACAGCACTTCTCTAGGAATTCTTATTGACAAAGCAAAATTTGAATAATCAGCCACATTTTATTTTATATAATACAGGCCGGTGTTTTTTTTTTTTTTTTTTTGAGACAGGATTTTGCTCCAATGCCCAGGCTGGAGTGCAGTGGTGCAATCACAGTTCACTTTACTCGTGACCTCTCAGGCTCAAGCGATCCTCCTGCCTTAGCCTCCGGAGTAGCTGGGACTGCAGATGCACGTGCACCACCACATCCAGCTTTTTTTAGTTTGTAGAGATGGGGTTTCACTATGTTACCCATGCTGGTCTCAAACTCCTGGGCTCATGCGATCCTCCCACTTTTCGGCCTCCTAAAGTGCTGGGATTAAAGGTGTAAGCCACCATGCCCAGCCTAGGTCATTTAATTGCCACATAACAATACATGCTATGATTAGAATTACACTATCCAATATGGTAGCCACTAGCCACCTGACCACTAAGCATTTGAAATTCAGCTGGTGTAACTGAGAAAGTGAGTTCATTTAAACTTTATCTGATACTCAATTCAGTGTCTGAAAAGCTTTTAAGAATTTTCAGACACTGAATGACCTGAGGACCATGCAGAAAAGACTTAGCTGTAATTAGTACATGGAACAACCTGGGTATGTGAATCTACTTTTTCCAACAGAAATTTAAATTCAGATCAAGTATTTCCAATAAACATTTAACATTCAAATTGAGATGTGCTCTAAATGCAAAATACATAATGGATTTCAAAGACAGTATTTTTTTAAAAATGTAATATAGCTCCATGATTTTTACGTTAATCACTTTAAAAAAGATAGCATTTTGGATAAACTGTGTCAAAATATATAAAAATTGATTTTGATTTCCTTTTTAGAACCTTAAAACTAAATTTCAAATAACATGTTGTTCACATCGTATTTCTTGTGGAGAATGTTGGACTAGACAATATTTTCTGTAGCCAGTTCCTTACCAACAGACATATAGGTAGTTCTCATTTTTGCACTGTTACAAACTAGCATTACAAACAATGTTCCTGTATGTTTTCTTGTGCACACACACAAGAGATACACTAGAAGCAGAATTCCTAGTCATAGGGTATCAGCACAAGTCACAGCACCTGTACCAATTTACACTCATTAGTTTTACACCACACTCTCCTAACATTTGGTAATGTCCACATAACATCTTTAATTTGTGCCAATTTTGGACATGAAATTGTATTTCACTGTAGTTTCAATTTGCATATCCCTGACCACTAGTGAGCTTAAGCAGCTATTCATGTATTTCTGGGCCATCTGAGCCCAACAAATTGCTATACTCATTTCTGAGCTTGTTTAAAACCTTATTTTAGCTCCAATAGTGAAAAAGTCAGAGTCTAAAATTCAGCACTCAAACCACATCTCATATATCCAATTCGAACCACATAAAGGTAAATTATGGTCCTTTGGTATAAAATTTAGTTTCTATTTGGTATAAAATTTAGTTTTTATTTTTCCATACCAAAGTGTTTCTGATACTCCTCTAAATTATTCCATTGTGAAAGGGTGAGCTGTGGAGGTAATGGAGGAGTAAGTAAATGCATGTTAGTCAAACTTTTAACTTAGAGCTGCTTAAAATGTTTTCCTGGCTTAGCATCAAAAAACAATTTACACAAAACATATTTAATGTTAAACTAGAGGTCAAAAATAACACAGTTCTATTGCCAAATAAGTTAAACTCCTGAGTGTTTTTCAAACAGTAAATTCCCACTCTCTTTCTCTATGCAATTTTCTTTCCAACATCCCTCAGACTTGGAAGTGACTCTTTCATCTGATCAAGTTTTGTCTAGTCACAGGTACTAATTACAGCTAAGTCTTTTCTGCATGGTCCTCAAGTCATCTAGCTATAAGTCTACCAATGAATAGCATCTGTTATTTTATGTATGGTAGTCATACAGTCTCAATTTCCCAAGATTATCCAGGTTTCATATTATTTTATTTTTTTCTGTTGAAAATGGGCTATATTAAATATAATTAAATGTGACTTATACTTTGTTTTTTTTAATTATTATTTTTAAGAGATGGGGTTATGTTGCCCAGGCCTAACTTGAACTCCTGGGCTCAAGGGATCCTCTCACCCCAGCCTCCCGCTGGGACACTGGACACAAGCTACCTCGCCCCACATTACTTGCATTTTTTGTCAGCTAATGTCTCAATTTTGGGTTTTGCTAATATAATCCCTGTAGTGATGTGGTATTTGTGCTTGGATGCATTAGCTCTATTTCATAAAAGCAGTGTTAATACAACCCAGTCATCATGGCATCATAGAAACCCAAATACATTTTCTGACTGTGAAAAGCAATTAACATTTTTCACTGACCAAAAATATGATACAGGAATACAATAATCTAAGTGGGAGGCGTTTTCCCTATTTAGCTTTCCTGAAAGTGAATTATATTAGAGGTAGAGGGAGATTGACTTCTGAGCTACCTGAGAAAGGGAATCCTATAGATAAACGGGCACCTTAACAAGACAAGCTTACTACAGTGTTTTTCAAACCCCAGGTTACAATCCAGGGAGTCATGATCAATTTAATGGTCAAAAGGGGTATTTTTAAAAGTGAATGAAAATGCAAAATATCAAAAGTGCATCATACTTGTTGAGGACATATATCTTGTTCCAAGAAACTTTCAGCCACATATTTATATATGCTTGTCACAATGTAAGATGCATTTTTTTTTCCCCCTGCAGAACATGATCAAAAGGTTTGAAGACCTGGGCATACAAAATGCTTCTATTTAACATTCATGAAAATTCTGTGAAGCAGATACACAACACCCATCTTATAGTATGAAAACAGTGCTCCTGAGTGACTTAAAATCGCACAGCTAGCAAATGATAAAAGCCTAGTTTTTAACACAGATGAAAATGGAATTAAACCACTGGACATCAAATAACTAAAATTAAAACCATGAGTTATCTTTTTTTACCTGTCAAAATAGAAAACATTTTTAATGACTAAATTCAATGTTAGTGAGAGCTTAAGGAAACCTGACACTTTCCAAAGCAGCTGGTGGGAGTATAAATTAGTAAAGTCTTTCTGAAAAACACCTTGGCAATGCGTATCAAAAGCCACTATATAGCCATGAGAAAACAAAGTTGTAGCATATCCAGTGACATAAAATGTGCAATATAATAAAGAAAATAGTTTACAAATAAGTGGATACTGTATAAAAACATGTCTATAAAGCCTAAGAAAAAAATACACGGAGGATACACTTACTTCAGCCCTTGCTCTGCCTCTCCTCCTCTCAACACCGACACCAGAGTGATCCTTCTAAAAACTCAACCTAGCATTGAAATACTCTAGGAAAAAAAAGGTGGGGTGGGGAGGCAGAATAAAGTAAGCATGAGAAAATGCAGATGGCTATTAAAGTGGGTCGGATGATGAGTCCTTTTCTGTATGTCTGGAACATTCAATAATATATAATTTTAAAATAATAAAACATAAGTCAGGTAGATCATTCCTCACAACTCTCCAGTGGCTTCCCATCTCACTCACAGTAAAATACAAAGTCCTTAAAATGGCCTAAAGGAGGCCGGGAGCAGTGGCTCATGCGTATGCTATCCCAGCACTCTGGGAGGCTGAGGCAGGCGGATTACCTGAGGTCAGGAGTTCAAGACCAGCCTGACCAACATGGTGAAACCCCATCTCTACTAAAAATGCAAAAAATTAGCCGGGCATGGTGGCGCATGCCTGTAATCCCAGCTACTCAGGAAGCTGAGGCCACTCACAGTAAAATACAAAGTCCTTAAAATGGCCTAAAGGAGGCTGGGAGCAGTGGCTCATGCGTATGCTATCCCAGCACTCTGGGAGGCTGAGGCAGGCGGATCACCTGAGGTCAGGAGTTCAAGACCAGCCTGACCAACATGGTGAAACCCCATCTCTACTAAAAATGCAAAAAATTAGCCGGGTATGGTGGTGCATGCCTGTAATCCCAGCTACTCAGGAAACTGAGGCAGGAGAATTGCTTGAACCTGGGAGGCAGAGTTTGCAGTGAGATCACACCATTTGCACGCCAGACTGGGGAACAAGAGCAAAACTCCATCTCAAAAAAAGAAAAGAAAAAAAAAAATGGCCTAAAGGCCTTGTGCCAGTGTTTCTCAACCCTGGCTGCACATTAGAAATCAGCTTCCACACCCCGAATCAGTGGCCTGGGTGGGGAGCTCAGCATCAGTTGTTTTTAAGAGCCTCTAAGGTGATTCGCATGCGTAGCCAGGAGGGAGAGCAACTAGAGGCCACAACCCCCTCCTCCCTGTCTACCATCATTTGTCCTTTGCCCTCTTTTGTTCCAGTCACAGTGGCCTTCCTGATGTTCCTCAAACATGCCAGGCACTGCCCCTGTCATGGCCTTTGCCTGAAGTGCTCTTTTCCCTCAGGTCTGCCCAGTATGTTTCTTCCTCTCCTCCAGGTCTTGGCTCTAATGTTACCTTCTCAGTAGAGCCGTCCTTGGTCATTCTATGTAAAAATTATAGTCCCTTCCAGGACTCCCTCTTCCCTTTATTTCTTTTATTTTCCCCCATGGTACTTATCACCATCTGACACACAATATACTATCTTATATATTGTCCCTTTCCCCCAAGTAAAGTATAATCTCCTCAAAGGCAAGGATTTTAACTGTTCTAATCATTGCTGTATCCTCAGCATCTCAAATTTCTGGCACATATTAGATATTCAGAAAATAATAATAAATGAATGAATGCTTATATACCAAAATGTTTAGAGTTGTTGATGGTGGAACTACAAGTGACTTATTTTTTCTTATCTCAATTTTCTATGTGAACATATATTTTTAAGAAAAATGGTTTTTTTAAGCAAATAATTTTTTAATCCAATGTATTTGCTTGCTTTTAAATACACAGCTAGTGGAATATTGTCTTAAATAAATACATCCATAGAGCTGCAGATTTGTGCACTTTACTGAATATGACATGCTTTAAATTTTTTAACAAAGTAAATGCCAGTTGAAAATATTACAGCTCTAGTCCGGGTGTGGTGGCTCATGCTTGTATTCCCAGGAATGGGAGGCTGAGGTAGGAGAATCACTTGAGCCCAGAAGTTTAATCACTTGAGCCCAGGAGTTAAGACCAACCTGGACCACTAAGTGAGACTCTACTAAAAAAAAAAAAAAAAAAAAAGTTGGCCAGACATGATGGTGCATGCCTATGTCCCAGCTACTCAGGAGACTGAGGCAGGAGGATCGCTTGAGCCCAAAAGTTTGAGGTTATAGTGAGCAATGTTTGTGCAACTATACTCCAGCTGGGCAACAGAGTGAGACCCTGCCTCTAAAAAAGTGTTTTTAATAAAAAAAAAATTATAGCCCCAGTGATATTGGATTCATCTAGCAAACAGATTTGGGGATACTCTTGTCCGGAGAATGTTTCTTACAAAAGAAATCAGCCACAAATTTCCAACTGACCAAGTTTTGCCATCAACTATGTCTGTTCAGAATTCTCTCTATAGTGCAGTTATCCCATACAAGTTATCCTACACAAGTAAGCTTTAACTACCAATATAGCTTTAATTGTGAACCAGCAAGCTTGCCCTGAGGAATCCCATAAATATGAACTTTAAAGAAGCCAATCATCTAAAGCTGGATAAAAATTCCTAACTGGTTCTCCAGCTACCACAGCATAAAAGATGATGGTTTAACTAAACAAGTACAGATAAATAATAGCTGAACCAAATGATAAATAGAAAAAGTATCAATTCTACTAAAGCAAGCTTGCCCAACTCAGGCCTGTAGACCACATGAAGCTCAAACAGCTTTGAATGTGGCCCAACACAAATTTGTAAACTTTCTTAAACATTATCAGACTTTTTTGTGATTTTTTTTTTTAAGCTCCTCAGTTATCGTTAGTGTTAGTGTATTTTATGTGTGGCCCAAGACAATTCTTCCTCTTCCAATATGGCCCAGTGAAGTCAAAAGACTAGACACCCTTATACTAAAGATTTGTATTTGGCAGACATTCCACAATATTCAAATGGATTATATTAATATTAGAACTCCAATTTCAGTTGCCTCATCCAACCATTTAAGAACCAGTTATTTTCAGTTCTTTTAAAATTCATGCCCTGGAGTCTGGACAAAGTGGTAATACCTAACTCTTAAATATTTCTTAATCAAAAACAGCCTCTCATTATATGAAAGAGTTCTAGAATCTCAATCGAGTGCTCTTTTGAGACATTTGAAAAGAAGTAGTCTTATTTCTTAAGAAAAGAGACAGAAGTGGTAATAATAATTACAAAGGTACTACAAACAGCAGCATGAGCACAACATATCACCCTGCAACAATTTAACATCATGACAACAATTTTAAAAACTTTATTCCAATACTAGGTATGGCTAGACTACAGTGAAAACTGAAAAGTTTATATAAATTTCTAAGTTACACCGTAACATTAAAAAAATTTGACACCATCCTATCACCAGTATATCCTAAATGTATTTACTCTTTTCTGTTTTGTAGGTACTTTGGCAGAAATAGCAAAAGTATTTATTTTTGGAGCCTGTTAACTATTCTAAATTTTCTTTTTTAAAAAAGAAAAAAAGAGACAGGCTCTCAGTCTGTCTCCCAGGCTGAAGTGCAGTAGCATGCTCATAGCTTACAGCTCACTGCAGCCCCAAACTCCTAGGCTAAGTGATCTTCTCCAGTCAGCCTCCCAAGTAGCTGGGACTAAAGATGTGTACCATCATGCCCAACCAATGTTTTTTTTTTTTTTTTTTTTTATAGAGACGGGATCTCACTTTGTTGCCCAGGCTGATCTAGAACTCCTGGCTTCAAGGGATCATCCTGCCTTGGCATCCAAAGAGCTGAGATTATAGGCATGAGCCACTGCTCCTGGTCTTTCTAAACTTTCTAAGACTAAATTCTTTCTCCCTGTATTGGTAATATAGTGAGACAGCAAATTTCTGATTATCTCAGTTCCCTAAAAGATGCCTTCACTGAATTAAGATTTAAAGTTCTCCCTTGAATTGTTTAACAGATTGATAAAAGAAACTCCCATTGGATCATCAAACCACTCAGTATCTTAATGACAGTGCTAGGCAAAAAAATAATCTGTTTGCTGTTACACCCTAACAAGACTACAACTCAATACACTCCTCACTCATTTGCCAAGAAACTCAGTCAGGTTGTTTTCTACTCTGATGATGATATCATCTCAGGTTCCCACTACATCTATTCATCTTTTTCTTTTCAACAATGTGTTTTCAACTATCCTGTTTTACCTTGTTCCTGATTTTACAAAATATTAAAAATTCTCTGCAGAAACTGAATGGTTACAGATCTAACATAATGAAAACTGAATAGCTTAAACATTATTGATGGAGTCAAAAAAGTAATAGTGACAGGAAAAAAAGCTGATGACAATTTCTAACCTTCCGCAGTTGGAATTAAGTGATGTCTCAGCAATTTTCCTTTTATAAATTGAGCACACAAATTAAAATTACTCAACAACAACTTCCATCATTTGTCCCAAAGGAGGGAAGCCACAGGCTGCATAATTCAAACCCAGAAATTTAAATATGCTACTCCTAAATCTGAAGACAAAGGTCTAAACCTATAAAATGGGTATGTGGTACATTCTTTGGCTATAATTAACATTTTAAAGAGCTTAACACGTGGTCAGACACTGTTCTAAGCACTGTGCCTGTGTTACTGAACTCTCAGCCTTTATGAAGTTGTTATTACTATCCCTCTTTTGAAGATGAGGAACCTGAAGCATACAGACAGTATGTAACTGCTCAAGATGACACATTATAAAGCTGGCATACTGTCTGGCTCTAGAGCCCGTATCTTTATCTTATACTGAGTCACTGAATGGGAGAATAATTATTTTATCATGTAAACCTGACAGTTCATCACTGTCACCAAACTCATGCCTGACCCATGCGAGGTGTTCAATAAATGCTGGAAAAATTAAATTCTTATATATATATATATATATATATTTTTTTTTTTTTTTGCCTGAAAGAAACAAATTCAGGTGAGAAGAACAGCAGGGGAAAAGCAGAAGGTATTTTTGAACCTCATACTTTATCAAAATATTCTGTCATCCTTCTCAGAATACCACATGTGATAAAATCTAGCCAATGTCTAAAGCAAATATGAGATGCTTTGGAATGGATAACCAACTTCTAGTCTCAAAGCCTCAACAGGCTATTATTATTTTTTGTAATCTGTTATAGAAGTGGGATCATTCTATCAATATACAGATTATTTTCCCGTGCAGAAAGAAGACTTAAGAACTAGGATAATTGTAATGACTGAAAACAAGTTTTCAGAGCCTTCCAAACCACACTATAATTCCAATCAAGTACTACAGCACAAACTGTCTTCAAAATACAGATAAAAGGTAAGTGTTATCAGTGCACATATATACACCTCATGAAAACACTCAAGTACCCTGAAAAGTGCTTAACAGTAATCATAATTCTGTTGCTTGTACTATCCCACTCTGTCAATAAAATTCAGTAAAGAGACAAGTATGAAGATATATCAATAACTTGTCACTTACTCTGGATGCTAGTACCAGGATCTTCACAGTTCTCTCACTGTTGTTACTGAAATATTATACCTGACAACAGTAATAGCACAAAGCCCCCAAATACTATATAAATAGGAATCCAGTCATCAACATTGCTCAGGAATCTACCATCTGCACTGATGGCATTGCTCACCTCTTCCACATCTCTTCCAATTGAAATGATGAAAATGAAAGGGTTCTAAGAAAACAGTTCTGAGTGGAAAAAACATGAACTCAATCCATGTTCATTTTTTCCCTCACACCACAACAATTAACACAAACAGAAGACTTCTGTGACTAAATGTGGGGGATTTCTCCCCACCAACCACCTGAAGCAATCACTTTTGCAGTGGACACCATCTGGGTGTCCTCTAATTTAATTTCGATACTATCTACCTGGAGGTAGTATAGTGTCAGACCGCACAGGCTGAGAGCTCAGTCCCCCAAAACTGCCTTTTCTTTAGACACCCATTGCCAGTCTGGGTCTCCAGAAATTCTGACCAACTGGCTTTGAGTTGGGGTTCTACAACCCTCTCTTTGAGTTCAAATGATTTGCTGGAATAGCTCATAGAACTCAGGAAAACACTTCAGTTTACCAGTTTATTATAAAGGATATAAAAGAATACAGATGAAGAAATGTGTAGGGCAAAGCATGGGGGAAAGGGTGTGAAGCTTCCAGGCTCTTTCCAGGCATGCCACCCTCCAGGAACCTTCACACACATTTAGCTATCCAGAAGCTCCCCAAACCCAGTTCTCTTAGCCCTTTTACGGAGACTTCACTGGATAGCCATGAATGAAGCATCAACAACCACGCCAAAATGTGATTGGACAAAAAGGGTATAATTTAATACTAATAAACTGAAAAAACCCAGTGAGGCCTATCTCTTCAGATTTTTCTGGCCTTTCTGTGCACACTCCTTCTCTAGAGTATGGGGCAGGACCCTCTCTGAAATGAGGATCTTCCTGATTCACAATCAGATCAGAGTCCTGCCTTGGGTAAGTAAAAGTAGGACAAAAAACAGGTCGGAGAGAAATTCTGTTTCCTGAGACCTGCTTCTAAGGCTAAAGCACCTCAACATTATAACATTATAGAGTCTGTAACAAAGGCTATGAAAGTTATGAGTCAGGAACTGTGGACAAAAAACAATATATATCATAGCATCACAGCAGTCTAGCCTCACCTGTAATTTTTCGTATTTCTAGGACTTCTTCCAAACTGACGTTAAGAATTAGTTATAATCCAGAAACTATTTATTGGACAACTTACTTTTACTGGGTAAAAGTAATCATACCTTTTAAATTTAAGTGTCTTTAAGCTCATTGTTCAGATTTACCATTTACTTCCTATAAGAGGAAGAGATTTTTTTCTTTCCATGGTAATTTGGCCCACATGGGCTGAGCTTTTCTCATTCACAAGTTCTATCTCCGCCACTATCCCTTCTGTTGGCTGGATATGAGGCCACTGGATATGGATTTTTTTAGATCACAAACTTCAAAGGCAGCAGCATTCTGCTAAAAAGCAATCTGTTCAAATTGAACAGGGAGGTTCTCGGATTATCCAACATTTAAAGAGTAATCAATACACTAATCAATTGTCATTTTTAAATGTTCATGTTTGGACAAGAGTCTAGGGAAATTTCTGAAATGTCTAACAGTTTTTGAGAGCCAATACCTGAAATCTGAGGGAAGACAATGACATGAATGCTTCAGTACAACCACTTTTAAATTGCAATAAAAACTAAGAGGAGATAGAAAACAGGTCCATGATAAATTCTAAATCTAAGTTTAGCCAGGAATTGTAAGCATGCTTCACAAGTTTTGTTTTTTTTTTTTTTAATCAGTCTTTATCCTGGTTTTATTTTCTCCTTCCTTGGTAAGAAATGTCAGTAGATAGAAGATGATGAAGGCATACCTAAAGATATGCCACAGACTGAATAACAAAATTCTAAAAATGACTGCACTGGTACAATAAGTTATTATTTTCAGTTTTGCATGGACTATTAATTGTATTCATAATTAATCTTGGGAAGCAGAAATGGCATTTTAACAAGACCATTTTTATACTTACAATGAGGCATTTAAAGAGTCAGGATTAGAAACTACATCTTCCGTTTCCAAAATCAGAGTTCTTTCTATTACCGTTCTGTACTGATTTCCATATGCCTTTGCTGTAGAACTCCAACAAATCTTACATGCATTGAAACACTTATTCTACTCTCATTTCAGAAACTCTTTATAAGAAATAATACCTTTATGCATGGTGTTCAGATTATAGAAGGATAAAGGGGTCTGTAACATGCCAAAACTTAAATTGGCCACTGAAAATTTTACTGGATGGTTCAAAAGAAAGCTTTAGAATTTAGTTAGAGATATAAAATACTAGGCTGGGCACAGTGGTTCATGCCTGTAATCCTAGCACTTTGGGAGGTCGAGGCAGGCGGATTGCCTGAGCTCAGGAGTTCGAGACCAGCCTGGGCAACATGGTGAAACCTCGTCTCTACTTAAATACAAAATAAATAAATAAATAAATAAATAAATAAATAAATAAAATACTAAAGTGTTTGTCAAACAACCTGGATCATTTTTAACTCACACTCTGTGCAGTGATCTTAAGTTGCCTTAAGATGTCATTAAAAATAATTCCAATCTGTCAAAAATCAACCATAGGCCAGGCACAATGGCTCATGCCTGTAATCCTAGCACTTTGGGAGGCTAAGGCAGGCAGATCACCTGAGGTCAGGAGTTCAAGACCAGCCTGACCAACATGGTGAAATTCTGTATCTACTAAAAATACAAAAACTAGCTGGGTATGATGGTGGGTGCCTGTAATCCTACTTACTTAGGAGGCTGAGGCCAGAGAATCACTTGAACCCAGGAGGCAGAGGTTGCAGTGAGCTGAGATTGTGCCACTCCAGCCTGGGTGACAGAGCGAGACTCTGACAAAAAAAAAAAAAAAAAAGCTGGATTCTGTAAAAATAAATTTTAATATGGCCTATTCTAGAAAGTACTTACTATTTCTTTGAAAATGATGCAATAAGGTAGGTTTTTTCTTCTGAATCATCACAATTAAATATTTGTGACACAGGCACAGGAGGAAAAACATACTTCACTGGGTGAAACTGGAAACAGAAGAGGGAAGATCAACAGAAGACTTTTATTTAAGTTTAGTTTATTTACTGACAGACTTTTAAATGTAGGACTGCATAAAAAACACTCTAACATTTGAAAAATTGAATTTATTGATAGCCCCTTCAAATGAGTGTAGAAGGCTGAATAATGGCCCCCAAAGAAACCTAGACCTAGAAGCTGTGAATGTTGCCTTATTTGGCAAAAGGGATTTTGCAGATGTGATTAAGTTAAGGATCTTGAGATGGGTGATTACCCTGAATTAGCCACGTGGGTCCTAAATGTAATCATAACTATCTTCACAAGAGGGATGCAGAGGGACACTTAGCTACAGAAGGTGATATGATGAAGGAAGATACAGATTTGAAGATTTCCTGTGCTGGCTTTGAAGATGAAGGGAGACGCCATGAACCGGGAATGCAGTTCTAGAAGCTAACAAAGTCAAGGGAACCATTGTCCCCTACAGCCTCCTGAAGGAGTGTGGGCTTCTGACACTTTGATTTCAGCCCAGTTAAACTGCTTTCATACTTCTGACCTCTAGAACCATACGAGAATGAATGTGTGTTGTTTTAAGCCACGAAGTTTGTGTAATTTCTTATAGTAGATATAGAAAACTAATACAATAATAATGATACAAACCATCATCCAGTTAAAATCTATCAGCTCTCTGCCACCTAGAATTATTCTAAATTCTATTGTATGTGTTTTTTATTAAGAATGTTTAATAGTCACAGAATGACTGAAAACCGGCATAAAATCTTAATAAGAGGAACTTTATATTTATTAAAGCAATTTTAGGCAGTATGTTTGCCAACTGGGTATCTTCGACTACAGTGTAATCTGATGAAAATTAAAGCTCAAGAATAACAAATTACTGTCATGGGACAAGTTATAGCAACTGCTCAAAAGTAACAAGCGTAGTTGAGTAGTAAGCCTATTATTCTCATTTCACTAAATAGCAAACCAACATGTCATTTAGAAGTAGCACTGTTTCAGAAGCAAAAAGAATTAAAAAATAATGAAATTCAATGAGAGAATCAGAAACAAAAAGAAAAATTAAAGAAGAATAAAACAACAACAGAAGCAGCAGCAGTACTGTTACAAAAATAAAACACCTCAAAAGTAGGGGAAAAGGTGGAGAAAAACATTTTGTTGAATTCCTATTACACGTAAACACCTTATGTATATAGTCTCATTTACATCTCAAACAACTCTAAGATACAAAAGTAGATTTAAAAAGTAATAACAAGACTTGGAGGAGGGGGCAGTTTAAATAACTAGTCAATGGTCACAGCTAGCATTGCTATTTCTGGGATTAAAATCCAAGACTAATTCCAAAGCCCATAACTTTTCACTACTGCCAAAGAAAAGTATGGTATCTGGTAATAGAAACTAAACTTAAATTTCTTCTTTACTTCTGAATAACTCAATGACCAACTCAAAATCTCATAAATTATAAATCTGTTACTGTCATGCTGGCAAAATACATTCTATTTTCTCACTCCAAGACAGCCATATGCCCATGTAAGTTATTATACCTCTACGTAAATGTTAGAAAATATTTTATTTCTTTGATTAGGCCAGGCCCTTCTAAAAACTGAGAATTTTAACTTTGCTCATGCAAACAAACTTTTCATAACTGAAAACCCTCAAGTATGAAACATGGTCTCATTACCTTATTCATTCCTTCAACATTTACTTATTGACTGTCTACTCTTGTGCCTTGTGTTAGACACAATGGCAAGTAAACCAGATAGTTCCTAGCCTTGTCAAATCAATGGTCTAGCGGGGAGAGGAGGCAGACTACTAAATAATCAACTTGCAATGTGTGATGTGTCATGAAAGAATGATGCAAAGAAACAGGAGTACAAAAAGATACTTTTCAACCATCACAATGCTTTATTTGTTCCACATAAAGCAATAGTCTATATAAGTGATTACTAATCATTTATGATACAGATCTATCTAAAACACATTTACAATTCATACTTTCCATCTTAATTGCTTTTTCTTTCATCACTTAGGTATGGGATGATTACTGGGCAGCACTTTCAGAGTCTCCAAATAAACACTCTCATAGCACCAGTTATCTCTCCTCATGACACGTGTCACAATTACAACTTTATTTTTATCTGTGATATTTTAAGAGTCTACCCCCAGACATTTATGGGAGTACCAGATCTATCCTTCCACCTTAAATAACTAAAACACTAGACAAAATATACAAAACAAGTTTTCAGACACTGCACAATAAATAGCATGGCACTGTGATCTCTGAGAGGCAGGAAACAACCTTGCTCTACAAATATTCTCGCTTACTCACTGGAGAGACCTCCAGGCCACAGCATAGGGAAGGAAACCATAACAGAGCCCTGAGTTTAAGACAAAGTTGAAAATTTGGAGAGGTAAGGCAGCTAGAATTTGCA
Source organism: Mandrillus leucophaeus (assembly GCF_000951045.1). Taxonomy (NCBI): domain Eukaryota; kingdom Metazoa; phylum Chordata; class Mammalia; order Primates; family Cercopithecidae; genus Mandrillus; species Mandrillus leucophaeus. Next base: position 1,105,513 of record NW_012104332.1, read on the forward strand.
GGACAGAGTATTAAAGAGGAGGGAGCTGAACAGAGGTGAGCTGCACAGAAAAAGCACTCGAAATTTATAGAGGATTCCTCTCATGTTTTCAGCTAAGTAGTGATCAGTACATACCTTTTACAAGACAGTCTAAGTCCAGAGAAGAGCCACTAGGAAGAGCAAGTAGAACAATCCCCAGGAATCACATAAAACAAGGAACAGTTCATGTTCATTCAGCCAGAAGGGAGAGGACATGGGACACTGGGTAAAGTTTCCATAAAGGCATCTCCTCAGTAGTGAGCTAAAATTAGCTGTACAGTAAAAGGCTGCTCTGGTCCCACACAACACAGCTTAAAAGTAAGCTTTGAAAAGATCATACTGTTTCCAATCAACTTCACTGAGTCTCAGAACAAAGCTCAAGAATATTTAAAAGAATATAAGTCTGGGCATGGTGGCTCATACCTGTAATCCCAGCATTTTGGGAGGCCAACGCGGGCAGATCACTTGAGCCCAGGAATTCAAGACAAGCCTGGGCAAAATGGTGAAACCCCATCTCTACTAAAAATACAAAAAATTAGCTGGGCATAGTGGTGTGTACGTGTAGTCCCAGCTACTTGGGAGGCTGAGGTGGGAGGACCACTTAAGTCCAGAAAGTTGAGGCTGCAGTGAGCCATGGCTGCACCACTGCACTCCAGCCTGGGCAACAAGAGTGAGACCCTGTCTCAAAAAAATAAAAAAGAATAGAATACAAAAATAGCACCAAATAAGATATAATCCTAAATATCTAACATTCAGTGGATAAGTAAAACACAACCCATAATGAGTAGGAAATTCAACAACAGAAACACACCTAGAAATGACACAGATGATAGAACAGGTAGACAAGAACATTAAGATAGTTATTAAAACTACAGTCTACATGTTCAATAAGGTAGACAAAGACATAAGCAGTTACACTTGAATGTATTAAAAAGCCCCAAATCAATTTTCTAGAGATGAAAATATGTCTGGATGAAATAAAAAGCAGATAAGGCATTACAGAAAAAAAAAAAAAAAA
>NW_012104332.1:1109263-1112751 GCF_000951045.1 Mandrillus leucophaeus
GAAAATGAAGAGCTATGATGAGAAAGAGAGCAAACAAAGGCAATGGAAAAAAGAGGGACCTAATTGAAGTTGGTTAGTTTGCTAAAGAGTGGGAATCTGACAGATAATAGTGTTTCAGGTTCAGGTAACAGCATGTGTATGGCAAAGTACATTCCCCAAAGATGGCTGCAACAGTATCTCCTGTCCCTCTTTTAGAAAACCTTGTTATTTCCCTATCAAGAGGTAGAGTCTATGTGCTCTCTCCCCTTAAGCCTGAGTGGGCCTTTGTGACTGCCTGAACCAAAATAATGAGGCAAAAGTAACACTGTGTACTTCTTGAGTCTACATTGTATTAGGCCATTCAGCTTCTGCCTCCTTCTCTTAGGATACTCACTCTGAAAACTCAGCTACCATGCTGTAAGGACAAGCAGCTTGCAGAAAGGAATCAAGAGGAATCAAGACCTCCACCCTAGTTGACTTCCTGGCCAAGAGTGAAGACTATCTTGCCAACCATATGAGTAATCCGTTGAAAAATAAACCCCATAGCCCTCAGTTAAGCCACCCCCAGCCAATGCCATATGGAACAGAGATGAGCTACCTCTCACAAGTTCTGCCAAACTTGCAAATTTGTAAGCTAAATGATTGTTGTTTTAAGCCACTAAATGTTGGGATGGTTTGTCATGTTGCAAGAGACAATGAGAACGATGTGCAAAGATCTTGAGGCTGGCAAGAGCTTAGCAGGTCCAGAAATTGAAAAGTACCAGTGTGGCTGAACACAGACATAAAAACACAACAGCATCAACACCAGCAGCAACCACAACAGCTAACATTTGGTATTTGTTATGTTATACAGGCATTGTTGTAGGTGATTGATATTCATTATTTAATCATCACAATGTTGATACTGATATGCGTTATTTAATCATCACAATCCTATTAGTAGATACTATTAGAACATCAATTTTTGATATGAAAAAATAGAGGGACCGAGCAGTTTAGTGACTTACCCAAGATCACACCCCAACCCCAGTCTAGTACAAGAGCCCAAGCTATTAACAATAATCCACATTGCCTCTCAAAGGACAGAATGGCATAAAATCAGGTTTAGAAAGCCAGATAAACCCCAGGTTATGCAGATTCCTATAGACTATGGTAGGAAGTTTAGGTGTCAGTTTACAAGCAGTGGAACACTATTGAGTTGTAAGCAAGGTAGGTAGTATGTAATCCATTTTATATTTAAAAGATCATTCTGGCTGCATACAGAGAAGGAAAGGGAGGGAAAGGGAGGGGAGGGGAGGAAAGAATTTCATAATGGCTGGATGAAGCTAATAACACTGAACTCCATGATCAATCTGAACATACAAAAAGAGAAATGGCAAGACAGACATTGTTATGTGCCTCCCTGTGTAACATAACAGACAAGAAGCATACCACACCACCCATAACACATGCTTGGGAGGAAAAAAATTAAAACCTGAATCTCAGCATGCCCAGATCTAGCAACAAGTTTACCAGAAACAGAACAGAGGAACATTTTAAAGGATACCATGAGTCTGCCAAATAAAGACTGTGAAAAATTCCACAGGACAAATTGGGTAAATAAACAGCAAGAAAAGGAGGGGAAGGAGGCTGTTATAGACTAAAAGAAATCCACAAACACACCAACCAAATATAATGTGTGGACCATGTTTGGAAGCTGATTTGAATAATCCAATAGTAAAAAAGACATTGATGAGGCAACTGGGGAACTGCGATCACTTATTAGATATCAAGGAATTATTAAGTGATTTTTCTGGTATGACAATGGTACTGAAGATGTGTTTTTTTTAAGAGTCCTTATTTCTTAGTAATACACAGTCATATATTTACAGGTAAAATTATATGATGCCTAGAATTTACTTTAAAATAATCTAGAGAGGTGCAGGCAGTACAGATAAAATATGAGCCACATGTTAATAACTGTTGAAGCCAGGTGATGAATGCATAGGGGTTAATTATATAATCCTCCTTAGGTTTTTGTATACTTAAAACTTTCTGTACACTTAATACAAAGTTTAAATTTAAAACATTTTTAGAAGTCTGTTTAAGATCCCAAAATCCAACTAAGGTGAGGCTGTAAAACTCCAGCAGGAAAGACAGGCTAATGAGTAAGTATAAAACCTCCTCCAGTGTTTTGCTGTCTGCTTTAAGAACATGCAATCTGAAAGCAGACAACTATGTAAGTCAGAACGGGATTTATGAGAGGTGATTAGGCAGTGCCTTTAGCACTCTCTAGAAGAGAAGGGGCCCTGACGTAGCCAAGTGGCAGGTCACGACTCATGCAGGAGATTAATGTAGTACTAGATACCCAACCCACTATCCTTATTCCTCAAGCAAGCTTCTGATTACAATCTGGATTCACTGTGGCATTTGTTTTCCTATGTGAGAATACATTTTTAATGACTTATTAATAAACTGCCATTCTAGTTTATACATCAGTCTCTTGGAGTTTTAGTATGGTAAACCAGTTCCTAAGAGTCTCAAATCAAATATCGTAAATAAGCAACTGGTAAGCTAAAAAGCCCAGTGGGCAATCTACTGACCATACCAAAATGTTGTCAGTTTTTCACCATGGACCTTTTTCTTACTGCACATCCGTCACATAGGTAATAGAGCTATTTAATATTATTTTAAAATGCATTTATAATAAATAGAAAATAAATTTCAAATGTAACAATAATAGTTACCACTCACTGAGTAGCTATTAGTACATCAGGCTAGACCCTTTGTATACATTTTACCTAAATCTTAAAGCTAGATGGGGCACATATTCTCATTTTACAGATGAGAAAAATGATGTTAAGTGACCTATTCAAGATCACACAGCCAAGAAGAGGATGGAGCCAGAATTCAAACTTAGATCTGATGGTAAGCCAAACAGCCTCTTAAAATGTTGTAGACTAAATAGATTCCTGTGGTTTCACATTGTTACCAAACCCAAAATATAATCTCTATGAGTACATGTTTAATAATGTGAGTACCTAGTGAATGCCAGGCATTCTGTTAAGAGCTGTGAGGAATACACAAAGAAGAAACGTACACAGACTCCATTCTCAAAGACAGTTCATCTAAAAAAAAAATCTTGTTAATAGAAGATGATTACAATATGAGTGGGAAGTAATAAATGCCATGGGGAGGTAATATAAAGCACTATGAGGATTCAGGAGAGACAGAGATTTCAAAATACGTTGAAGAAACAAACTCATGTGCTCACTTCGGCACCACATATACTAAAATTGGAACGATACAAAGAAGATTAGCATGGCCCCTGCGCAAGGATGACACGCAAATTCGTGAAGCATATTTTTGCAAAGACTTGGAATCAACACAAAGTCCATCAGTGACAGACTGGATTAAGAAAATGTGGCACATATATACCACGGAATACTATGCAGCCATAAAAAAAGATGAGTTTGTGTCCTTTGTAGGGACATGGATGCAGCTGGAAACCATCATTCTCAGCAAACTAT
>NW_012104332.1:1114431-1119791 GCF_000951045.1 Mandrillus leucophaeus
AATTAAATATATAACAATAACAAAGGCAGGGAGATAAAACTATATTATTGTAAGGTTCTTATTATATATGAAGTAGTAAAATGAATCACTTAAAGGTAGACTGTGATAAGTTAAACATGTATACTATAAACCCTAAAGAATCATTTAAAAAGAAGAGGTATAGTTAGTAAGCTAACAAAAGAGATGAAATAAATCATAAAAAATACTCAATCTAAAGTCTGTCTCTTATACACATCTAGATGTGTATAAGAGACAGCTTAAAGGTAGACTGTGATAAGTTAAACATGTATACTATAAACCCTAAAGAATCATTTAAAAAGAAGAGGTATAGTTAGTAAGCTAACAAAAGAGATGAAATAAATCATAAAAAATACTCAATCTAAAGTCTGTCTCTTATACACATCTAGATGTGTATAAGAGACAGCTTAAAGGTAGACTGTGATAAGTTAAACATGTATACTATAAACCCTAAAGAATCATTTAAAAAGAAGAGGTATAGTTAGTAAGCTAACAAAAGAGATGAAATAAATCATAAAAAATACTCAATCTAAAGTCTGTCTCTTATACACATCTAGATGTGTATAAGAGACAGCTTAAAGGTAGACTGTGATAAGTTAAACATGTATACTATAAACCCTAAAGAATCATTTAAAAAGAAGAGGTATAGTTAGTAAGCTAACAAAAGAGATGAAATAAATCATAAAAAATACTCAATCTAAAGTCTGTCTCTTATACACATCTAGATGTGTATAAGAGACAGCTTAAAGGTAGACTGTGATAAGTTAAACATGTATACTATAAACCCTAAAGAATCATTTAAAAAGAAGAGGTATAGTTAGTAAGCTAACAAAAGAGATGAAATAAATCATAAAAAATACTCAATCTAAAGTCTGTCTCTTATACACATCTAGATGTGTATAAGAGACAGCTTAAAGGTAGACTGTGATAAGTTAAACATGTATACTATAAACCCTAAAGAATCATTTAAAAAGAAGAGGTATAGTTAGTAAGCTAACAAAAGAGATGAAATAAATCATAAAAAATACTCAATCTAAAGTCTGTCTCTTATACACATCTAGATGTGTATAAGAGACAGCTTAAAGGTAGACTGTGATAAGTTAAACATGTATACTATAAACCCTAAAGAATCATTTAAAAAGAAGAGGTATAGTTAGTAAGCTAACAAAAGAGATGAAATAAATCATAAAAAATACTCAATCTAAAGTCTGTCTCTTATACACATCTAGATGTGTATAAGAGACAGCTTAAAGGTAGACTGTGATAAGTTAAACATGTATACTATAAACCCTAAAGAATCATTTAAAAAGAAGAGGTATAGTTAGTAAGCTAACAAAAGAGATGAAATAAATCATAAAAAATACTCAATCTAAAGTCTGTCTCTTATACACATCTAGATGTGTATAAGAGACAGCTTAAAGGTAGACTGTGATAAGTTAAACATGTATACTATAAACCCTAAAGAATCATTTAAAAAGAAGAGGTATAGTTAGTAAGCTAACAAAAGAGATGAAATAAATCATAAAAAATACTCAATCTAAAGTCTGTCTCTTATACACATCTAGATGTGTATAAGAGACAGCTTAAAGGTAGACTGTGATAAGTTAAACATGTATACTATAAACCCTAAAGAATCATTTAAAAAGAAGAGGTATAGTTAGTAAGCTAACAAAAGAGATGAAATAAATCATAAAAAATACTCAATCTAAAGTCTGTCTCTTATACACATCTAGATGTGTATAAGAGACAGCTTAAAGGTAGACTGTGATAAGTTAAACATGTATACTATAAACCCTAAAGAATCATTTAAAAAGAAGAGGTATAGTTAGTAAGCTAACAAAAGAGATGAAATAAATCATAAAAAATACTCAATCTAAAGTCTGTCTCTTATACACATCTAGATGTGTATAAGAGACAGCTTAAAGGTAGACTGTGATAAGTTAAACATGTATACTATAAACCCTAAAGAATCATTTAAAAAGAAGAGGTATAGTTAGTAAGCTAACAAAAGAGATGAAATAAATCATAAAAAATACTCAATCTAAAGTCTGTCTCTTATACACATCTAGATGTGTATAAGAGACAGCTTAAAGGTAGACTGTGATAAGTTAAACATGTATACTATAAACCCTAAAGAATCATTTAAAAAGAAGAGGTATAGTTAGTAAGCTAACAAAAGAGATGAAATAAATCATAAAAAATACTCAATCTAAAGTAACGCAAGAGAAAAGGAGAGGAATAAAGAACAGACGGAACAAACAGAACATATATAAGATGGTAAACTTAAACCCAATCATATCAATAATCATATTAAATGTACATGATCTAAACACCCACAATTAAAAGGCAGAGATTAGCTAGATACCATGGCATTTGCCTAGAGTCCCAGCTACCTGGGAGGTTGAGGTGAGCTCAGGAATTTGAAGTCCAGCCTAGGCAACACTGCAAGACCCTGTCTCTTAGAAAATAAAATTAAATTTAAAAAATAAAAAATAAAAGGCAGAAATTGTCAGATTGTATATAAAGCAACAACCAACTATATGACGCTTATAAGAAAACCATTTTGAAGATCACCTTAAAAACCATTTTAAATATAAAGACACCTATAAGTTAAAAGAGGATGGAAAAAGATATACCTCGCAAACATTAATCATAAGGTCTGCCCCATCCCCAGAATGAAATCTCCACGAAGGCAGGGGCATGTGCATTTTGTTCACCTTTTGTCTCCAACAACCAGCAAGACTGCATACCATATCTGTTAAGTGAATGAAATTCTTTTAAAATGTATGGGACCTTCTACCCCACATTACTATGATTCCCAGGCTACAATGTCATCATTGCTCAAGGTTATGAAAAACTATTTCCTGTCTGAGGCCATCAACAGCTGTTCTCCTTGCTATTATCTATACCTCACTTCCGAAAGTCTATTCTCTTTTCCCTGCCCAGTCTCCTGGGGGCTGAGAAACCTGATAACCAATCTTGTTAGAAGTGTGCCAAAAGTAAAAAAAAAAAAAACAAAAACAAACAAAAAACACTATTACTGAGTGAAGGTGTGTTTTGCTTTCCCTGAGTAAAATAAATATATTTGGCTATTCCCTGAGAGTACTAAATATTTCTTAGTTATCATGCTTTCTTCTCAACAAAAATATTTTAAGGACCAGCTAGAAGCTTCTTGCCATGAACAGGGTGATAGAGGAATAGAAAACAGATATGCAGGTTTGGGTTTTTAAAGTATGGGGAGGGTAAGTAAAAATTCAGCTATTCCAACTGAGTTCTCCTCCCACCCCAACATTTTTATGTTTTTCTTCATCGCATCCTCACCCTAAGCTAAGGAGTAAGGCATGAAATTTAACGAGTTAAAGAACTGACTCCTGGTGTTTCTGTGTATTTGTTCCATTTTTTTCCACAAAGTTTGGAACACGCTTTCCTTAGTGCAAATGTGATTCATGATGTTTAGATTTGTAAGTAACAACACATTTTAACATTTCAACAGGTCCAATGCTAGGTACTTAGTACATAACAGGTCTTAACACCCATGGACTTTAAAAAATTACATACTGTGGTAAGTGTTACCAACGAAAATGAAGAGCTATGATGAGAAAGAGAGCAAACAAAGGCAATGGAAAAAAGAGGGACCTAATTGAAGTTGGTTAGTTTGCTAAAGAGTGGGAATCTGACAGATAATAGTGTTTCAGGTTCAGGTAACAGCATGTGTATGGCAAAGTACATTCCCCAAAGATGGCTGCAACAGTATCTCCTGTCCCTCTTTTAGAAAACCTTGTTATTTCCCTATCAAGAGGTAGAGTCTATGTGCTCTCTCCCCTTAAGCCTGAGTGGGCCTTTGTGACTGCCTGAACCAAAATAATGAGGCAAAAGTAACACTGTGTACTTCTTGAGTCTACATTGTATTAGGCCATTCAGCTTCTGCCTCCTTCTCTTAGGATACTCACTCTGAAAACTCAGCTACCATGCTGTAAGGACAAGCAGCTTGCAGAAAGGAATCAAGAGGAATCAAGACCTCCACCCTAGTTGACTTCCTGGCCAAGAGTGAAGACTATCTTGCCAACCATATGAGTAATCCGTTGAAAAATAAACCCCATAGCCCTCAGTTAAGCCACCCCCAGCCAATGCCATATGGAACAGAGATGAGCTACCTCTCACAAGTTCTGCCAAACTTGCAAATTTGTAAGCTAAATGATTGTTGTTTTAAGCCACTAAATGTTGGGATGGTTTGTCATGTTGCAAGAGACAATGAGAACGATGTGCAAAGATCTTGAGGCTGGCAAGAGCTTAGCAGGTCCAGAAATTGAAAAGTACCAGTGTGGCTGAACACAGACATAAAAACACAACAGCATCAACACCAGCAGCAACCACAACAGCTAACATTTGGTATTTGTTATGTTATACAGGCATTGTTGTAGGTGATTGATATTCATTATTTAATCATCACAATGTTGATACTGATATGCGTTATTTAATCATCACAATCCTATTAGTAGATACTATTAGAACATCAATTTTTGATATGAAAAAATAGAGGGACCGAGCAGTTTAGTGACTTACCCAAGATCACACCCCAACCCCAGTCTAGTACAAGAGCCCAAGCTATTAACAATAATCCACATTGCCTCTCAAAGGACAGAATGGCATAAAATCAGGTTTAGAAAGCCAGATAAACCCCAGGTTATGCAGATTCCTATAGACTATGGTAGGAAGTTTAGGTGTCAGTTTACAAGCAGTGGAACACTATTGAGTTGTAAGCAAGGTAGGTAGTATGTAATCCATTTTATATTTAAAAGATCATTCTGGCTGCATACAGAGAAGGAAAGGGAGGGAAAGGGAGGGGAGGGGAGGAAAGAATTTCATAATGGCTGGATGAAGCTAATAACACTGAACTCCATGATCAATCTGAACATACAAAAAGAGAAATGGCAAGACAGACATTGTTATGTGCCTCCCTGTGTAACATAACAGACAAGAAGCATACCACACCACCCATAACACATGCTTGGGAGGAAAAAAATTAAAACCTGAATCTCAGCATGCCCAGATCTAGCAACAAGTTTACCAGAAACAGAACAGAGGAACATTTTAAAGGATACCATGAGTCTGCCAAATAAAGACTGTGAAAAATTCCACAGGACAAATTGGGTAAATAAACAGCAAGAAAAGGAGGGGAAGGAGGCTGTTATAGACTAAAAGAAATCCACAAACACACCAACCAAATATAATGTGTGGACCATGTTTGGAAGCTGATTTGAATAATCCAATAGTAAAAAAGACATTGATGAGGCAACTGGGGAACTGCGATCACTTATTAGATATCAAGGAATTATTAAGTG
>NW_012104332.1:1121346-1122875 GCF_000951045.1 Mandrillus leucophaeus
AAATCAAAAGTATCCAAAACGAAGCACACACACACAAAAAAAAAACACTGAAAAAAATATATAGTACCAATGTGATTGATTACTGTGGGATAACTTCAAGCAGTCTAACATGCATGCAACTGAAGTCCTCAAAAGTGGGAAGGATTATAAATAATTGGGCCAGGTGCGGTAGCTCATACCTGTAATCCCAGAACTTTTGGAGGCTGAGGTGGGAGAATCTTGAGGCCAGGAGTTCAAGACCATCTGGGCAACATGGCAAGACCCTGTCTCTAAAAAATATTACAAAAACAAAAAGTAGCTGGGAATGGTGGCTCACACCTGTGGTCCTGGCTACTCAAGAGGCTGAGGTGGAAGAAATGCTTGAGCCCAGGAGGTTGAGGCTGCAGTGAGCCGTGATCATGCCACTGCACTCCAGCCTGGACAACAGGTCAAGACCTGTTTCCAAAATAAATTATTTTAAGAATTTTGCTTGAAAAAATGTCCAAATCTGATACTACTATAAAGCCATGGACCCAAGAAGCTCAACAAACCACAGCACAAAAAAAATTAAGAAAACTATGCCAAGGGCAAAGGGACATCATAATTAAACACTTAAAAGCCAATGATTAAACCTTAAGCAGTCTTGGGGTATGGAGCACATTACATACAAATGAAGATAAGAATGGCAGTTGACTTCTCATTGGAAACAATGTAAACCAGAAGACAGAGTATGTATAAAGTATAGAAAGAAGAAAAACTTGTCAACCTAACAATTTTCTACCCAGCAAAAAACATCTTTCATCTTTCAGAATTTACCCAAGTCAATTTAGGGTAATGAAAATGTCTTAGAACTACATAGAGGTGATGGTTACATAACACTGTGAATGCACTAAATGCCAATGAATTGCACTTTTAAATGGTTAATGGTTTATGTTATGTGAATTTTACCTTAAAAAAAAAAAAAGCTCGTAAAAACAGGAGAGTGGAACAAAGATTTTCTCAGACATACAAAAGCTGAAATAATTCATTATTAGTGGACCTGACTATGAGAAAATGTTAAAGAAAAGTTTTAGGAAGAAGAAAATGATTCCATATAGATATCTGGATCTACTCAAAGGAATGAAGAGCACCAAAAGTTGTAAAAAAAAAAAAAAAAAAAGCGGCTGGGCACGGTGGCTCACGCCTGTAATCCCAGCACACTCTGGGAGGCCGAGATGGGTGGATCACCTGAGGTCAGGAGTTCAAGACCAGACAGGCCAACATGGTAAAACCCCGTCTCTACTAAAAATACAAAATTAGCCGGGTGTGGTGGTGGGTGCATGTAATCCCAGTTACTCAGGAGGCTGAGGCAGGAGAGTCGCTTGAACCTGGGATGCAGAGGTTGCAATGAGCCAAGATCATGCCACTGCACTCCAGCCTGGGCAACAGAGCAAGACTCTGTCTCAAAAAAAAAAAAAAAAAAAAAGTGGGATTTATAACATTAGAATTAAATATATAACAATAACAAAGGCAGGGAGATAAAACTATATTATTGTAAGGTTCTTATTATA
>NW_012104332.1:1128880-1153548 GCF_000951045.1 Mandrillus leucophaeus
ACACCAACATGGCACATGTATACATATGTAACAAACCTGCACGTTGTGCACATGTACCCTAGAACTTAAAGTATAAAAAAAAAATAAAAATAAATTTAAAAAAAAAGAAAAAAAGAAACAAACTCATAAAACAGCCAATTTTTAGTTTGACACTGTACCAATGGATTACTGTACTAAGTGGTGGACATTTCTTTTTATAAAGGAAAGAATACACGGCCAAGCAACAGAAGGCTAGGCTCTACCACCAGCTAGCAATGGGACTTTGGGCAAAGTCCTCAGTTGCCTCTTTTAAAAATAACACAGGCATCGCACCTGTAATCCCAGTTACTTGGGAGGCTGAGGCAGGAGAATTGCTTGAACCTGGGAGGTGGAGGTTGCAGTGAGCGGAGATTGCACCACTGTACTCCAGCCTGGGCGACAGAGCAAGACTCCATGTCAAAAATAAATAAATAAAAATAAAAACAAATAACCCAGGCACCAATTTACAAGAGGCCATTCTGTACTTGAAAACAAAAATAAAACATTAAAAAAGTTTTAAAGGGCAGAATTTATTATCTCTAAGGTTATTTCCTTCATCTACATGAAAAATCTACTTTAAAATGTTAATATACTATTACAATTTTCTCTTCTGTTCAACTTAGACTACAACATTAAAAATTACTAAAAGAGAAAAACAGTCCCTCTGGTGTCAAATTAGTACATTTATTGCATAGATGCTACATTTTTTAGGTGAACTGAAATTTCACTCTGATGCTTAGAATCCTCCAGAGATTCCCAAGATCTATAAAGACTGACTCACAGAGGAGACATATGAAGTCCCCTGGCACAACTTGACTTGTAACCTCTAGCAGAAACTGGCTAGGTAAGAGGTCTAGGTTGCATGCCTGTACTCAGCCTGAGGCAGCTAAAGGTCATGGTGATGTCAATCACTGCAAATATAACTTACATGAAAATGCTATCTTACGAGGGCAGGGATTTCCTATTATGTCCACTGCTGTCATACTTCCAACATTTAGGCATACAGTAATTACTCAGTAGACATTTGTTAAATGAATTTATAGACAAGGCAATCCCTGCCCTCATGACACTTATAGTCTAAACTAATGCTACCATAAGAATTTAGAAACATATTTTTAGGTAATATGAGCTTGTTTTATTTATTTTTTAATTAACTTTTCATATATTAAACCCCAGTCTGAAGAAACTGACAATATCTGACCTTGAAGTTTCCCGTAAGTGGTAAACAGGTTTAATAAATAAGACCAAATCAGATATTTGAATACTTTTCTGTTCTCTAACCAGTAAGATGACTTACCTATACAAAGGAGTTTTCATAAAAACAATATTACTTAAGCATATCTTATAAAATTTATAACAGTAGAATTAGTGATTACTCATCATAAATAACATTTAAAACTCAAATTGCTTACTGAGAATTAGTATTTTTATGGCTCTATCACAGCCCCTAAAATCAGCATAATATTTCAAAAGAATCCATGAAGTCAGAACGTTAAATAGATAAACTTGTTGAGCACAGTGGCTCATGTCTGTAATCCCAGTACTTTGGAAAGCCAAGGTGGAGGGATCGCTTGAGGCCAGGAGTTTGATTCCAGCCTGGCCAATATAGCAAGACCCCATCTCTACCAAAAAAAACCCCACAAAAACAATTAAAAAAAAAATTAGCCAGGCATGCTGGCACAAGCCTGTAGAACCAGCTACTTGGAAGGCTGAGGCAGAAGAATCCCTTGAGCCCAGAAGTTGAGGCTGTAGGCTGAGTGACAGAGCAAGACCCTGTCTCTAAATTAGATAAGTAAATAAATAGATAAATAGATACTTGGAAATATAATACAGGAGAAGAAAAGGAAAACAAAAACTTTTAAGTGGATTTTGATTGGAAGGGAACAGATATATTCCATAAAATTATTTTGGCCTTCAGTAGTACCAAAGCTTTAAAAAAAAAAAAAAAAAAAAAAAAAGCAAGCTTTTCATGTTCTTTATTTAGAAGTTAAAGAATTACAGGTCAGGTGCCAGTGGCTCACGTCTGTAATTCCAGCACTCTGGGAAGCTGAGGTGGGTGGATCACTTGAGTTCAGGAGTTCAAGACCAGCCTGAGCAACATGACAAAATGTACCATCTCTACAAAAAATAGCCAGGCACAGTAGGGTGTGCCTGTAGTCCCGGCTACTTGGTGGCGAGGCAAGAGGGGAAGTAGGAGGCAGAGGATCACTAAAGTCCCGGAGGCTGAGGGTGCAGTAAGCCAAGACTGTGCCACTACACTCCAGCCTGGATGACAGAGCGAGACTTTGTCTTAAAAAAAAAAAAAAAAAAAAAAAAAAAAGGAGTTAAAAATTAAAATTCAGTTGAGTACTAGAAATGTAACTGAATACTCACCCTTCTTGCTTGGGCTCTCCTTATGTTGAAAATCAGCCTGTGTCGCATGTGCTGTCATGAGTTACTGTGATACTGACAATATATGTTTGGGGAAGAAATGAAAGGTTTTCCTTCCATCTCATTTTCTTGTTAACTAATGACCACTATCACAGCAGTTCTGGAACTGCTTAGTCAACTGGTTGTTTTCCTTATATACGAAATAAAGTAAAATGTAGCAAAAAACCAGAAACCCATAGTTAACAATAGCTATGAGTTATTGAGAAGTTACTATGTGCAACAAACACTTTTAACAAACTTGTTTATTAAGCAAACTTGTTTATTTTAAACCTTTCATCTTCATAATTGTATCCCCATTTTACAGATGAGGAAACTGAGACACACAAAACTTAAGTACCTTGCCCAAGATTATGTAGCTAATAAGAGGATCACTAATTTAAATGTAGCCACTGCCTGGCTCTAGAGACCTCACTTGATTGCTAAGTTCTGCCTGTGCTGTATCATGCTACACTTTACCATAGTCACAGCTTTTGTGGCCTAAATCCCTATCTCAAAGTTTAAAAAGTCCTCTAAAGGATCCAGTCCAATCAATTTAGAGCTTGATAATGAAGTTATATAACAACGCATAAAGTAAACTTCATTTCATGTTGAGGCATCTGTCTTTTAACCACTTCTGCCATTTAACAAATATTGCTTAATTTAGTTAAACGCATTCTATCATGAAGTCCCCATATAAAAAAAAAAAAATCCACTATTGAGGCTGTAATAGAATTAGTACAGGGGTACAGTTACTTTGGGTGAAACTACTTTGACTGAAAAGTATACCCTGTCTAGAAAGACTAAAAATATTTATCAAGAATAAGGAAGATAGGATAACTTCTGAAACTGTTTCCAAAATAATAATATACTGAATTCTCAGTAACAATCAGAACAATGTTTAAGTGCTTATACCAATCAATTAACTTCTGTGACTTTCCTAGGTATGAAAGAAGGAAAAAAAACCTCACCTTATTAAAGAATCCCTATACACTTTGGTTCACACAAGCGCAAGTGCTTTGTGTGTGGTATGTGTACTGAGCAGTAGTAGAAAATGAGAATATAAATATTAAATGCAGTCCCAGCCCTCAAAAGACTTCTAAGACTTTCCATACGACTTGGTTTCAGGATGTTTTCCACAGAAAAGACATCGAACGTTTAAAAAATTGGTGACATTTTGGAAAACTTAATAATTATTAGGTTGGTCTTCCAAGATAAGAGATGTTCTCTATAGAAGGAAAAGGGCCGCTAAGGGGAAAAAAGTGATACATATATTAAAATAACAGAATAGAACACTACAAAAATGGGATATACCCACTTCTTGCTTTATTTTCAGCAAAATGAAGAAAATGAATTTTTTTTTTTTTTTTTTAAGGACAGAGTCTCACTCTGTTGCCCAGGCTGGAGTGCAGTGGCACGATCTTGGCTCACTGCAACCTCCGTCTCCCAGGTTGAAGCGATTCTGGTGCCTCAGTCTCCCAAGTAGCTGGAATTACAGGCATGCGCCACTACACCAGGCTAATTTTGTATTATTAGCAGAGATGGAGTTTCGCCATGTTGGCCAGGCTGGTCTCGAACCCCTTGACCTCAGGTGATCGCCTGTCTCAGCCTCCCAAAGTGCTGGGATTACAGGCGTGAGCCACGCACCTGGCTTGAAAATGAAAACTCTTTTAACACACTCTGCTAACCCTTCTAACTCTACTGTGCTCTTCAGGTACAATAATAACTGGATTTAGACGGCTTCAAGAACACCAGAATGTGTGGCTTCTAATCTCAGCTGGGACCTTTAAGTTACCCAGCACTGTCTCCCACTCTTCCCTCTATTCCCAAGGCTCTGACAACCTCTACATCCCCACACTTCGCAGATGGCCCTGCCTTTTATCATTCACTGGAATGAAGCTCCATGAAGGCAAGGCTCTTTGTTCACAGCTCTCATAAACTTAGAACACTGCCTGACACATAACAGGTAATCAATGTTTGTTAAATGAATGAATGAACAGAACAAACAGAGGCCATCAGCTAAGGAATTCCCTCAGTCTCCTGCTTTAACCTACAAACTAGTCATATCGTTTCCTTCAGTCTAGGAGGACAATATTCCTCCTACTGAAGGTTAACTCCTCCACCTGTGCTCCATATTGCATTCTCGCCCATCTCTTTCTCAATAATTATCCCTTTCTACTCTAATATTTTAAATACACCTTGCCATGGACTCCTTTGCCAGATCCTAAAAATAATGCTTAATCCCATTCTGTAAGCAAAACCAAAAGAATTTCCTGAACCCTAGAGCTTGCTGAAGCTACTATTTCAAAGATGCTTGGTCTTAAAGGAGAAGCAGACACATTTCTAGTGTCTGCTCCTCATCCTTCAACACCTTCAATTCACGGTAATTTGATTTCCACCCTAGACTTCTCAAATTCAAGGTAACATTGTTAAAGGACCATAACTTACCCAATCTAATTATTTCTTGCCTCATTTGATGTTTCTGCTACATATGATCCTGGCTACTACTCATTTCTTGAAACTCACTCCCTTTCTTGGCTCTTTTGACACTATTCTCACCTGATGGCTTTCTCAGCTGCCCCTTAAATGACTATTCCCAGAGATGCCTGATCTGCTATATAAACACTCTGCATGAGCTCATCCACATTCACAGCTCCAACCAAAAATTATATATTCTGACTCCCAAAACTCTATCCCCAGCCCAGTTCTCTTTTCCTGAATACTAGACCAACAATATCCAATTATAAAGCATTCCCACGTGGTTGACCACAAATATCTCAAGGTTCCTTCAATTTGTCATCTCACCTTGCTACAAACTTGTTTCTCTACTCTTGGTTCCCTTTATCAACTAGTGGCTGACCAAGGCAATCTCTTTTACCTCATAATATCTATCTAGATCACTGTCAACTCCTACAGACATTACTACTTAAATCTCTTGAATTCAAGCCCTGTTCTACTCGGTTTTAATTCAAGCCATTATTTTTGACTAAATCGCTGCAATTAACCTATCTTGCAATTGAGTGTCTCAGCTGAGTGCGGTGGCTTACACCTGTAATCCCAACACTTTGGGAGGCCAAGGCGGGTGGAACACTTGAGGTCAGGAGTTCCAGACCAGCCTGACTAACATGGTGAAACTCTGTCCCTACTGAAAAATACAAAAATTAGCCAGGCATGGTGGCGGGTGCCTGTAATCCCAGCTACTCCGGAGGCTGAGGCGGAAGAATCGCTTGAACCCAGGAGGCAGAGGTTGCAGTGAGCCGAGACTGCACCGTTGCACTCCAACCTGGGCAACAAGAGTGAAACTCAGTCTCAAAAAAAAAAAAGTGTCGCTGAGACACTCAAGCATTTCTTTCTCTCTCTCTCTCTCTCTCTCTCTCACACACACACACACACACACACACACACACACACCCCTGCCTTCTCCAAGTCCAAAAATTCCTCCATATTGCAGCCTGAGTAGTTGATCTAAAATGCAAGCATGGTAATAACTACCAACTTAAAATTGTTCTATTGCTCACCATTACTTAACAGCTTCTAAAGTTGTTTGCAGGAAGAAGTTACTATTCTCCTCTATCATTTCTATTTTTATATGTTTTATTATATACACATTAAATATGTATATTTATATATTAATACAAAGAGTACATGTAATTTTATAAATATACACATATGAAGGAAGATGTTCAAAATCTTTGATATGGGTACTGCATCAAAAATATTTGAAGATAGCCGGGCGCGGTAGCTCATGCCTGTAAACCCAGCACTTTGGGAGGCCGAGGCAGGTGGATCATGAGGTCAGCAGATCGAGACCATCCTGGCTGACATGGTGAAACCCTGTCTACTAAAAATACAAAAAATTAGCCGGGCGTGGTGTCGGGCGCCTGTAGTCCCAGCTACAGGCAGAAGAATGGTGTGAACCCGGGAGGCGGAGCTTGCAGTGAGCCGAGATTGCACCACTGCACTCCAGCCTGGGTGACGGAGTGGACTCTGTCACACAAAAATAAATAAATAAATAAATAAATAAAATTTTTGAAGACCATTACATTAATCTAGAGGAAGAGTACAATCCTCTTAACATGACATAGTCATGATCTGGCCTCTATCCTTCTAGCCACATCTCCCTTAACTACCTTAACTTTCCAATTAGCGTAATTCACCTCTGAAGCTTTACCCATGCCACCTCTCTGCCTAAAATACCCTAACAACCACTCATACATCTTCCCCTCCCCCAACCCTTATTTGTTCGTGACTGGCTATGTGAAGCTTTCTGACCTTCCAAGGTAGAGGTGGGCACTTCCTTCTCTGTGCTACCAAACACAACATACATCTCTATTACAGCACTTAAATCACAGTACTGTAATTTCTTGTTTACATGGCTATCTACTCATCTTTGTACTGCCAGTGCCTGGCATGACTCACGACATAAATTAAGTGCTTACTGTTTTTTACAAGTGCTCATGAGGCACAGTGTTAGGAGACAAACTGTAGCAATACCTTAGTTACCTGACACAGCTGAGTCAGTGCTCTCTTTTCCTTAGGTTTGGGTTAATCAATTTTAAGTTTTTAATTTTAAGATATGCTTACATCATGCATTGAATTTTCAGGTGTTGGTTACAGGGAGAGATTTTTAGAAAGCCAACACTTTATCATCCACCAAATTCCAATCAATTAACTGTCAACAGTGTCAACACATTCCGACACTGTTCTGAAAGATGCCTTATAGAAATTCAAAACCTAAGGGCTCAGTGATTCTGGTCAAACATGGCAAATTAATTATACTCATTTATCTTCCTTTTCCAAAATTCCACTAAAATGAAAGTGAAGGGGGGAAAAACAAGGTATAAACCTATAACACCAAAGACTGTAAAAAGCAGCAGCAGTTCTTAAGTAACTTTAATACAGTTTTCAAAATGTATTAAAGATGGAAAATAGAAGGAATGGTGCCTGGTTTGACAAAACCAAGGAAACTATAATAAAAGTGCCTGCAAAGAGGGAACTAAGTGAACAACCTGCTGGCTAGAATTTAGAAGCAAAGGGACTGCAGAGGAGGTGTGAAGTATGTGACTGAAATGGAGGAATTGACTGAAGGTTTAAATAACAGAGAAATGAGACTCCCACCCCTTCCCACAGTCAATCAACTACCTTTTCCAATAGCAGAAGACAGGAGTGGGGCCTAAAATAGGAGCACCAGGAGAAAGGCTGCAAACAGAACCTTGTCCCCGCAAAAATCTTCCCATTCCTGACTTTCAGATTACAGCAGATGATAAGCCTCGGAGGTATATAACAGAAGAATATACTTACCTTGCTCTCAGAATGTTAAGATTAGAACTCTACACTGGAAGATTCTCCTCTAAAGAAAATGAAAAGTGTCATAGAAAAACTTAAAATCTTAGACAACAGACCTCCCCAAACTTGGGAACCAACCAAAAAATTTAGGCCAGTTCACCACCTAAATATCTAAGTTGAAGTCCACCAGTGACAGGCCTCACTGATTCACAAAAAGCTTTTAATCACCTTTTTAGTATCATACACAGCTGAGGCTCACCAGATATTCCAGAATAGTTTCCAAAATGAAATAAGAAACTAAACCAACAAAAAGGAACACAAAAGAAAGACAATTTAGGGAATAGAAAAATTTCAGGCCAGGCACGGTGGCTCATGCCTGTAATTCCAGCTCTTTGGGAGGCGGAGGTGGGTGGATCACTTGAGGCCAGAAGTTCGAGACCAGTCTGGCCAAAATGGTGAAACCCCATCTCTACTAAAAAATACAACAATTAGCCAGTTGTGGTGGCATGCACCTGTAGTCCCAACTACTTGCGAGGCTGAGGCAGGAGAATTGCTTGAATCCAGGAGGCTGCAGTGAACCGAGATCACACCACTGCACTCTAGCCTGGGTAACAGAGTGAGACTTTGTCTCAGAAAAGAAAAGGAAGGAAGGGAAAGGGAAAGGGAAGGAAAGGAAAAGAAAAGAGAAAGAAACATGTAGGCTTCAACAACACTGGACAAACTTAAGGATATCTAGACAAAATAGATAACTTAGAAGTAAGATTTCTTCCAAAAGCAGAAAACTTCAGAAGTCAAAGCAGTACCTGGTAGTTTAAAAAACAATACATTCAGAAATATCAAAAAGCGGAACTCTGACCAAGAAATGGGCATAACTGTTACAAGTAATCAGGTTTAAAAAGATTAGAGACCAGTTTCAAGTTGTCTTGGATATTTTTGCTTATTAAAAAATAGACAGGGCTGGGTGCAGTGGCTCACGCCTGTAATCCCCGCACTTTGGGAGGCTGAGGTGGGTGGATCACCTGAGGTCAGGATTTCGAGACTAGCCTGGCCAACACAGCAAAACCCAGTCTCTACTTAAAAACAAAAAAAACAAAAAAAACAAAAATTAGCCAGGTATGGGGGTATGCATCTGTAATCCCAGCTACTCAGGAGGCTGAGACAGGAGAATCATTTGAACCCGGGAGACGGAGGTTGCAGTGAGCCAAGATCGTGCACTGCAGCCCAGGAGAGAGTAAGGCTCTGTCTCCAAAAAAAAAAAGCCAGCTTACTCAAGTTCTTCCCCCTTAGTTCAAACTTAGTTTTTGCAACCTCAAAAGGAAGGGGCAGCAAGCAAGCAAGCATGCTTTAGGAGTCACTGAAGCTTTTGAATGGACAAAAGTTTCTCACATTTGATTTGTAAGCTGCATTTATCAAATGCAGTCACTCTCAAAGAAGTTCCCTGGACCAGCAGCATCAGCATGCCCTGGGAATCTGTTAGAAGAGCAAATGCATGGACCCCATTCCTAGACCCACTGAATCAAAAACTCTGGGGGTAAAAGAAGTCCAGCAATCTGTGTTTCTTTTTAACAAGGCCTCGAGGTGATTCTCATGCAGGTTCAAAATTGAGAACCACTGATCTAATAAGCATTTCTGCCACTGTCACACTAGATGCTGATGCTCTGGTCTTCCTTCTTCAGTCAAGAGTTAAAGCATTTCCAGGCCAGGTGCAGTGGCTCACCCCTGTAATCCCAGCACTTTGAGAGGCCGAGGAGGGTGGATCACCTGAGGCCTGGAGTTCCAGACCGGCCTGACGAGCATGGAGAAACCCCGTCTCTACTAAAAATACAAAATTAGCCTGGTGTGGTGGCACATGCCTGTAATCCCAGCTGCTCGGGAGGCTTAGGCAGGAGAATCACTTGAACCCGGGAGGCAGAGGTTACAGTGAGCTGAGATCGTGCCATTGCACTCCAGCCTGGGCAACAAGTGTGAAACTCCATCTCAAAACAAAACAAAAAAAAAGAGTTAAAGCATTTCCAAACTGCCTGTATCTGACCTACATTAGAGTATCACAGTTGCTAGTAGGAACTCAAAAAATGTTTGCTGAATAAGGGATCAGGCTTCAGATATCTTTCTTTGGCCAGAGGGTTTTAAGAATACACTGGATATGCATGTTTTTAGGCAGGATCTCTTCTCTTCACTTTCCTACAGTCCCCACCAGTCGCTACTGTCTTCTACCTCATACTATCATACATTTTTCTGGTCAGCCAATGACAGCATAAGAGTTTGAAAGCTCTGGGAAAAATAATTTCAAAAAAATAATTTTAAATATGGATACAATATGGTCCAATCTTCTCTTACAAGTGAGGAAATCAACAACTTACAACTACCTTGGGATGATTCAGAAATTGTACAATATGCTACAATTGGTCCTTCTACTTGCAGGTCTCCACTTTGTTATGTTTGTTGTTTTTTTTTTTTTTTTTTTGAGACAGAGTCTCGCTCTGTCGCCAGGCTGGTGTGCAAAGTGGCGCGATCTCAGCTCATTGCAATCTCTACTTCCCAAGTTCAAGCAATTCTCCTGCCTCAGTCTCCCAAGTAGCTGGGACTACAGGCGCATACCACCACGCCCAGCTAATTTTTGTATTTTTAGTAAAGATGGGGTTTCACCATGTTGGCCAGGATGGTCTTGATCTACTGACCTTGTGATATGCCCACCTCGGCCTTCCAAAGTGCTGGGATTACAAGAGTGAGCCACCGTCCCCAGCAAGGTCTCCACTTTTAAGCCCCAGGAAAAATGT
Source organism: Mandrillus leucophaeus (assembly GCF_000951045.1). NCBI lineage: Eukaryota > Metazoa > Chordata > Mammalia > Primates > Cercopithecidae > Mandrillus > Mandrillus leucophaeus. The sequence continues at coordinate 1,139,368 of NW_012104332.1, forward strand.
TTCAAGATAGCATCTCAAGCTTTCTTTTTCTGGTCTGAATTCTTTAGAAAACTAGAGCCTGCCTATGTATTATGTAAATAGATGCATAAGTATTCCAGAGGCTCATGTGCCCAATAACTACAAAGGCAGTTAACAAGGCCGACTGATGGCATCTACATGTTAATATCAACTTTGAAAACTCTATACCAAAAACATGTAATAACAAATCATTTACGAGAAGTACTTAAATGTATTCAAAATACAGTTGACCCTTAAACACGGATTTGAACTGCAGCAGTATACTTACAATAATGTTTTACAACTGATTTTTTTAAATAAATGTATTAGAAAAATTTTTGGAGATTTGCTATAATTTGAAAAAACTTACAGATTAACTGCATAGCTTAGAAATATTGAAAAAATAGAAAAAGGCATTATGAGTGCATAAAATATGTAGATTCTAGTCTATTTTTTCATTTACTACCATAAAATATACACAAATCTATTACAAAGAGTTAAAATTTATCAAAACGTAGGCAAAAACTTACAGACCATACATGGCACATCTAGAAAAATGCAAATACACATAAAGATGCAGTATTACATCATCGCGTAACATTAACTAGTATATACTGTTCTACTGTAATAATTTGTAGCTAACTCCTGTTGCTATTGCAGTGAGCTCAAGTGCTCTGAGTGACTGCTTAAAATGCCACAGTAAATTGTGTATCACAACAGTAAAATCACGGTTCTTGCATATTTTTCATCCTTTTTAGTGCAATACCATAAACTTTGAATAACACCATGAGACCCATATGAAGTGCCACTAGTGATGCTGGAAGTGCTCCCAAGAAGCAAAGTCATGCTATTATAAGAAAAAGCTGAACTGCCTGATATGTGCTGCAGATTGAGGTCTGCAGGTGTGGTTGCCTACCATTTCAAGATAAATGAACCCAGAGTAAGGACCATTGCAAAAAAAGAAAAGAAAATTTGTGAAACCATCTCGGTAGCTATACCAGCAGGTACAAAAACCTTGCACTTTTTGCAAAATACCTTTTTTCTCATATTGAAAATGCAGCTTCTATGTAGGTGAAGGATTACTATTAAAAAAAAAAAAACCATAGCTATTTAATATGAATCGAGAAAAAGCAGTTTTTTGATAACTTAAAGCAAAAAGAAGATAAAGGATCTAAAGCTAGAGAATTTAATGCCAGGAAAGGATGGTTTGATAATATTAGAAGAGCTTTGGCTTAAAAAATGTCCAGATAACAGGAAAAGCAGCTTCTGCCCACTAAAAGGTAGTAGATGAGTTCCTAGATGCCATTAGGAAAATCATTGAGGAGAAAGGATATTTGTCTGAACAGGCTTTTAATGCAGATGCCTCTGCCGCCACAGATGGCAAAACCAATCCCTCCTCTTCCTCAGCCTACTCAGTGTGAAGACAATGAAGATGAAGACCTTTAAGATGATTCACTTCCATGTAATAAACAGTAAATATGTTTTCTCTTCCTTTTCTTTTCAGACAGAATTTCTCTCTGTCACCTAGGCTGGAGTGCAATGGCATGATCTCAGCTCACTGCAACCTCTGTCTCCCAGGATCAAGCAATTCAGCCTCAGCCTCCTGAGTAGCTGGGACTACAGGCGTGCGCTACTACACCCAGCTGATTTTTGTATTTTTAGTAGAGATGGGGTTTTGCCATGTTGGCCAGGCTGGTCTCAAACTCCTGGCCTCAAGTGATCCACCTGCCTCAGTCTCCCAAACTGCTGGGATTATAGGCGTGAGCCACTGCACCCAGCCATTTGTGTGTGTGTGTGTGTGTGTGTGTGTGTGTGAGAGAGAGAGAGACAAGGTCTGACTCTATTACCTAGGCTGGAGTGTGGTGGCAGGATCTCAGCTCACTGCAATCTCCGCCTCCCAGGCTCAAGCCATCCTCCTACCTCGGCCTCCCCAGTAGCTGCGAGTTATGGTGTGTACCACCATAACTGGCTAATGTTTGTATTTCTGTAAAGACTGGTTTTCACCATGTTGCCCAGGCTGGTTTCAAACTTGTAAGCTCAAGCCATCTGCCTGCCTAGGCCTCCCAAAGTGCTGGGATTACAGGCGTGAGCCACTGCGCCTGGCTCTTTATGATTTTAATAACACTTTCTTTTCCTTAGCTTACTTTATTGTACAAATACAGCATATAAAACATATACAAAATATGTGTTAATCAACTGTTTATGTTATTGATAAGGCTTTCCAGTCAACTGTAGGCTATTACTAATTAAGCTTTGGGAGAGTCAAAAGTTAAATGTGAGTTGGTGGGGCAAGTAGTACCTCTAACCCCCACCATGTTCAAGGGACAATTGTATAATGTATTGTGGGAGACTTACTTACACTAAAATTAAAATGCAGCTTTTTTCAGTACCATCTAGAAGGAAAACAACATACATTTAATGAACTCATCTATAAGAAACTAAGTTTGCAGTAAAATTAAGTCTTTGTAAACCACTATAAGGACTTAGAAACCCTTCTCCAAATGAATCTGTATCTATGTAAGCATTCATTGAGGAGCACCTGTTCTAATGGTAAGAGCCCCAAGGAGCTGGGGGATCCAGCACATGATCTGCCATGTCAAAGCTGCATAACCTCCCATAGTCACAGTTTCCCTTTGGGCTGCATCTCCTTCTCCACAAAAAGTACAGTTTAGTGCTAATACTCTAATAACTGACAAGAGAAATACTCCTTACACTTAAACAAGTTTTGCTGGCACTAGAGTAACTGCTTCTTTAGCCAATCTTGAAAAGAATGAGATAAAATTTGAGATAAAGCTAAAATTGATACAAATATCTGTAAGTATCCAGATGTAAGAACAGTGACTGGTCCTGATAACTTTTTTTTTTGAGACAGAGTCTGGCTCTGTCACCAGGCTGGAGTGCAGTGGCACAATCTTGGTTCACTGCAACCTCTGCCTCCTGGGTTCAAGCAATTCTCCTGCCTCAGCCTCCCAAGTAGCTGGGATTACAAGTGTGCACCACCAAGCCCAGCTAATTTTTGTATTTTTAGTAGAGACAGAGTTTCACTATGTTGACCAGGATGGTCTCGATCTCTTGACCTGGTGATCCGCCTGACTTGGCCTCCCAAAGTGCTGGGATTACAGACGTGAGCCACCGCGCCCTGCCAGTCCTGATAACATTTTACTGTAATCAACATTTTTTTTTAAACCCTCACCCTTAAAACCCAAGAGAAGTTCTCTTTTTAATACCCTTACCCTTAAAACCCAAGAGAAGTTCTAAAACTTAATATGTTCATTATAGAGTAACTACAAGATTCAGAAAGACTAAAAAACAAAATCTTACAATCTTATCTCCCAGAAATAAACATGGTAGCACTTTCATGAGTCTCTTTCAAACATTTTTATGCATACACAGAATTTTATATACTTGAAGTCATTCAGAACATACAATTTCGTATCCTGATTTCTAACTGACCACTGTACCATCTTTGAAAACATTCTTTGGGATAGCTTCTACCACATGAATAGCCTATAATGTAACATCGTAGATTTTACACTGATTACTCAGAATATACAGTTAACCCTTGAACAATTTGTGAGTTAAGGACACTGACCCATGCTCAGTAAAAAATCTGCATGTAACTTTTGACTCCTCAAAAACTTTACTCATAACCTATTGTTGACTGGAAACCTTATTGATAACATAGTCAATTAACATATTTTATGTATGTATTATATACTGTACGCATACAATTAAGTAAGCTAGAGAAAAAAACATGTTATTAAAAAAATCAGGCCAGGCATGGTGGCTCACGCCTGTAATCCCTACACTTTGGGAGGATGAGGCAGGCAGATCACTTGAGGTCAGGAGTTCGAGACCAGCCTGGCCAACACGGCAAAATCCCGTCTCTACTAAAAATACAAAAATTAGCCAGACATGGCTGCATGCGCCTGTAATCCCAGCTACTCAGGAGGCTGAGGCAAGAGAATCACTTGAACCCAGGAGGCAGAGGTTGCAGTGAGCCAAGACCGCGCCACTGCACTCCGGCCTGGGTGACAGAGTGAGACTCTGTCGCAAAGAAAAAAAAAAAAGAAAAGAGGTCGGGTGCAGTGGCTCACGCCTGTAATCCCAGCATTTTGGGAGGTAGAGGCAGGCAGTTCACCCGAGGTCAGGAGTTCAAGACCAGCCTGGCCAACACAGTGAAACCCCATCTCTACTACAAATACAAAAATTAGCCAGGCAGGATAGAGCAAAACTTCGCCTCAATAAAAAAGAAAAAAGAAAATCATAAGAGAAAATGTATTTACTATCTATTAAGTGGAAGTGGATCATCATAAATATTCTTATCTTCCTCATCTTCACATTGAGTAGGCTGAGGAAGAGGAAGAGGAAAGGTTGGTCTTGCTGTCTCGGAGTAACAAGAGGTGGAAGAAATTCTGCATATAAGTGAACCCACACAGTTCAAACATGTGTTGTTCAAGGGCATCTGTACTAAAATGTTGCAAAATACAATTAAACAGCAATGTCATCATTAATGTCTATTTCCACTATACTAACATAGGCATAGCAATAAATATCAATTTAACAAGAGTAAAATACTAAATGAAAGCAACAATGAAATACACAACTAAAATCTTACAGATTATCAGCTGGGTAAGGAAAACAGCAGCCTGCAAGATCTAGAATTTTTTTTTTTTTTTAATCAACAGAATCTCAAGAAAGATGAGTTTAAGAGTGACTTGGGAGTAGTCCCATTGAGCTTAATGTATACAGATCCCTGGCAATACTGAGTAAACAAGAGTAGGAGGAATCCTCAATCTGTAAACATCTTGGGAGCTGGCAAAGTGATTAAGCAAAGCACACAAATTTTAATGTTAAAAGCCATGAGACAGTGATTCATAACGGAGTAAGAAAGAAAACAGCTCTGTTTTTACAAAGGAATAAGTAGAAGAAAAAAAAAAAGCAGAGAAAGGTAAAGGGATAGGTTAAGTAACTTAAATATTATAATAGGTTCAAAATAATTGTCCCATATACATTTAGGAATGTACAGACTTACCTTCCAGGAAAACTGACTGACAGAAATTTCTAATATGAGTATTTTGAGGTCTTTGATAGTCATGTCCTAAAGATCATTATTAAGAGTCTAATGAGGGAAACTGGAAAGTAACTGGGCAGAAAATTCCCACTCACACAAAGAAAGTCTTGTTCAGAACAACCCTTATAAATACCTAAATAAAACAGAAGAAAGACAATAACGACTTAAGATTGAGATATATGTAAATATAAAGGTAATTCAAAAATTTACCTAGAAAAATTATCAGAAAAATAATTGGTATATCCAACTATTGGCCCAACTGCTAGAAATCAGGATTTTCTGTATATGAGCGCTAATTCCCACAAATCCTTTCAACTAATATTGCACATGTGTACTGAACTATGAACTTGTGGGTTAGGAAGCACAATGTATAATACCCAAAGAGATATGTATCAGAGTTATATCTCTCAGTAGACTTCTATTGAGATTCCCCAATTAGGCTGGGCGCAGTAGCTCATGCCCATAATCCCAGCACCTTGAAAGGCCGAGGTGGGTGGATCACTTGAGGTCAGGACCAACATGGTGAAATCCCACCTCTACCAAAAATACAAAAATTAGCCAGGTGTGGTGGCGCACCTGTAGTCCCAACTACTAGGGAGGCTGAGGCAGGAGGAGTACCTGAGCCTGGGAGATGGAGGTTGCAGTGAGCTGAGATTGCGCCACTTCACATCATCTTGGGTGACACAGCAAGACTCTGTCTCAAAAAAGACTCCCCAACTAGACAATGACAAATTAGGAACAAACTATTCTATGGAGGGGGGTGAAAATCAAGGACATTCGCCTCTACAGGCCTCTGGACTCTAAGGCATGTGACCACATGGATCCAGACATGCCAACAGACATGACAATAAACATGACTTTCAATGACCTTATAAAGTAATGAAATTGCTTTAGTATCTGTGTTCCCTAAGCACAGTTTTTTGTTTGTGTTTAATTTCTACGCAACTCTTGCTTGGTAATTTTACAAAAAGCCCTCAATTCTTACAACTTTTGTGCCTGCAGGACTTGGTGCCAACACTTCTCAAAAGATAACACTGAAACTCTTCTTGGTTTATGGAAGAACATTAAAATAAGATGTTCGTAAAGCCGAGCTAATTTTTTAAGCTAATAGTAATACTAGGTGTTAAGAGATAAACGTGATTTTTTTAAAAGGTAGAGAAAATGCAAAGGTAAGTGTACTGTGAAGATAAAACATTGATTAGATTACTGGTTTGGGGGGGGTTTATAAACAATTTTATTTTCTGATACAAGACAGAAAACAATGACTTTTTGCCTTCCTTTAGTATCTACCTTGACAGAAAAAAACATAAATAAGGGTAAATAAAATTCAGTTCTTAACTAAGTCAAATGTTAGTTCTATATATAAAATTATTTTAGCTACACAAGATCCATACTGGCTTCACAATCCATTATTGGGCAGACAAAACCTCACTGAAAGAAGAGAAAAAGATGACCCTATAAAATTAATTATATTATCCGAAGTGTTTAGCAGACAAAAAAAAATTAAATTAATTCTAAATTGTACTTACCAGAGAACTGAATAATTTTTAAAAACTTTTAAAAACAAGATTTTTAAAAATGCAAGTAGAAGAAAAAGGCAAAACAAAAAAGATTATTTGTGTCAATAATTTCCCTCAAAAATACTGCTTAAAACAAGCTGCATTGATTCTTATCTTTTTTTTCTTTCTCAGACATTTCATCAAGAAGCACAGAAATGACCAATGTGTTACACTCAGGACAGATGGGAAAAGGGGTATCAAAAGGTATGAAATGTTAAAATTAAGAACATAAGTTCATCAATAAAGTTGACTCTTTTAACAGAGAGTCATCACGGATGTCCTAATTTTATAGACTACAGAGAGGTGTGCTAAAAAAAGTAAGATTGAAATACATGATTTTGGCCAGGCGTGATGGCTCACAGCAAGGCAGATATATCACTTGAGTCCAGGAGCTCAAGACCAGCCTGGGCAACCTGATGAAACCCCATGTCTACAAAAAGTACAAAAATTAGCCTGCCATGGTGGTGTGAGCCTATAGACCCAGCCACTCGGGAGGCTAAAGTAGGAGGACTGCTTGAGCCTGAGAGGTCAAGGCTGCAGTGAGCCATGATGGCACGACTGCACTCCAGCATGGGCCATAGCACTGTCTCAAATAAATAAATAATTAAATATATATATACATGATTTTATTCACATACTGAAGACCATTGAATTATTAGTTTTTAAAAAGTTTACCTACTCTTGGCTGGGTGCGGTGGCTCACACCTGTAATCCCAGCACTTTGGGAGGCTGAGGCAGGCAGATCACGAGGTCAGGAGTTTGAGACTACCCTGGTCAATATGGTGAAACCCCATCTCTACTAAAAAAAGGAAAAATTAGCCGGGCGTGGTGGCGCACACCAGTAGTCTCAACTACTTGGGAGGCTGAGGCAGGAGAAATGCTGGAACCCAGGAGGCAGAGGTTGCAGTGAGCCCAGATCACGCCACTGCACTCCAGCCTGGGCGACAGAACGAGACTCTGTCTCCAACAAAACAAAACAAAACAAAACAAAAAAGTTTTACCTACTCTTGCAAAACTCATTCAATAAGACAGATGTGAAAATTTTATCTGAATTCTTGTAGATGGGCTAAAATCTACATAAATATTCCTTACCACATGTAGATTCTTTTGAAATGAAAATATTCAACAGACCTGAAACTTTGCAATGCCTCAAAAGCACTCAACTTTTCAAAAACAAACAGAAATATTAGCCACAGGTCATAAGGCATTACAAATATGCAACACAAAAAAGCTGCACATTTCATTCCACTAGATATGTCCTGAGATATAAATCTACATAAAATGTTTTATAGTCATTTAAAAACTACATCAGAAAAAAATTATATCAGAAAACATTAAGCACTCACCACTCATTTTCCCTATTCTTCTGTCCAGTTAATCATATTAATCCAAAATAACAATCCAGTAACTAAAAACAAATACTTCAACTAAACACTAAAGACTGAAAAAAAAAAAAAATCACATGGCAGTAGAGAGGTCAGACCTTCTGGGATACAACCACCTTTTCTTCTGAGATGTTTCATCACTCAAAACTATAAACTATGAATAAAGACAGTTTCTTCTGTCAACCCCTTAACTCCCAAATTCACTATTTTAGGACCCACAGTTAGTGACTCTGCTAAGAACATACCATGCTCTTTGCTACATTATTACCTCTGCACATGAAATGTCCTAATTCTGAAGAAGCTGCATTCAGTCAACTACACATCTCTCAGTCACCATCTCTCCCCTCCCTACTTCGGAACTTTCCAGGGCCTGCCCAACTATCCACTTCCTCTACCCAGCCATAGTTCATTGTTCTGGCTTGGTGTTTCCACACGATGCAAGACACAAAACTGAATTTTAAATGATTTTTAAAACTGCTCTCTTATTCTGCTTCCCTGATCATGTTCTTACTCTGCTTAAAACCCTTTAGTAATCTTCACACAGAAGAGAAGTGCTTTTCAAATTACCAGTTGCTACCACAGCGTCATTAAATAAATTGAGTGGGTCACCATCATCAGTCTATCTTAAAAATAAAATAGAATGGAACACAATAGAAACTACCAGAGTGCACCACACAAAGCAAGGGTATTATGTAGTGACATTTTATCATTTATATACAAGCATATTGGGTTGCAATGTAAAGATGCTTATCTTTCCAAAGGGTCATAGCCAAAAAAACCTCTAAACACACTAGACTACAGGATAATCCAATCTTTCATTTGATCTACATGGCTCTCCAACCCAGCCCCTGCGTAATAAGGCTCTAGACCTATCTCTTGCTACACCAAAGGGAGCTGGCTCAAGCAAACAAGCTTGTCATGCCAAACTCATTTGCAGTTCCTCGTTTTAGTGGTGTCAATCACTGTTCCCTCTGCCTTGAATGCCCTCTAATTTTTCTAAGAGGCTCACTTGTACTCATCTTTCAGTATTTAACACCTATCACCTCCTCTACAAAGCCTTTTTATCCTTCCCTCAGCAGCTAATGCCCCAATACCCACTTTGTGTCTCCACAATGCCCTATATTATAGCTCCTACAAAATTTCATGTTCTTTGCACATTTTAATTTTAGGCTTGACTGTCTTCCCAACTTCTAAAGTATAAACTCACTAAGGGAAGGAGTACATTGTACTAGCCTTCCTATCGGCAGCACTGAGCTAAGTACGTGCACTATAACATAGGTTCGAAGTTGGTAAAAAGAACAAATGAAGAATTAAGGACTTGCATCTAACTTGTCTGTTGTCAGAAATGATAGAATGGTTATCTTTGCAATAAAACCCCTTCATAGTGCTGGAATCAAGATTTTCACATTTTTGCTACAACCCCTAGAGAGCAGAACCCTGCAGTTTGAGGCAGAAGGAGGTGTCAGCTTCCTGTCTTTCAGCAAAGAGACTCAGTTTGGGCTGCAATGTAGCAGCACTCATTTCCACGCTTCCAGAAGTTACCTGGGGAAAGAGGCCGAGGAAGGACTCCAGAAGTTCCCACAGGCAGGTGAGGTAAATCAGAAACAGCATTAACAGATTTCATTAGCAGGGAGAGCCCTATTTTATTTATAAGCAGCTCTTAATAAGAGAAGGGAGGGAAAAAATTCCTTACCATTGCTGATGGCACAAGGTTACCAATATGAGCTAAGTAAAAACAAAGGGTGTCGTGAAATAACTGGTTGAGGTTACTTGATTTCTGTTGCCTACTCTAATAGTTCTGAAATAGCTACTGATTCACTGCTGTCATTATGAGATACTATTTGGAGGTGGGGGGTGGGGGTCATACCTAACAGGGGCTTCTCACAGAGGTCTCAAAACTTTTCAGAGACTTCATTTTATATATGTGAATGCCTTAATTTTTAGGGGATCTGATACACCTATTTTACAAACCCATACTTTAGTTGCCTTCAGTGCAATTAACAGTTCATGCAACATCCAAGATACTTTGACAGACTTTGCCAACTGTCAAGTTTCAGCTGTTCTTTTCCATTTCCACAAAGTTCATAAACTACTATTAGGGGAGCCATAATTTTCTTCTGCCCAATCACTGATTTTATTAAAAATAATTCCTTCGCTTAGACTGCCCCTACACTTGCAATAATTATCTACAATTAAGACAAAGATAAATCCTTATCATAACCTAACATTAGTTTAAAAAAAAAGTTGTAATATATGAAACACTTTACCCAGAGTATTAAATGTTAGATATCTATTACAGCAAGGTAATTAATGATTGCTAAGGTAAAGCTTTAAAGGCCATTTAAAGCCCTGTTTCCTTTTGTTTGAAATAGGCCCAGGCAGCTATGCGAATTCCACAAACATTTATTAGGCATAAATACGCATAAAGTGTAGAAACATCAGCAAATGCCTTTGCTTTGCTGTACGCTCTTCTACTTCCACCTACCTTTCCTCTCTCAACTCAAATAAAACAAGGCACTATCAATGAGAAAGGGTAATAGCCCCAAACACAGGCTTTCCAAAAAACAGCACCACAAAATGCTTGCTCCTTTTTCTCCTCAGTGCATATATAGGACTTTATTAACTAAAGGACAGATACATTCATTTATAAACAAATTAATTATGCTAAGTGTCTAAATACATGTTATGTGTGGGGCTTACTTTCCCATTTTAAACAGTAGCCCCTTCAGTATTAAATTCATCCTGTCTCTTCCGGTTCTAGGCACTTCAGGAGCCGTGGCTTAAGGTGCAAACATGACCAAGACCAACAACCACACCACACACAACCAGTCCCGAAAATGGCACAGAAATGGTATCAAGAAATCTCAATCACAAAGATACGAATCTCTTAAGGGGGTGGACCCCAAGTTCCTGAGGAACATGCGCTTTGCCAAGAAACACAACAAGAAGGGCCTAAAAAAGATGCAGGCTAACAGTGCCAAGGCCATGAGTACATGTGCCAAGGTTATCAAGGCCCTCATAAAGCCCAAGGAGGTTAAGCCCAAGATCCCAAAGGGTGTCATCCGCAAGCTCAATCAACTTGACTACATTGCCCACCCCAAGCCTGGGAAGCATGGTCATGCCCGCACTGCCAAGGGGCTCAGGCTGTCCTGGCCAAAGGCCAAGGACAAGGATAAAACCAAGGCCCAGGCTGCAGCTCCAGCTTCAGTTCCAGCTAAAGCTCCCAAAGGTGCCCAGGCCCCTACAAAGGCTTCAGATTAGATATCTGTCTGCCAACGTGAGGACAGGACTGGTGCAACCCCCAACCAGGCTGCCACCTGCATGGGGCTGGGGTCCTCCTGTGCTATTTGTACAAATGAACCTGAAGCAGGAAAAAAAAAATTCAGCCTAAGCTTCCCTTGGTAAAATGACAGGCATTCATGCAGCTTAAAGGTTGTGGAAAACTGATTTTCTTCCATGATGCTACTACTCCACAGTCTAGACAAAATGCAGCCATCAACATGAAAAACTGCTGCTTGATTTTTTTTTTCCTCCAACATGTTTTAAACAGAGCTGCAGATGCTCAAGGGAAGCCATATTTCTAAGGTTTTGAACAGTAGTATTTTTCAGTATTTTTCTCATGTAAAATTGGTGCAATTCATCCAGAACATTTTTCAAATGCCATTATTTTTCAGCGTTAAGTGCTTAAACTGCTTAGAGAGGAAAAGGTCTCCATCAGAAAGATCGACTTCCAGAAACCAACTGGTGATCATTAAAATGAGGAGAATAAAAAGAAAATAATTCATTTTTTACAGTTTGAAGAAATCTTTAAGTCATCTCTAATTCCTTCATTTTACAGATAAGAAATAGAGTCCACAGAGGTTAAGCAATTTGCCTCAGATCACTAAGCTACTAATAGCAGCGCTAGAAATAGAATGAGGCATTTTAATTACTCTTAGCAGTACCCCCAAATCATGCAAGTTATATATACTCTCATCACTTGTCATTCAAGTTTTTAAAACCATTATCACTTTGTCATTAATTTCTGAGGAAAGTCTCCTACAACATGTTCTAAATTTTCAAAGTTATGCATATTAAACTTCAAATTCTAACTCCAAAAAGAAGGTACTATTCAGGAACTTTCCTCAGAAAGTTTCAAGCGTGTGTACACCCCTAAACCATCACAATGAATTTCAGGGTCCATTCTTTCAAAACCTGTCCCTCAACTACACTTTAGATGTGTTTGTTCAACGACACACACACACACACAGAGAAAATTCTGGAAGTTCTTCCGCCAAAAACCAATGACAATCTGTCAATGAAATCAGATTACTCCATTAATATATTATGGGTTTCCAGCTTAAATTAGGAAGTGTCACTAGCATTTCATCAACCCACAGTGTGAAGAGTTAATAAAAGACTGGAAAATGCACTCTCGGTTGGTTCTGGGTCCGAAGGAAGGTGTAGATCTGATATTGTTAACACAAACTGAAGGGCTGAGCTTAAAAGCGAAAAACAAAAGGAGTGAACAAGTTCCTTAAACAAAAAGCCTTTTCGTACGGAATGCACCTGCACCGTGGTGACTGCATCAGTAAGACTGAATTTCAGATTTTCGTTTTAACGTCCCAGTAAATCAATTCTATACATTTTAGCTTTGGATATTCAAGGGCAAAAGAGAGGGCACCGTGAGGGCAACAATTTACTCTGGATCACTTTCAAGGACTGTTGTCTAACCACTCATTACAATCGTTCCTTTGTGCAACTGATTATCTAAAAGTACTGAGAGAGTGTAGTACTTCTCTTTGAAAGATAACCATCAGCAAAAGCTAAGATAATGTGATTTTGATGACAAACTGATGCAGCAGTCTGACCAGTAAAGTGTAGAATGCGTTGTCTTTGTAAATATTACTCACAAATCCATATTCAAGTTACAAACGATGTATGTGTTTAATTACGACCTCTGGTACCGCTCTACAAAAATGCAAAAATAACCTAAAAGGTTAGCATGCCTATTTCTTTAAAGTATGACCAGCTTAGCAAGGTGGCAAGTTTGTTTGAAAACACAAAACGCAATCACCACCACCGCTCAATAATACACATACATAAACAGACTCGAAGCTGTGTTAAGCACAAAAATCCTTACCCCATTTTGCCCAATGAAAACTTGCTCTGAAGTTTCAGCTCTTATGCTACGGAATAACTTCCAAAGGAATTTCTCCGTCTGCTATTTCGCAGTTGCTTTTCCACCCCCACCCCTAGATCCTTGTCCGGAGGTATTTCAAGGATGCTGCCAATTCAATTAGTTCTCTTAGGTAAAATGATTTCTTTCTTGTAAATACCAAAACGTTCAAACAGAGGCGGCATTTGCTTATTCGAGTTAAAACGCTTTGCGGAGGAGACAGCGATCAATTCTATTCCACAAAACGAGTCTACAAGTAGGAAAATGCAGAATCCGGCTTCACCGAGTCCTATAAAAAACGAGTTCGCTGGTCATTTCACTCATGTCCTCCTCGACACTCAGGGAGAGCCAGGTAACTCGGCCTTTTCAGAGCTAAGGCTGCGGGTTCAAATTTCTCCACCACACCAGGTCCCCGGGGGTGGAGCGAGCAACCAAACGCGACGTGCACGTGAATAAAAATCCCAAAAGCAGTAATGCCACGGCTTCCCTGCGCTCACATTAGGAAAAAAACTACATAGAAAAATCTCCTCGAAGTGCAAACCCGGCAGCTCGCAACCTGCACGGCACTCCACATTGGAATCTGTCTTTTTTAATGTTTCTTCTCCTAAGACTCGGAGCAGAGAAGAGGTGGGGAGGAGGAAGAGGAGGCTGGGCAGGATCGATTCATTCTCCCGAGGAGAATAAACGGAGCCATTTCCAGGCTGGCAGCAGGCTGGGGGCGCAGCGCACGCCGGGGAGCTGGAGGAGGGGGCCCGATCCCACCTCCCTCAGCCCCTTCCCGCCCCCCGCCGCCGAGCACAATGGAGCTCGGCTCGCGCTCGGCCCTTCATTCGCGGCTGCCCCCTCTTCCCTCCTCTCTTCAGAGCACAGCGGTTCTGAGGCTCCCGTCGGCGGAGAATGAATGAATCACAGAGCCAAGCCCCACGCTTCCACTGGCGCCCTGCCCCCAGCTCCAGGGCGGGCGAAAGGGGCCGAAGGGTCGACGGGCGCCTGCCCGAGCCAAGGCGG
>NW_012104332.1:1154343-1187857 GCF_000951045.1 Mandrillus leucophaeus
CGCTGGCTCTTGGCCCCGCTCCCGGCCGCCACAGCCTCCTCCGCGCCCCACACCAGGTGCTCGCGCTGTGTCTCCATCCTCCCCGCAGGAGGACCTTTAAATAGCAACGTCAGCGCGCTCCTCTCCGCACACACGTCACCCGCTGCTCACGTCACCGGGGTGCGGGGGATGATGTCACGCGGCCGGAAGTACTGCTAAATTAGGGAAGGAGCAGGGGGAGGAGGACTCGGCGAGCTCCTGTGTGCCCACCTGCTCTCGCTTCTCCTTAAAGGCCAAAGCACAGGAGACAGCCCGAGAGGAGCTCGAACAAGGAAGCGGCGGGAGGAGATTTCCTTGCAACAAATGTGCCAAACCGGAGTGAATCATTCGTAGCAGAAGTGCAGAAGTGTCAAGCGGGTAATATCCTATCTCCCACTCCCACCGCTGTTGCAGCAGCACCCCCGGGCTTCTCCTGTCCTAACTAGCAGGGAAATGTGGGAGGGAAAGCCTGATCACACTACTGGTAGATGTATTTCCAACAAGGACTTCGGAAAAATTACCTCAATTTTCAGTTATTGAGTGCCATTCTGGACGTAGTGGACTTTTAAACTTTTTCTCTTATTGGTTACCTGAAACACGAAAGAATAAAGAGTAGAGCAATAAGCAAACGAAGTAATGTTATAGAGGATAGTAATTTTATTTGCAAAATAGCAATTTTGGCATAGGAAAATGAGTCAATCTTAGTTCACTCAGATAATTATCGTCACATGCATAGCAAATGCCAGTGTGTCCTCTCAGTTTCTCTTCATCAAGAATATGAGTTCCGTGACACTTGCCTCCAGACAATAAAACAAGAGAGAGAAAAAAATATATGGGTTTCAGTCTGTGGAATTTAAATTAAAAATTAAAAATTGGAAAGACCACCAAATCCTTTTTCATTAGCACAGGCATATTTTTATCTTCTTTAGTTTTGGCCACATAATATATAATTAAAATATCTCTTAAGTGTGTTGTTTTGCATTTTCTATATGGCAAGGGTGAGTAGCTCTCTATAAGTGTGGTAGCTATGTATGTGTTTGTGTCTATAAAACACCATATTAGGAATGCTTTTTACATTGTAAATTACTACAGCGTTCTTAAATTATTTTAAAATGAATAGGTAAAAACAAAATTTTAAGTTAGGTAAATTCATATAGTGAACTTTGGTTTTATTTTACTTAATCATGGCCAAGAAATAGAATTGATACGTATTGCCAAAGGTCAATACTGTTTCAAGTTAGTCTACAAATTTAGTGACCCTGTTTTCCAAACCAAAATCTAGACACACCATTTGACATTAGAAAAAAAATTTGAATCTGAAGTGACCTGGAAAATCCAGAACATAGGATTACCAGCCTATGAAGTGATTATTAGGAAAGTTATATGTCAATTTCAACGTAGTTTAAATAAAAGAAGGTAAAACTTGTTAGAATGTATACCACGTGTGACTTTTAGAAACTGTAATGTTAAACTACTCACATGGTTCCTATTTAAGGAACATTGGTTTTGCAACTTTCTGTATTTACATTTTCTTGCTCAAGTTAGGAGTCCAAGATTAAAGAACACCACCACCAACAACAAAAAAGACCAATTTGTAACTGTTTCAAATACTCTGGTCATCTTAACATTATACAATTATGATCATGCTTAAAGTTTGAAATATTAAAAGTCTTTTTTTGAGACGGAGTCTCGCTCTGTTGCCGAGGCTGGAGTGCAGTGGTGCTATCTCGGCTCACTGCAACCTCTGCCTCCCAGGTTCAAGCAAGTCTCGTGCCTCGGCTTCCCAAGTAGTTGGAATTGCAGGCCCCTGCTGCCATACCTGGCTAATTTTTGTATTTTTAATAGAGATGGTTTTTCGCCATGTCGGCCAGGCTGGTCTCAAACTCCTGGCCTCAGGTCATCCGCCCACCCCGGCCTCCCAGTGTGCTGGGATTATAGGCATGACCCACAGTGCTCACCCTAGTTTTCATTGTTGTTTTTGTTTTTGTTTTGCTTTGTTTTGTTTTTTGAGGCAGAGTCTCGCTGTGCTGTCCAGGTTGGGTGCAGTGGCACGATCTTGGCTCACTGCACTCTCTGCCTCCTGAGTTCAAGCGATTCTCCTGTCTCAGCCTCCTGAGTAGCTGGGACTACAGGCACTTGCCACCACACCCGGCTAATTTTTGTATTTTTGGTAGAGACGGGGTTTCACCATTTTGGCCAGGCTGGTCTCAAACTCCTGACCTCAAGTGATCCGCCTGCCGCGGCCTCCCAAAGTGCTGGGATTACAGACGTGAGACACTGCCCCGGGTCGCCTCAGGGTTTTTTTTGTTTTGTTCTGTTTTGTTTTTAAGGTTATAACAAAAGGTTAATGAAAGGCAAATCCCTGCTTGCCAATTTGTCTAATGTATATTATTATATTAATAGAAACTTGTACCAATTTGTATTTCAGACAAATGGAGCTTCTTATATCTAAAATGTTAAAACAATAAAACTGTCATTCTTCAAATAATGTCATCCCTTGACCCTTGCAAATTAAAATACAAATTATGTTCTTACACTACTAAAATTTCTTTACAATTTCCTACCTAACTAAATAACTTACCTCTTTCCTGCTCTTTCCATGTTAATTAAACCTCTCACTTTACCATTTTCAAACACTTTATTCTACCCTTTCATCACAACTTCCTCTCATTCACAGTCTTTTTTCCCCTCATCTTTACCCAACTGTCAAAACAGCTTTTCAGTTGCCTTCCTGCCTTTAGAGTGCTGACCCTTTGTTAGTTTCTACTTTTCACAACCACATCGTCTTTTCTCAGCTGCTCTTTTGTCAACTGAAAATTGAGAACAGCTTTTTTCTACATAAATCGAATGGTGCCCTGTGATATAATGACTCAAAGTTTATGTGATTGTTTAACTTCAGCCTCTTACTCTAGAAAATTTTACCTATGATTGATTAATTATAGGTATCAATTTCTTGCCAGCTTATATGGGATCAGGATCAGTAAGTACATATGTCCGTGTAGTCAAAAGAATATGTAAAACTTTGAAACATTTTATGTAATATGGCATGTCTTCTCAGAAAAAATAGCCTTTTCTCCCTGCTTGAAACAATTTCAATACAGTTTTAAGAGGTGTCAGAGAGGCATTCTATGGCTTTCCATCTATAAGTAAATATCTTTTCTCCTAAGATGAGCTGATGTAACCCACATTTTAGTTGTGAATTCCCAACCCTGATTTTTTTGTATGTTTTTTAAAATAGTAAACTTCCTAGAAAGTAATATATTTTCTTTTACCGGAAGAGGAAGAAAGTACTTTAGTAGAGTTTCAAATTTTAACAGTTCCTGTTTCCCACTATGCTCTGAAAATTTGTAGGGCGGTTTATGAATACCCTCTGATTTTAGAATCTGTGGGCGAAGGCATCTGTTTTAGTTACAGAGTTTATTTCCATGCCCTTAATAGGAGATGGCAGTCTTCAATGGGGTGTTCATACATTGGTCATGAGATATGTCTTTCTCAATGAAAAGACATCTATGAGATAGAAAACCTTTGCAGGAAAGAGAGTAAAAGCCAGATTTTATTTTTAATTGGCTTACATTAGGTAATAACAACTTCCTTTTAAATGCCCTCTTTTTGATTACCAAAATACCACTGTTAATTCAAATAAAGTCAGATTGAAAAATAGGTTAAAAGATATCTCTCTGTATAAAAGAAATATCATAATTCCTAGTAGGTAGTACATAGTCATGAAGAAACTAACCAGCAAAGAGTCAACGTAATGATGAGAATGAAAGAGTTGCAGGGAAACAGAATTTATCCAGTGACTCTCCAAAATCATCCCACTTCCTCCATTTACACAGCAGATACCGGGTACCATTGAGTTGTATATGGCCTGTAATAAAACCGTCTTTTATTATCAGTAATGTTCTGAACAGAAGCAAAGTAGTTAAACAATCTCAAGGGTGGGAACATGTGTGTTTGGCATCTTCAAGGCAAGGCTTGAAGACAATTTATTAGAGAAGTTTGAAAGTGGTAGAGTAAAGGAAGCTAAAGAATTAGCCTTAGGAAAACTATGGTAGATAGCCATGGGAAATGATCTCAGAACTACCTCCTGCTCTGATTTTTACTGTGAATTCATTTATTTTCCAAACATGGTCAGAGGGATACAAATGTAATCCTAGATAGTGAAAGAGGATGCTAGAAAGTTTTCAGTTAGCTGCTGTTGAGGGCCCAGATAGAACAAAATTAGAGGAATGGTAGTACAACTGTCTATACAAAATTTTTAAAATATTCAGAAAAGATGGGGATATTGTACCTTTGAAAAAATTGTCTGGCTTAACCTGGGTTGGTTGGTTGATTGTTTCAAGCAGGAGTTAGAGAAAACAGGCTGGAAAAATATGCAGATCTGCAGAGAACTACAGGAAAGAATGTGGAGTAAAGGTTGTGCTGTACCTGTGCAGTTACTTAGAATGGAATGCTGTGGAAGCTGATTGCCATGGTAACCAATAATCTTTTTCCTGAATGGGGGAACAGAACAACCATGAGGAAAATGTTTTAAATGAGCTACCTTATTTTGTGACTGTTATGGTGCCAGCTAAAACAAAAACAACCCACAAGATATTTAGGACAGTCATTCCTATGGAAGGAAATGGCTTTATTTTCAGAGAGACAAGGCTGAGGCAGAAATTCTGGAGTATTTCAAAGAGAGATGGGGCTTTAAGATGGCAATTGCAAACTCTCTGAAGCAGAACATAATGGATAAATATTATGTTTATGGCTAAAGCAGGCAGAAGCAAGACCTAGAACCCGTGTTAAAATTTCTCCCAAGCATAAGAATCAGAAATAAATGAAGATTCTCAACACTTGAGAGTTTCAGCCAAAATATTTCATGAATTATTTATGAGGCTTTTCTTTTAATCTTGTTCTAAATTTTAATTTCTCTAAATATTAAATGGAAATGGTAAATGTTTCTGTATTATTTAGGGTTCTCTAGAGAAACAGAACCAATAGGGTATATATAGGGAGAAAGATAGGCAGGTAGGTAGATGATTGACAGATACGTAGATAGATGTGAGATTTATTATGGGACGTGGCTCATGTGATTATGGAGGCCAAGAAATCAATGTCTGAAGCTGGAGAACTAGGGAAGCTGGCAGCATAATTCAGTCTCAGCCTACAACGCCTGAGAACCGGGGAAACCAATGTTGTAACTCTCAGCTCAAGGCTGAAGGCCGGAGAACTTGGAGTTCTGATGTCCAAGAACAGGAGAAGACAGATACCCTAGCTCCAGAAGAGAGAGATAATTTGCCTTTCCTCTGACTTTTTGTTCTACCCAGGTACTCAGCAGATTGGACAGTGCCCACCTACATTGGCGAGGGTGGATTTTCTGTACTCAGTCCACAGATTCAAATGCCATTCTCTTCTAGAACCACCCTCAGACACACCCAGAAATAATGCTTTACCCACTACTTATGTATCTTTTAAGCCAGTCAAGTAGATACCCAAAATAAACCATCATATCTGTAGTCAATATTTATTCTATTATCATTATTATTATTTTGAGATAGAGTCTCGCTGTGTCGCCCAGGCTGGAGTACAGTGGCACGATCTCGGCTCACCGCAACCTCCGCCTCCCGGGTTCAAGCAGTTCTCTGTCTCAGCCTCCCTAGTAGCTGGGATTACAGGCACCCACCACCACGCCAAGCTAATTTTTGTATTTTTAGTGGAGACAGGGTTTTACCATCTTGGCCAGGCTGGTCTTGAACTGCTGACCTCAGGTGATCCACTCGCCTCGGCTCCCCAAAGTGCGGGGATTACAGGCGTGAGACACTGCACCCGGCCTATTCTATTATTTTTAATAACATCATATATTTTTATTGTATATATCAGCGGTCCCCAACCTTTTTGGCACCAGCTTTTGAGACCGCTTTTGTGGAAGACAATTTTTCCCCTCGGTAGGATGGGGGAGATGGTTTCAGGATGAAACCATTCCACCTCAGGTCGTCAGGCGTTAGTTAGGCACTCATAGGAAGCGCACAACCTAGATCCCGTGAATGAATGAATGAATGAACTTGCATGTGCAGTTCACAATGGGGTTCATGCTGCTATGAGAAAGAACTCTGAACCGTCATGCTCCTAAGATTCACGCTGCTGATCAGACAGGAGGTGGGAGGTGGAGCTCAGGCAGTAATGCTCACTCATCTGCCACTCACCTCCTGCTGTGCTGCCTTGTTCCTCACAGGCCATGGACCCATATCAGTCTGTGGCCCAGGGGCTAGGGACCCCTGATATAAATGATGGCAATACATGATAAAAATATAGTTTTCCTATTTTGATTAGGTCATCTTCTAAAATCTTCTTACACTTAGAATAAAATCCAAACTCCATGCCTCGACCTAAGAGGTACTGCATGGTCTGGCCCCTGCTCACCTCTCTTGCCTTGGTTTCCATTTCCCCCTCCATTGCTAGTGTGTGGGATGGTGCATTGTCAACTGCATGAGCAAAAACTCCAGGTAATGGTGACTTAACCTATAAGGTCATTTTTTAATTTGCTTATTAAAAAGAAGTCTGGAGGTAGATGGTCTTAACAGTTGATTTGGAAAGTCCAAGGTGTCATTAGAGTCTTTCCATCCTTTTATTTTGCTATCTTCATGTGTTTTCTTTTAAACCTGGATTGCTGTGCCTTTCTTTTTTAGAAGATTATTGTATTTCCAGGCATCACATTCAAAGAACACCCAAAACAGGAAGGGAGGGAAGGAGACTGAGTTATTTTCTCTTTTATGGCTGCTTTTTTTTTTTTTTTTTAAAAACCAGGGAGAAAAACTCTGAAGGGACCTCAAGAAAATTCCTTCTCATGTCTTGTTGGCCAGAACTAGATTACATGCTCATCCCTAAATCAGTGATTGATAGTTTGGAACTGGATTTTCAATGATTGGCTTAGACAAATGGCGGTTCATCCCTTGAGTCTGCCTATCGCGACTGAACCAAATTAAAACTCTCAGCATGGAAGAAAGGCCAGTGGCCATTGGGCAAGCAAACCACGTATTTGCCACGCAGCCTGAAGCCACTCATATTCCTGCTGATCTTCAAGTATGACAAGCTTGCTCCAAAAGCAGGGCCTTTGCACTTTTTTTGTTCCTTCTGCCTGGAACACGTATGTCCAAGACCTTCACATAGTGTGCTCCTCCTCATCATTCAATTCTGTGCTCAAATTATATCTCTTGAAAAAGATCCTCTTTATAAACTATCTGTACATCCATAGCCATTAATCTTCCACTTAATTTGCTTTATTCATAGCATATTCAACACTGTCTAAAATGGTATTATATATTAGTGTACTCGTAGAATAGAGCCTCATGAAGAGGAACTTTGCCTACCTTGTTTACTTTCCTGTCTGTAATAGCAAGACAATGTCTAGCACAGAGTGGGTGCTCAATAAATGATTATTGAATGAATGGATTTGCTAGGACTTTCGGTTATCCTTAGGTAGAAATTACTTAAGTCAGGGTTCTTTTTTTTTTGAGACAGAGTCTTGCTCTTTAGCCAGGCTGGAATGAAGTGGCCTTATCTCAGCTCACTGCAACTTACGCACTCAGCTCACTGCTCAAGCCCTTCTCCTGCCTCAGTCTCCTGAGTAGCTGGGATTACAGGCGCCTGCCGCCACGCCCAGCTAACTTTTTGTATTTTTAGTAGAGATGGGGTTTCACCATGTTGGCCAGGCTGGTCTCAAACTCCTGACCTCAGATGATTCACCCACCTCGGCCTCCCAAAGTTCTAGGATTACAGGCGTGAGCCACAGCACCCAGCCTAGTCAGGGTTCTTAACAAGTTAGCTAGAGCAAACAACAGCATCTGCTCTAACTAGAACACAGGGATTTGGTAGGGTGGTATACATAGCTCATAGAATCATTGGGAGGGCTGGGGAATCCTCACGCTGAAGTCCCTGGAACAAGAACTTGTAGGAAACAGAACATTCAAATTAGGTATTTTGAGTTGTGCTTAATAACAAATACTACTTTTTTTTTTTTTTTCCCCCAGAGGCAGGATTTCGCTGAGGGAGTGCAGTGGCATAATCACAGCTCACTGCAGCCTCAGCCTCCCAGGGTCAAGTGATCTTCCTGCCTTAGTCTCCCAAGTAGCTGGGACTACAGGCACATGCCAATACGGCAACTAATTTTTGTATTTTTTGTGGAGATGGGGTCTCACTATATGCCCAGACTGGCTCAAATTCCTGGGCCCAAGCAGTCCTTCTGCCTCGGCCTCCCAAAGTGTTAGGATTACAGGTATGAGCCGCTATGCCCAGCAAAATGCTACTCTTTGCAAAGGTGGCGCACAGTATAGGAAAACCATAAGAGAGAGGACAGTGGCTGGCATAGCAGCACAGACTATCCCCTCTGTGCCTGAAAGGACGGGAAGAAGGAGCAATGCATGGAACCTGGAGGCAGAGACGGCTGTGTGGAAAGCGTTGTCTGAAGTAGCTGTATCCTTTGCTTAAAGGTCACAGCCAGCTCACAGAGACCCCACAATGAGGCAGCCCAGGAAATGAATAACTCAACTTTACTCTCCTTCCCACCCCACCCTCCATCTCCTGTTGCATTCCTCCTTCTAAAGCTGACATACAGGAAGCTGGGCAGAGGAGCCCAGTGATGTAGTCCACATCGTCCTGGGGCAAAGAGCAGGAAAAAGAAGGCTCAAAGATGGATCTGGAGAGGCAAACTAAAGATACCCAGCCCAATTCCATTTAGCTATCAGATTAGCAGTTGTATTAAAGTTTGGCATGTGGGAAAACAAGCACTACCACACAGTAGGAGTGTAAATTGGTATATCCTTGAAGACATATATAAATTTTGACACAGTAGTTCCACTTTAAGGAATTTATCCTACAGATACTCTTTTTCAAGTGTTCAAATAAACGTAAATTTTTTTGTATTGCTTTAAAATGAAAAAAGGGAGAAGAGACAACCTGTATGTCTATTGATAGAGGACTAGTACAATCGTATAATAAAATACTATGCAGCTATTTAAAAGAATGAGGTAGATCTGTAGTTCTGATACAGAAAGATGCCTAATACAGAAAAAAATTCTGGATGGATATAATAAACTGAATTGTGGTTAACTTGAGAGAGTGCGATTGTAAATTTGAAATTTAAAGAGGAGAGGAGGATTTTAAAAAAGATTTCCGTAACACCATTTGTATTGTTTGCATTTTTTATCATGATTATATATTATTGTAATAATACAAAACCAAACCATATTATTTTGAAAATATTAAAAATACACAAATATGTTTAAAATTCAATTGCGGGAGGACAGAATGAGACGTTAATATACTCTTAATTGTCCTATCTTCCTCTCCTTTATATCTTTTTTGTTAGAAAATACTGTAAGTTGGCTGGGCACGGTGGCTTACACCTGTAGTCCCAGCACTTTGGGAGGCTAAGGCGGGCGGATCACCTGAGGTCAGGAGTTTGAGATCAGCCCGATCAACATGGAGAAACCCTGTCTCTATTGCAACATGAATAGTGGGATACCCTGTTGCTGAAAAGTCAATTCTATGAGGCTGCTAAGCAGTTTTACAGTTGTATACTAGAAGGGAAAGGAAGTGTTGTATAAAACAGAATTTGGTCAACCTTTGTATTCATTGTGGGTCCTTAGACCATACCTGAGTTTATGCTAATGAAATTACTCAACACAGGGGTAGGCCATACCAGAAATACCAGGCCTGTAATTAGAGGATGAGGGCTTTGAGTAAGACGTTATTAGCCCAGCCTCTGAGAAGGAGGAAGGGGCTAGGGATTGAGTTCAGTTACATGGCCAGTGAATCAATCCATGATCCCTATTCAAAGAACCACCAATAAAACTCCAGACGCTGAGGCTCAGGTGGACTTCCCTAGTTAGTAGTCATACATTTGTGTGCCAGGAAAGTGTCCTGAGGACACAGAAGCTTCACATTTGGGATCCTCCCAGACCTTACCCTATGTATCTTTTTAGTTGTCTGTTCCTGATTTGTGTCCTTTTTTTTTCTTTTTGAGACACAGTCTAACTCTGTCACAGGACTGGAGTGCAGTGGCACGATCTCAGCTCACTGCAACTTCCCCTCCCGGGTTCAAGTGATTCTCCTGCCTCAGCCTCCCGAGAAACTGCGTCTACAGGCACGTGCCACCATGCCCAGCTAATTTTTGTATTTTTAGTAGAGACGGGATTTCGCCCTGTTGGCCAGGATGGCCTCCATCTCCTGACCTCATGATCCACCTGCCTCGGCCTCCCAAAGCACTGGGATTACAGGCATGAGCCATTGCGCCTGGCCTTGTGTCCTTTATAATAAAACTATAATCATAAGTATAGCACTTTCCTCAGTTCTATGAATTATTCTAGCAAGTTATTTAATGGGAGGGGATGGTGGGAACCCCTGAGTTTGTAGCCAGTTGATCAGAAACGTAAGTAACCTGGAAACTCCTGATCTTGTGGCTGGTATGTGAAGTGAGGTCAGTGTTGTGGGAGACTGTGCCATTAGCCTGTGAAAGTTACCTGACTCCAAATAGTTAGCATGATAATTGCACTGCAGAAGGAAAAACCACATACCTCCTCAGAACCCAAGAGACAATGAGAAACTGTCTCATGACACCCTCCTGAAAGATAGGAAGGCAAGTGAGAAATGACCTTGAAGCAACTCCTCCCAGGCCTCCCATGGTCTCATGTTCCAGGAGGATCACAAGATATTCTGCCAAAATTTATGTCAGCTACAGTTAAGGCTTGCATGAAAAAAGGTCTGGAAATATGTTTGCCAAAGTAATGGGCTGGGCACAATGGCTCATGCCTGTAATCCCGGCATTTTGAGAGGCCAAGGCAGGAGGACTGCTTGAGTCCAGGAGTTCAAGACAAACCTGGCCAACACAGAGAGACCCTGTCTCTATAATAAATAAAAAATAAATTAGCTGGATGTAGTGTTGAGCACCTATATAGTTCTAGCTACTCAGGAGGCTGAGACGGGAGGATTGCTTGAGCTCAGGAGTTCAAGACTGCGGTGAGCTATGATCACGCCAGTGCGCCCCATATTGGGCAACAAAGCAGGATCACATCTCTAAAAACAAAAAAAAAACAAAGTGATGGCAGTTGTCACTGGGTCATGGAATCCGAAGACTTTGGCTTGCTTTTTGCTACTTTTCTTCATTATACTTTATAGAGACAATTTAGGGTGTGGTTAAGTATAGACTCTGGGGACATCCTGCCTAGGTTTGAATTTCAGCTCTGTCATTTAGTAACTTCATGTTCTTGATACTGATCCACTAACCTGCCCTTTCAATCCAAGGGCTCAGCCAGCTCCAGTCTCTCCTAGGAGTGCATTCACCTCTTTTATTAATACCTTCTTCATCTACAAGAACGTCATGTGGAACTGTCATTTTCCTTCCTGAAATGAAGATTTAATATGTCCATGATAATGCCCTAATTTATCATCTTTGTTTTTCCATTAAATTTTAAATAACCCAATGAACAACAAGAAAAAAAAAAATTCTAGCTTGCCATGATTCGTTTCTTGACAAACCAAGACTTCAAGCAAATTACTTAGCCTCTTGATGCCTAAGCTTTCTTATTTGTAAAATGGAGAATAAATAATAGTCCTTACCTCATACAGTTGTGAGGATTAAGTGAATGAAAACAAACAAAACCCTTGGAACAGTGCCTGGTACACAAAAAGCACTCATATATGTTAGCTATTTTTAAGACTTTTATGTGTTATTTGATTTGTATACAGTGACTACATGTCACTGTAAACCCAATTAAAACATACAAAAATATCAAATTTTCTGTTTATGTCTCATTTACGTTTTTCACTTCACAACTAGACGAATTAGCCACCTTTTTTTCTTTCTTTCTTTTTTTTTTTTTTTTGAGACAGAGTTTTGCTCTTGTTGCCCAGGCTGGAGTGCGGTGGCACAATCTTGGCTCACTGCAGCCTCCGCCTCCTGGGTTCAAGCAATTCTCCTGCCTCACCCTCCTGAGTAGCTGGGATTACAGGCACGTGCCACCACACCCAGCTAATTTTTTTGTAATTTTAGTAGAGACTGGGTTTCATCATGTTGCCCAGGCTGGTCTTGACCTCCTGACCTCAGGTGATCCACATGCGTTGGTCTCCCAAAGTGCAGGGATTACAGGCGTGAGCTACCGCGCCCAGCCAATTAGCCACATTTTTGCTTATCATCCTAACATTTCATAGTCGCCGTGTAGAGAAATGGGGTAAGTTTAAGCTAGAGAAAGCATTTGAAAACTGAGATGAATATCTTAGATGAGTATATACATAAAAC
Organism: Mandrillus leucophaeus; assembly: GCF_000951045.1. Lineage (NCBI taxonomy): Eukaryota > Metazoa > Chordata > Mammalia > Primates > Cercopithecidae > Mandrillus > Mandrillus leucophaeus. The sequence goes on from NW_012104332.1 coordinate 1,166,639, forward strand.
TTAAAATTCTTTCACTACCACCTCCAAAATAAACCAAAGTTAACATTTTAGTCTTATGTGTATTTAAAGGAAGTGCATTAAAATGTTCATTATATTTTATCTCTGGTTAATGAAATTTTGTATACTTTTTCTTTATACATTTATACATATTGTAAATTCTTTCAAGTGAGCATGTATTACTTTTTGGAATCAGAAAAAACATGTTATTTTTAAAGATAAAATTATTTTTATCAGAGTATTTTTTGAACTGTGCAAAGAGAGAAACATAAAATATTTGAGATTCCAGTAACATGAGAGATTACTTTTGAAACATTCTGAAATTATATTTTCTATTGGTTTTTAACAAGATTTACAACCTACTCAAAATGCAGTAGAGTGGGCATCACAAAGCAAATTTATTTGAAAGCACCAGAACCAGTACATGAATAGTCATGACATTCAGCAACATGTCCCTATTGAAAAACGATTTTAGAATCTATAATGTTGGTTGTTGTACTAACAGGGTAAGCTACATGTAGAATAAAATGAAAAATAAAAGTAGTGATTAAAGATGATTAGAGATTAAAAAAGAGAAAATATTTTAATGAAACTGCCCTTTGTAATGTTAATACTAATCACACTCAAATACAAACATGAACTTTGAGAATAGCAGTAAATTCTTATATAGAGCTATTAAGAACATGAATTTTGGAATCAGATGGATTTTGAGTTTGAGTCCTCTTGGCTCAGCCAGGTAGCACGGGATGTGTTATTTAAACACATCATCTCTAAACCTCAGTCTCCCAGATTCTAAGATGTGAATAATGATAGTACCTGAAGGATTTGTTGTAATAATTAAATGAAATATTTACTAAGCAAATGCTTAGTAAATGCACTCTTTACATATGAAAGACAGAGTCTCGCTCTGACACCCAGGCTGGAGTGCAGTGGCGCAAGCTCGGCTCACTGCAAGCTCTGCCTCCTGGGTTCTTGCCATTCTCCTCCCTCAGCCTCCCGAGTAGCTGGAACCACAGGCACCCACCACCACGCCTGGCTAAGTTTTTGTGTTTTTAGTAGAGACGAGGTTTCACTGCATTAGCCAGGATGGTCTTGATCTTCTCACCTCATGATACGCCCGCCTCGGCCTCCCAAAGTGCTGGGATTACAGGTGTGAGCCACCACGCCCAGACTTCTGTTTCTCTTACTGATGTGAAAATTAGTTGCATTTTTTTCTATTCCTTGTATTACCTTACAATCAGCTACTTAAGAGGAACTATAAAATGAAAAGGGAACATTAGACTATGTAAGAATTAGGGAAACTGGCTCTCTCTTCCACCACCCAAGATGCCAAAAGGAACAAAGGCCAAGGGGAAGAAGGTGGCTCCAGCCCCTGCTGTCATGAAGAATCAGGAGTCCAAGAAAGTGGTGAATCCCCTGTTTGAGAAAAGGCCTAAAAATTTTGGCATTGGACAGGACATCCGGCCCAAAAGAGACCTCACCTGCTTTGTGAAATGGCCCCACTGTATCACGTTGCCGTGGCAGAGAGCCATCCTCTATAAGCAGCTGGAAGTGCCTACTGCGATTAACCAGTTCTTTCAGGCTCTGAACCACCAAACAGCTACTTAGCTGCTTAAGCCGGCCCACAAGTACAGGACAGAGACAAAGCAAGGAGAAGAAGCAGAGGCTGTTGGCCTGACTGAGAAGAAAGCTGCCGGCAAAGGGGATGTCCCCATTAAGAGACTACCTGACCTCTGAGCAGGAGTTAAGACCGTCACACCTGGGTGGAGAACAAGAAAGCTCAGCTGCTGGTGATTGCACACAACGTGTGGCACACAACGTCTGGTTGTCTTCCTGCCTGCCCTGTATTGTAAAATGGGGGTCCCTTACTACATTATCAAGAGGGAAGCAAGACTGGGACGTCTAGTCCACAGGAAGAACTGGATCATTGTCACCTTCACACAAGTTGATGTGGAAGACAAAGGAGCTTTGGCTAAGCTGGTGGAAGCTATCAGGACCAATTACAACAACATATATGATGAGATCTGAGACAATGTCCTGGGTCCCAAGTCTGTGGCTCACATTGCCAAGCTCAAAAAGGCAAAGGCTAAAGAACTTGCATCAAACTGGGTTGAATGTACACTGTTGAGTTTTCTATATATAAAAATAATTAAAGTAATGCAAATTTTCCTTTAAAAAGAAAGAATTAGGGAAACCAACTTCAAATTTCTGAAATGTATTCTTTTAAAGCATCTGAAACCTGTGTGTTTTTTACACAGAGGCATACATACCAACTCTGTGATATTATCCAGTGTAAAAGGAAAGCAAAACAGAGACCCTAGCATACAAACGGAAAATATTTTTTACTTCATGTTCAGTGATCTCTGAATCCTTCTGAACTAAGCTACATTTTGGTCTTTTTCATCTATAAACGGGAGTGCAGATTATCATTGACTTGGTATTGGGATAAACTCCTGGCCTTTTAAGAATGCCTTTTCTTGGCCAGGCGCGGTGGCTCAAGCCTATAATCCCACCACTTTGGCAGGCCGAGACGGGCAGATCACGAGGTCAGGAGATCGAGACCATCCTGGCTAATACGGTGAAACTCCATCTCTACTAAAATTACAAAAAAATTAGCTGGGTGTGGTGGCGGGAGCCTGTAGTCCCAGCTACTCAGTAGGCTGAGGCAAGAGAATGGTGTGAACTAGGGAGGTGGAGCTTGCAGTGAGCCCAGTTCGTGCCACTGCTCTCCAGCCTGGGTGACAGAGAGAGACTCCATTTCAAAACAAAACAAAACAAAAAAAGAATGCCTTTTCTTGCACAAAGGCTCATGTCACCCTTCAAAGGCCTTAGGAAATCTCAATCAAAGTTGGCCTTCAAAACTTGCCCATGAGTTAACTGAGCTCGTACATTAGAGTACCTAACTACAATTTTTAGCTAAACCTCCACAAGGCATTTACCCTTAAGGGAAAAGTCTGTCTTCATAGTTCTTCTGCCCTGCCCAAAACCTACTTTAGAATGAACACTGAGGCTTCAGTTACATGGAGCTTTCCTTTTGCTCATGGCACTCCCTTAACTAACAGCATCTCCCTGCGATCCCTTTATTTAAAAGGGGAATCAACACTCCTGGACATTTAGTGTAAAAGAATGGAAGCTGCTACCTTTCTGTCTACTTACCCGAACTTCAGAGTTTTCCTGTTTTCCTGTCATTTCCGCCATTGCTATTGTAGGCATTCTCTACTTAGAAGAAGTCACATCATCTATGACCCTGGGTATGCTGGCCTCCAGATTGCTTACACAAATTTTAAATATATTTGTCCCAGCAGAGGGATCTTTGAAACCCTGCTCTTTAGGCTTCTCCAAATTAGAATGTATTTATTGATTCATATACTCTTTCTTCATTGTAAACCAGCTCCCATCCCTATATATATATATAAATTTTTTTTTTGAGACAAGGTCTGGCTCTATTGCCCAGGCTGGAGTGCAGTGACACAATCTTGGCTCACTGCCACCTCTGCCTCCCAGGCTCAAGCCATCCTCCCACCTCAGCCTCCCCAATAGCTGAGACTACAGGCGTGCACCACCATGCCTGGCCAATTTTTGTATTTTTTGTACAGACAGGTTTTTGCCATGTTGGCCAGACTTGTCTGAAACTTGTGGGCTCAAGCGATCTGCCTGCCTCGGCCTCTCAAAATACTGGGATTACGGGTGTAAACCACTGCACTTGTCTCATGTATTTTATTAAAGTGCTGCCAATCCAAGGAAACCCAATTTTAAAAAATTCTTATTTAAGGGAGGCTGAGGCAGGAGAATCGCTTGAACCCGGGAGCTGGAGGTTGCAGTGAGCCGAGACTGTGCCATCGCACTCCAGCCTGAGTGACAGAGCAGGACTGCGTCTCGAAAGAAAAAACAAACAAACAAAAACTTATTTTTAAGAATAGGAAATGTCTCTGCATATAAAGATTTTTGAGAAGTCTTATGTCTGTAAATTGTATTTGCTGGTTTCCCCTTTGCCACAATAGTCATTATTTCCCTAAAGAGCTCACAATATTTATACATGAACTTCCCTTATAAGCTATGGTGCCTTTTCCCCAGTAGGTTGTTTTTACGTTTTTCAGTGATCCTACCATTTAATTACAGATTCAACTAGTTTGTCCAGTATAGTGTGATATTCACTATGTGTATGTTTCCACAGCTATGCTTGCAACTCATCTTTCAGATAGAATTCAGATAGGCAATTCATCAGTCCCCTGGAAAGTTTGCCATAACAGGGTACATAACTTTGCTAGCAATTGCACAACTTTACCCTTGATATTCTTTAAAATCCTAGGTAGAACAAATTCTGTTGATTTATCTCTTTCTGGTGTGTTAGCTAGGTCCTGGGCCTTTCCTACTATTTATTCATAAGAAAAATACCACCTTATATTTGTATAGTGCTTTATGCTTTCCAGTTATTTTCAGCTTTTCACTGGGTATAATAATATCAATTTCTGTGAATCAAAAGGTAATTATTTTCCCTACAAACCTAAAACTGCTCTAAAAAGTGAAATCTAGCTGGGCATGGTGGCTCACACCTGTAATCCCAACACTTTTGGGAGGCCAAAGCAGGTGGATCACCTGAGGTCAGGAGTTTGAGACCAGCCTGGCCAACATGGTGAAACTCTGTCTCTACTGAAAATAAAAAATTAGCCAGGCATGGTGGTGGGCACCTGTAATCCCAGCTACTCAGGAGGCTGAGGCAGAAGAATTGCTTGAACCCGGGAGGTGGAGGTTGCAGTGAGCCGAGATTGTGAGATTGCACCACTGCACTCCAGTCTGGATGACAGAGCAAGACTTCATCTCAAAAAAAAAAAAAAAATTATATGCCAAGCATTATGCTAATGTATATTTCCTCACTCAACCCATAACAACCCTAATGGGATAGGTATTCTGTATTCATGCCATCTTTATAGGGAAGGAAAAGGAAACTGAGCAGGAATTTGTCATTTACCTAAAATCCACCTGCATTCAAACCTAAATCTGCCTAATTCCAAACCTTTGCCCTTAACCTCTATGCCCTTTTGCCATTTAATTAGAACTAAATCAAGCATTTCTAGAACTATAGGTAGCTGGATTAGGATGCAGACTATCTGCATTCTGGTCTGGCTCTGCCACAACCATTTGATCAAGGGCAGGTGAATTAACTGGTGAGGACCTGTTTCTTTATATGTTAAATGAGATAATAGATTACAAGACTTTAATATTTTCTATTCTGTGATTTTATTTATGTAAATATTCACTAACCACCATGTTATGAATAGGCACAAAACCAAAGTAAAAGATGTTAAATTTAAATTTAAAATAAATTTTAACAGAAACAGAAGGTACATGTTTGTTTTATTGTTTTACTTTACAGCCAAAAGCAAACCAAAACACCAGAGATGCTCATTTAAGCAGTAGGGCCTTAACTTTTGAGTGTGATGGCAGTTACGTCTGTAAATTAATTTTATTCATTGCTGTGTTGGATAGATATATATGTTCACTTCCTGCAAAAATTGAAACTGAATGTTAACAGTATGTAATCTATTTGTTCAGCGTGTATTCAGAGAGATTTAATGAAGAAATTAACACCGTGTCAGATGGGATGGGGCAGATCAATGTCCTATAATCGTGTGGCCTAAATTTGGCTAAGTTAGATTTAGTTTTTCCCAGAAAATTTTAGGGTTGCCAGGCTTTTCTTATTCTGTACATAATGATCCAGCCTTTTCTTGCCCCTGTTTATAATGGAAACCTTCTATGCTGGTTGTTTTGCCAATGCTGCCCAGTCCTTCCCTTTCCTCTCCACCTGCATCTCTTCTTCCCCCTTCTCTGCCCTGGACTGTGCCTCAGAAGGCTGAAATGTGCTAACTGTGTCTCCATAAGTCTTTTTGAATTGAAACACACAGGAGATCTGAGAGTGCAAAGTCGGCATGTCTTCCCTGCCCCCACTTTGGCACCCTGTCTCTCACAGTAGCCGCATCACTCCCCAACCACACTGGTCTTCTTCCCCAGCTCCAGTTTCTACTGGGCCCTGCTAACTACTCTATTTTCTTTGTTTCTACAGCCCCAGGGGAAAGTGGTTTTCCCTCTGAAGGTGGTCCCTGGGTATCTCACCGTATTTTGTCTCTTCTTAACCTTGCTTATGTATGTTTGAGTAGTCTTTTCATTAAAGTCTCTTCATTTAAACCATCTAGGATGAATTTTGTTTCTTCCCCAGGATCCCAACTGATTCACTATCACTTACCTAAAACTCATTGAATTGGAATTTAAGCACCTCATCCCAAAGATGACATTGACTTCAATCAATGAGTACATATTGAGCGTCTTGATGTGCTTAAGGGTATACCAAGAGCTATGACAGGTACAAGAGTCATTTGAGGCTAGCCCAAGTGTGGTGGTGTCTACAACAAATTGATCACAATCAGTGGCAGATTTCTTTGTTTCTTTTCTACTCCCATTGCTTCACATAACTAGCCTTAAGAAAAAGAGTCATTTGTGTGGCGTTCTTGCCCTTGAGAAGTTTATACTTTAGTTAGGAAGTCCACAATCAACACATTAAACTATTAACATGTAACACAGGACTTTAAATCTTAAATTAGGTAGCAGATAAAATTATCATAGGAAATGCTAACTTTCCATGCCCAGTTAATTTTTTGTATTTTTAGTAGAGACAGGATTTTACCATGATGGCCAAGTTGGTTTCGAACTCCTGACCTCAAGTGATCCTCCTGCCTCGGCCTCCCAAAATGCTAGGATTACAGATGTGAGCTACCACGTCTGGCTGTGTATTTTTTTTTTTTTTTAAAGGAAGGAAGAACAGAAGTCAAAGGAAACAGAAGAACAAGTCAGAGGAGCCAATTTGGGAGATTTTAAGCTTTTCTTTTCTTTTTTTTCCTTTTCTTTTTGAGACAAGATCTCGCTCTTTTGCCCAGGCTGAAGTGCCTGCATTTTAAAATTATCTGAATTGGAATTTTTTAATTTATCAGACTTATGAAATATATTATTGTGAACTAGAAAGTATTAGTGAAAGCTGGGCATGGCAGTTCACGCCTACAATCCCAGCACTTTGGGAAGCCATGGCAGGAGGATAGCTTGAGGCCCGGAGTTTGAGACCAGCCTGGGCAATATAGCAAGACTCTTGTCTCTACAAAGAAAAAAAAAAAGTATTAGAGAAATTTCAACCAATTGTGGAATATTTATGCTCAAAATACCCTGAGTCAGTGAAATGTGTCCAAAGGTACATGCTGTATAAATATCATGAGGGCTAGTAGGTCATTCTTGTGTACAGAAGAGGAATTTGTTTGTCAAACAAGAAGAACAGGGCATTTGCCATTGATCAATCTGGAACTATCTACTATTCCCATACACTACTTGAGTAAGAAACTGATCAACTGATGACTCTTATTTTCAATGGGAGTATTTTGATAGGCCCAGAGATATGTATTAAAACCCAAGCTTGTTAGTCAGTGTGTCTCCCCATTTGAATCAGAGAGAAGGCCCTAGGGATGTGAGAATGGGCAAGGCATATGCTACAGTCTGGTGTCTAATATGATTATTGTAACCCAATAAACATGTTACTGTTTTAAAAGCTTGGTTTCAAGAGTACAAATTTGATATAAGTTGGGAATGGAAAGACATCAGAATGTGCAGAAAGGTGTTGAGTTATCTCTGCCTGTGTACCGACAACAGTGGGGCTCTCTGTCGTAGGAGGGAAGCCTTTATGTGGTGTGACTTGGGGGTTTGCTCTCAAAACTTGATTAGAATTCAGATAGGTCAGACAGAAGGATTTGAAGGACAGCAACAATATAAGGAAAGGCAGAGAGATGAGAATGAGCTAGGTATTACACACAGGACACTGAAGAGACCAGACAGTGAAGACTTGACAGCCAAGAACAATTTGAGCAATACAAAGTATTATTGGACAGATGGGATAAGGACAGATCAACTTCCTATAATTCTACTGATGGAAAAGAACAGAGCATCAGAATTTCAAAGTCCTAGCAATGTAATTTCTCTGTAAGTAATACAACTCATTTTAAAACATTGATGTAGCCACTCTGTAGGTTGCTTAGAAATTGCTATCATATTCAAGCAGAGCTTGAAGTGGACTGGATCTCTGCTATGGTTTGAAAATGTGTCCTCTCCAAAACTCATGTTGAAACTTAATCCCCAGTGTGGCAATGTTGAGAAGCCTTTAAGAGGTGATTGTGTCCTGAGGGCTCTGCTCTCATGAATGGATTAATGGGTTATCCAGGGTGTGGGACATGTGGCTTTATAAGAAGAGGAAAAGAGACCTGAGTTAGCACACTCAAACCCCTCACCATGTGATGCTCTGTGCCTCCTTGGGACTCTGCAGGGGGTCCCTACCAACAAGAAGGCTCTCACCAGATGTGGCCCCTCAACTTTGGACTGCTTAGCCTCCGTAACTATAAGAAACAAATTCTTTTTCTTTATAAATTACTCCGTTTCAGATATTCTGTTATAAACAACTTATATAATCTCATAGGATTTCAGATCTGGGAACTGATTTTGAGTTCCTGTACATGTTAGCGTAGATGTAGGGAGAGAGGAAATTCAGAAGTGCATTCTCAGCTAAACTGAGGGTATGGATAGATTTACTAATGAGACAAAGTAAATTTGCAGCTATGGAAACAATAGTGTCATTCAAGATTGCTTCCTTTCTCAAAGTGGGAGGCAATAGGACAATGATTTTCTCTTCGTGTATAGGAGCCTACTTCCTACCAGGAATGGGGGAAATGAGAGAAGCATCACCATTTATTACGTGCCCAATCATTACAGGCACTGTTTAAAGAAAGGATCATAGGGATACAGAAATAATAACGGGTGGGGATAGAAATTTCCAAGGTCTTAGCAGGCACTGTCCTGTTGGTGCTACATTTCTGTGAACTTTTTTTTTTTTCTCCCACCTTTACCCTCTGTTCTTCCAATTCTAAACAAGAAAAAGCGACACTGAAACTCACCAACCTTTAACAACTACTGCAAATACTTGGTTTTGGAGTAGCAATTACTGGAGCACTTACCTGAAAAATGCCTGCTGAGCCTAATCTCTAGATATCAGAGAATTAAATAAAATGCTTGAAAACTGAAAAGTAATTTAGCAACATCAGTTATTGAAGTGATGCAGAAGTGTTTTTTTCACATTAAGTTACCAATATGATACTACAATCCCATCATAACAGTGGACTTGACCCCTTGAGTTAGCAGAACAAAGGACTTTATATAACTATTTTAGGCAGTAAAAATTTCCAACTCAGCACCATTTTTTTCCTATAAACCTGTCCTGCATACATCACATTGATGTGAGAGTCAGATGAGATAATTATGTGAAGGTGCTTTGTAAACTGAAGAGCTATATAATGGTCAAGGAATCATTATTACTATCATTCAGTGAATCATAAAAGAACATGTTGGAAGGTCATTTGTAGGACAATATTCTTAAATTCTAGAAAAATGCAGTTATCTTTGAGAACTAAAGATATTGAAGAAAATTTTTGGAATATTTATTACACGTTTCGTAGGCTAGTAAGATGAACTGCTAACGAATGAAATACATTAAAACAGTATGAGTTCATTAGTTTCCTTTTTAAAGCTTTAAAATACTGTGTTCCACATATATACAGGTATATTTAAAAGGATATTCACAGCAGCATTGGTATGACAAAACAACACAAAGAAACAAATAAAACTAATCTGGAAACAAATGTCCATCATTATGGATTTAAGTTATTTTGTATATATGTATATATACATGAATACTATGTGACTAATGAAAAGAATGAAGTAGACTTTATAAGTACTAACATGGAAAGAGAGCCAAGAGATACAAGATGATAAACACTATGTGCAAAACAATATGTAATGTATGATGAGTATGTTTCTAAGAGTTATATAACGGTCAAGAAATTTAAAACGTCTGTATAAGGATATGTGCTAGTAATCAGGAAAACATTCTTGACGAATATCTGCTATTTCTCTATTAACAACGGCTCTCCACATCACAAAAGTTTAACTTTCTATGATATTTCTGTAATGTTTTAACTTTTTAAAACGAGCTTATGTTACTTTCATGAGCATAAAAAGATTACAAACGATGAAAGACCCATGCTTCAAACAAAACCTAAACACATTAAAGAGCAGATATGATTGACTTGCAAAACTCTGGAAAGAAATATTGAAGATTTGAATTGTTAAGGCCAAATAAAGTTTAGTTCGACTTGCTGAGATTGATTTGGAATTGTAAGATTTGAAAAAATGCCTCCAAATATTGATCCCATTGCTCCAAAGCACCAGGCAATAAGTTCAAAATAGTGTTCAGAGTCTCCATGGGGCTAAAACAACTCTTCCTGCTAACATAAGCTGAAAAAAGATGAGTTTTATCCCTTTGTAAGATGTTTAGCTTTTGTTCGTGACCAACAAATCAAAGGTCCACATGTTTGTTGATGCGCTCTAAGCCCCAGAGAGAAATCTACTAAAATGGCTAGAATGTAGGTTGAACAAGGTCAAGTTGGACTTGAACGAAAGATAGAACTGGTAATGACCAAGGCTAGCTTTGCTATTTGCTGTCAGAAGCAAAGCAGATGAGTGTGGATTGTCTGCAAAGGGAGATATTAAAAGATTCAGCCATTTCAAAAACAAATGATTACCTTCCCTTATTTTCCTGTGTTCATCCATTTCCATACCTGTTAAAAATGCCTGGTTGATGATTGAATGTATATATATGGAGGGCGAAAGTGAGAGGAACTATGATGTTATTAAAATTGTAATGCTACAGACTGTCTAGCAACATGCAAAACAAATCTGATGCAGAAACATAAAATAATGAAATTTTATTTTGTTAGGATGGTGAGATTATGGGTGACTTTAAAAATTCCCCATTATTGGTCGGGTGCAGTGGCTGTAATCCCAGCACTTTGGGAGGCCAAGGCGGGTAGATCACTTGAGTTCAGGAGTTTGAGGCTAGCCTGGCCAACATGGGAAAACCCTGTCTCTACTAAAAATACAAAATTTAGACCGTCATGGTGGTGTGTGCCTATAATCCCAGCTACTTGGGAGGCTGAGGCAGGAGAATTGCTTGAACCTGGGAGGTAGAGGCTGCAGTGAGCCAATATAGCACCACTGCACTCCAGCCTGGGCAACAGAGTGAGACCCCATCTCAAAAAATAAAATAAGACCGGGTGCCATGGCTTATGCCTATAATCCCAGCACTTTGGGAGGCCGAGGCGGGTGGATCACCTGAGGTTGGGAGTTCGAGACCAGCCTGACCAACAAGGAGAAAGCCCGTCTCTACTAAAAATACAAAATTAGCCAGGTGCGGTGGTGCATATCTGTAATCCCAGCTACTTGAGAGGCTGAGACAGGAGAATCACTTGAACGCGGGAGGTGGAGGTTGCAGCGAACCAAGATTGCACCATTGCACTCCAGCTTGGGCAACAAGAGCAAAACTTGGTCTCAAAATAAATAATAAAAAATAAAAATAAATAAAATAAAATTATTGTTTTAAAATAGAGCAAGCCACACATTTAAAAACAGCACAAACTTTTTTTGAGACAAGATGACTCCATGAAAATAATAGCTTCCTTTTACATCTCAAAGGTTGTACATGAAGAAAAAAATTCTCCAATACTTCATTTGCAAAACCAGCTTGCTTCTAGATTAATTCTTAAAAATCTTTACAATTAGTTGTAAATGTAGCATAAGAAAAAAAATTGTACGCTAGGTGCAGTGGCTCACACCTGTAATCCCAACACTTTGGGAGGCCAAGGCTGGTGGATCACTTGAGCTCAGAGGTTCGAGACAAGCCTGGGCAACATGGTGAAACCCTGTCTCTACTAAATATACAAAAAATTAGCCGGGTATGGTGGCACATGCCTGTAGCCCCAGGTACTTGATAGGCTGAGGCTGGAGAATTGCTTGAACCCGGGAGGCAGAGGCTGCAGTAAGCCCAAATCATGCCACTGTACTCCAGCCTGGGCGACAGAGCAAGACACTGTCTCAAAAAAGAAGGAAGGAAGGAAAGGGGGAAGGAAGGAAGAAAGGAAGGAGAAAGAGAAAAAAAACTGTTCTTTTGACATCGTTTAACTAATCACTTCCGTTTGTTCAACAGACTCTGCAATATCCCATTATAGGCAAACATTCAAAATACAGTGAGCCTTTGAGAATTTGGAAGTTAGATTTCGTAAGTCCACTACATCCCTAGTGGCGTTATCTTACAGGAATATAGAGTAAATATGGATGGATTAAATAATATCCCCTTCTGGAAAAATAAAGATTAAAATAGAAAGCTCATATCCTCTATTAAATATTTACTACAAGTTCCTAAAAGCCCCCTAGGGAATCTGAGGTCTAGGATTCATAATGCTTATATTAAAAACATTGTGAACACCAGCATGTTTATAATTTAAATATATGAAAATATATTCTCTTAGAATGGCAAAATAAATTATAAATCTTGATCCAAAAAAATTTTAATTGAAAAGAGCTCTTATATTAAATTCAGGAAGCCAGTTAGAAGTAACATAAGCTTAAGTTTTGTTTTAATTCAGGCCATGTAAATATGCTTAGTAGCAGAAATTACATAAATTTGGGATTTAAAAAAATTTATTGTTAATATCAGCTGCTCGGTGAATTACAGCATGTTAGAACCATGTTGGTTTTCAACTAATTTTAATCAAAGATTATGCAGTATAATTACTTTACTTTTATTCTTATAAAAAGCAGTGCTTAAGTGGTGAAATTTAAGCGTTACATAAATGTATCTGCTTCTATTTGTATAATTGAGCTGCAGTGCTGTGCTCCTTGTTCCACTAAAATCTGATGTGTGTATATTTGCTCATTTATTTTTATTTTTATTTTTTGAGGTGGAGTATTCCTCTGTTGCCCAGGCGGGAAGCCAGTGGTGAGATCATGGCTCAATACAGCCTCTTCCTTCTGGGCTCAAAACAATCATCCTGCCTCAGCCTCCTGAGTAGTTGAGACTACAGGTGCATGCCACCATACCTGGCTAACTTTTGTGTTTTTTGTAGAGACGGGGTTTCGCTATGCTGCCCAGGCTGGTGTCGAATATCTGGGCTCAAGAGATATGCCTGCATCAGCCTCCCAAAGTGCTGAGATTGTAGGTGTGAGCCACTGCATCTGCTTTACATAACTCTTTAAAACTTAGACTCAATAAGATTTAAGAATAAATGGTAAATAAATGTAATTTTAGAATAAATGGTAGATTTTAGAATAAATGGTAGAGGTTTTTTTGTTTGTTTGTTTTGTTTTTTGAGACAGTCTTGTTCTGTCACCCAGGCTGGAGTGCAGTGGCGTGATCTCGGCTCACTGCAACCTACGCCTCCTGGGTTCAAGCGATTCTCATACCTCAGCCTCTTGAGTAGCTTGGATTACAGGTGCGCACCACTATGCCTGGCTAATTTTTGTATTTTTAGTAGGGATGGGGTTTCATCATGTTGGTCAGGCTGGTCTCGAACTCCTGACCTCGTGATCTGCCCACCTTGGCCTCCCAAAGTGCTGGGATTACAGGCATGAGCCACCGTGCCCGGCTAAATGGTAGAGTTATTAATGTTAGAAGAATGGATTATAAATATTTCATGCAGTAAAGGCTACAGTTCTTTAGAATGAATACAGCTAAGTTATTCCATAGTTTTTCACCCAGAGTATTTCAAACAAGAAAAATTTTATGAGTAGCCATCAGTTATCATGTATTCCAGAAATTTCTCTCATGTTAAATCTGCCTGATAAATGGAATAAAAACACTTCAAATAAAAGAAATCCATTTAGTAACCCCATCACTTTGGGAGGCTGAGGCAGTCAGGTCACCTGAGGTCAAGAGTTTGAGACCAGGCTGGCCAACATGGTGAAACCCCGTCTCTACTAAAAATACAAAAATTAGCCGGGCATGGTGGTGGGCACCTATAATCCCAGCTACTCAGGAGGCTGAGGCAGGAGAATTGCTTGAATGCGGGAGGTGGAGGTTGCAGTGAGCCGAGATCACGCCACTGATACTCCAGCCTGGGCAACAGAGCAGGACTCCGTCAAAAAAAAAAAAAAAAAAGGAAGAAAAAGAAAAAAAGAAATCCATTTAAATATAAGAATTTTTCCTCAAATACAGTTCAACAAAAATTTGTTGACTTTATGACACAAATGCACACATGAGTAATACATAGATCCTATCCTCAGGCTTTCCTGTCAAGCATAGGTCATAAGTAAGACACACAAATAATTACAATGCACTGTGATAAGTAAAATTATAGATATGTATATAAGCTTTAGCAGTAGCAGAAGTAATTAACTCCACAACTGAAGGCCTCACATCAGAGGTGATGTGTATACACTGGTTTTGAGGTACGACTGTGAATTTCACATGAAGATGAGAGGAAGCAGGAGTGCACCTTCCCTTCCTCCCTCCCTTCCTTCCTTCCTTCCTCCCTCCCTCCCTCCCTCCCTCCCTTCCTTCCTTCCTTCCTCCCTCCCTTCCTTTTCTTCCTTCCTTCCTCCCTCCCTTCCTTCCTTCCTCCCTCCCTCCCTCCCTCCCTCCCTCCCTTCCTTCCTTCCTTCCTTTCTTTCTTTCTTTTTTGAGACGGGGTTTTCGTCTGTCACCCAGGCTGGAGTGCAGTGGCATGATCTCGGCTCACTGCAACCTCCACCTCCTGGATTCCAGCAATTCTCCAGCCTCAGCCTACCAAGTAGCTGGGACCACAGCCATGTGCCACCACACCTGGCTAATTTTGTATTTTTTGTAGAGATGAGATTTTGCCACGTTGCCCAGGCTGGTCTCAAAGTCTTGAGCTCAAAGCAATCCATTCATCTTGGCCTCCCAAAGTGCTAGGATTATACATATGAGTCACTGTGCCCCACCTCTTTGTCTTTCTTTATTCACAAAATAAAATGTATTGTAATTCCATAATCATTTTGGCAAATAACTAACAACTTAAAAGTCCTGAAAAAGTACAAATTGACTTAGTATCAAAGTCAAGTATTATACATAATTTTTATTAAATAAAATAGTCTTTAAATTCTACATACTTGCAGTCGCATCAAAAACATTGGCCAAAAATTAAAAAGGCACTTCTTAACTTGTAGACGTGACACAGGGAAATAAAGGCACAGACTAGAGCCAGACTGCCTAGGGTTGATCTCAGGTTCTGCTTCTTACTTGCTGTGTAGTCTTGGACAAGTTACTTAACATCATTGTCCTTCCTTATCTGTTAAATGAGAATGATGATAATAGCAGGATGGGCTTCATAGGGTTGTTAAGATTAAATGAGTTAATAAAAGTAAAATAGACAGAATACTGGTGGCCAATAAGTGCTACATAAGTGTTGGATGTAGTTATTGTGTATTTCTTTTAAATACTCTAAATTACAGGAAAAAGGGTAGTCTCCTAGTTCAATTGTAGCTGACAGTTGGTTCAAAATAAATCTGCTGTTCTATCTAAGGAGCTGAGTTTTCCCTGAGAAGTGTCCCAGGAAGAAATCCCCAGGGTTGTCTCCTTGGTCTTTGACCAGTGATTGCAAATATGCTAAGTTGAATCCATCCTGCAGGAAGCGTGGTAGATGAGTCGGCTGGGAGGGAGCCCACCTCTGCTGGCTGCACAAATGCACAAGTTTTGTTTTATCAAGTCATTTGGTACTGGAGGGTAAATTCTCCTACACAAGATGTAAACTTGAAGTCGCTTAAACTGTTGTGTCATTTTTTTCCACAAAGATGAAAGATAACAAAACCATTCTAAAGTCAGTTAGCAATGCACACGCTTATAAAAATGAAATACTGCCATAAAGAAACAAAATTCCGTTTTAGAATTCTGAAGAACCTACCTATCAGGTAACAAAAGCAAGATGTCTTGCTCCCTGGGAGACTCCTTACCTTCATGTCCAGCTGCCCAGTCACTATCTGGAGGCATTTATAACAGAGGAGTCAGTGATACAGTGAGATTCCCTCGGAATGCTCTAGAGTTGCACTAATTTACATGTACACAATTTAATTTATACCACCATTTCCATAAACATGGTGGACTGGTTCTGATTCACCTATAGCCAGCTGTGGATATAGCACACTGGTAGTTCTTCTCCTGCCTCTTGAATCCTATTTTCAGAGTGAGACTGATAGCTAAGGTTAATTTAGAACTTACTACGTGATACCCACTGTGCTAAGAACTTTTCATATATTGCCTCATTTAATCATTTAATCTTCTATTCTGTGAGGTAAGTACTATTATTATGCACATTTTACAGAGGAGGAAACTGAGGCATGAACTTGTGCCAAGGCCATATAATTTTTACAGGAGGATCTAGGGTTCATATTCAAGTCTGTCTAACTCCAAAGCCCATACCTTTTGCCTCACACTGCAATCTTCTCCAGTCCCTGAAGGAAAGCAATGTTTCTGTTAAGAGGAAGGGGCAAGATGTAAATGGGTTTTAAAGTGAACACAATCAATCTTAGGCAAACTTTTTTTAAAAAGCACATTTGTTTTTGGTGCCTGCCCACCTCCATTTCTCCATTTCAATGTGCCTTTCTCCTACATTGTTAAGTTTCTTCTGTGGTTTGAGTACAAATTTAATAAAGCCATTGATTCTGTTACAATATTTACTTTTTACAAAATAAAAGCTGTGTGCAGTGGCTAATCAAAGCATTTTGGGAGGCCTAGACGGACAGATTGCTTGAGCCCAGGAGTTTGAGACCAGCCTGGGCAACATGGCAAAACCCTATCTCTATAAAAAATACAAAAAAATTAGCTGGGCATGCTGGCACATGACTGGTGGTCCCAGCCACTCAGGAGGCTGAGGTGGGAGGATCTCCTGAGCCCAGGAAATCAAGGCTGCAGTGAGCCAAAATCATGCCATTGCACTCCAGCCCAGGCAACAGAGTGAGACCCTGTCTCAAATAAATAAATAAATAAATAGATAATCAAATCTGATTATCTAATCTTTGTCACAGTTTTCTATCCTCTGATTTCTTAAGATATGCCAGCTCCATTTCCTTTCACTGCCGTGTTGCCTGTGACAGACTCTGATGCTGCTTAGCAGAGAGAGGAAGCCATTCTGCTGCCCCATATGGACCCTAACACCAGTCCCTTCTTTGCTCTTTCACTCCTCAGCAATGACCTTCTTGGATCATTTCCAAATCTCTTGGTCCTTATTACTAAAATGTAGATGTGAATGGATTGTCCATCAGAAATCTGGCCTCTAAGAGCCTTCCTCAAGTTATGGTGACAGTCAACATATCCATGAATTCATATTTGCACACAGCTTCTTAGGAAAAGAATTCTCAGGCAAAATAACTGCAGTGTGTTCTGGTTTGTAAACCATACATGTTTGATTGTCATATACCATTAACACTTAAAAACCTTTACGTTTTAGTGAGTTGAGTGCTCTTATTTTACAGATGAGGAAATGAAAATCCTGAGAAGCTAAGAAATATCCTAAAGTCACACAACTTGTTAACGCTTGTACAGAATTAGGAACTAGATCTTCTTATCATATCTCTTCCAGTGAACAAACAATAAGGCCAAAGTCAGCATGATGTGAGAGTGGAGCACTTTGCTAGGAATAAAGACAGCCAGGTTTAATGCCCAATTTTTCTACGAAATGTGACATTAGATTAAACTTTTTCTCTCTCTGGACCAGTTTCTTCAACTATAATGTAATGGATTTGATCTAGAAGTGCCCAATAAGATAGTCACTAGCCACACATGTAACTATGGCGCACTTACAATGAACTTAGTCAAAATTAACATATTCTGTAAGTGTAAAATACCCATTGGATTTCAAAGACTTAGTACCACACCAAGAAAGTAAAATATCTCACTACAAAACAATTTTTTAATTGCATGTTGAAATGATAATGTTTGGATATATTGGATTAAATAAAACATATTACTAAAATAATTTTTACCAGTTTCTTTTCTTTTTCAATGTGCTTACTAGCAAATTTAAAACTACCTGTATGGCTTGTATTATCTTTCTACTGGATATGTTACTGTAGGAGACCTCTCAGGTTTCTTTTAGATCAGAGGTCAGCAAACTTTTTCAGGAAAGGGCTGGAGAGTAAATATTTTTGCCTTTTGTGAGCCATATGGTGTCTGTTTTAACTGTTCAACTCTGGCCTTGTAGCACTAAAGCAGCCACAGAATACATAAACAAATGTGTGTAGCTGTATTTCAATAAAACTCTAGATACCAAAACAAGTGATGGGCCAGATGTGGTCTACAAGCTAACTGTAGTTTGCCATGTACATTCCTTGGGTCTATTCACATTTTCTTCCATTCAGTGTTTACTGAGAAGCTATTATCTATTTAAAGACATTTAGAATAAAGAGCCAGCCTCTGCCTTAAGCCTAGAGGAGGAGCCAGGAACATAAACACAAAAGCCAGCAGGATACAATATGAACAACACTGTGATCAAGGGGATTGGAGAAGGCTTCTTAGGGGAGTAACAGCTGAGTTAGGATTCTGCAGAATGAATATGCAGTTTTCCAGGTTAAGGAAAGGTTTTATCTAGGGAAATATAATAGCACACATAAGGTGATGTGTGTATATGGCAGCCGGGGAGTACTGTGGTGGTGATAGTGGGAAGTGAGATGGGAAAGAGGAAAAGGGCCAGATGATGATTAAATGCCTTACCTGCCACACTGAGAGCATACACACATGCTCTGACAGCACTTCTTAGACAGGAATTCTGAGGGTCAGAGCATGCCATCCTGGGGTTGGCCCATGACAGCACCAGCCATGAAGAGCAGCCAGCCTGGCAGGTGTGAAGAAGCCCCAGAGAACCACAGAAGCAGCCGCAGAAGTGATGAGTGGGCAATCTCCAGGTAACTAGATCTGTTTTGCATCAGGGGCTGAAACTAACCCAATGCTGGCCACCAATACAGTGTTAGCAGGTGCTGTCACCAGGCCTCAGGCAGAAGCAGACAAGAGCGGACAAGAAGTAAGGGAGAGGGAGGAAAGGAGTTGAAAGAATAAGAGAATGAGGTGAAAGCTGAAGTCCCCACAGGGGTAACAAAGTACTGATTGATTACCTTAGGACACCCTCAGTGGTGCCAGGTGGGAGGCTGCTGGGGGCTTGTAGGCTAAGTTCAGAGATTGTTGGCCTAAGCTGAGCATTGGAATCTTTTATGTAATTGGAATTTTAAAAAAAATCATAATGTGGAGTATAATGGCATGTCTTTAAAATTATAAGTATATGTGAGGCATATGTGAACGAATGAAAGATAAAAGAGAGAAAGAAGGAATACAAGAAGGGAAAAAGAAAGAAGAAAATGAAAACATGATTGATTGCAAAATAAATAAATAAATGAATAAGTACTCATGTCTGGGTCCCACCCCTGGAAATTCTAGTTTAATTGGAATCAGGGCCCAGACATCAGTAATTTTAAAAGATGATTCCAGTGCACAGCCAGGGTTAAGCACCACTGATTTGGTTTAACAGAAGCTGAAGTGATGTCCCATAAGTATTTGACTGATAAGTAGGTACTCAGTAGAGGATTTTTCAAGGTGAAAGGAAAAAAAAATGTACTCAAAAAAAAAAGCAGGAAAGCAACAGAAACAGAGAACCTAAACCCATTCTCATATGCTTGAAAACAATTTAAACTACACTTGTAGTTGGTTAGTATTTTTATCTGTTGTATGTGAAATGGACAACACGAAATGCAAGAAATTTCTGCATTAACTTGACGTGACTAAAATCAGACAGCTTCACCAGAGTTTTTGGTCCCAGACAATCTAGAGTACTCTCTTTCTCTGGAATTATCAACTCTTAGATACATGCCTTCTGATGCCCCAAATTGCCAGTCAATTCAGAAAGTAGAATGTTGCTAAGTTGATAAATTGAAGCAGCTGCAGACAACCAGCAAAACCTAAGCTCTGGTTTAATTTATTTATTTATGTATTATTTATTTATTTATTTATTTTCTGGCAGAAGATCCAACATAAAAATACTTAATAAGAGCATTTAAGTTCAAGAGCAATTAAAAATAGTAAGTTACCTTTTTATACTAGGAGGATTATAAATGGACATTTCTCTGCTTTTGAAATCAAGAATAGAAAATACAGAACTATCTCAAAAGACTCAGCCTATCTGATCACCTTATTTTGTATTATAATCCCAACTTCTGCCTTTTCTCATTTTTCTCTCTATAACACTTCATCTTTTTGCATACTGCATACTTGTTAGTTATTTTGTTGTGTCTTCTTCATCTCCACTAGAATGTAAGCTCCATGAGGTCAAGATTCTTATCTGTTGTATTCAGGTATATTCTTAGTGACTATCACTAGTGGGGGCTCAATAAATGTTTGTTGAAAAATTGAACAAACTGTTTTAAAACTCTCATTAGTTTAACATGTTACAAAAATGTTTTAGAACAAGAGGGTAATGTCTAACATCACTTCAAGATTGTGTCACGTTAAGAAGCAAGTTTTTAAAAAAGGTGTTATAATGTTATTAAAGCTGTTTCAAATGAGTCAATAATATACACATGGCAAGTATAGGTATAAATTCAATTAGGAGTGTGGAAGGAATTGGATGAAGTTGGTCAACAGTTGTAGAATGGCCTTTTGACTGAAAAAGGATCATCCTAGGATTTTTATTCCAGTCTAGATCATGCTAAAACATTGTCTCCTCTGCCATACACTTTTGCTATGAGATCAAAGAGATGAGGTCAGAAGGAACAGGGAAAGTTAGAGAAAGTAATGAATGCTGGCTTTCTACAATTTGTAAGCAAACTGTTATAGGTCCAACTGGAGTTTAAAAGCAGAGTGGGCTGGGTGCTGTGGCTCACACCTGTAATCCCAGCACTTTGGGAAGCTGAGGCAGGTGGATTGCTTAAGGCCAGGAGTTCAAAACCAGCCTGGCCAACATGGTGAAATCCTGTCTCTACTGAAAATACAAAAATTATCCAGGCATGGTGGTTTGCACCTGTAATCCCAGCTACTCGGGAGGCTGAGGCATGAGAATCACTTGAACCTGGGAGGCGGAGGTTGCAGTGAGCTGAGATTGCACCACTGCACTCTAGCCTGGGTAACAGAGAGAGACTGTCTCGAAAAAAAGAAAAAAAAAAAAAAGGCAGAGTGGTCAGGCACAGTGGCTCATGCCTGTATCCTCCTGCACTTTGGGAGGCCGAGATGGGTGGATCGCTGGAGGCCAGGAGTTTGAGACCAGCCGCGGCAACATGGTGAAACCCCATTTCTACAGAAAAAAAAAAAAAAAA
>NW_012104332.1:1188762-1195661 GCF_000951045.1 Mandrillus leucophaeus
TGAACCCGGGAGGCGGAGGTTGCAGTGAGCTGAGATCGCACCACTGCACTCCAGCCTGGGCGAAAGAGCAAGACTTCATCTCAAATAAATAAATAAATAAATACATAAAATTAAAATTAAAATAAAAGCAGAGTGAAAACTACCAACAAGAGTTTATTGATAAGTTGTTCCAAAGTCCCATAGACCTGGAGCCAGGACCCTTGTAGACTTTTGATTTGAAGAGATTTATGGCAAATTTAATCTGTGTAGGCCTGAGTAACCCTGGGCTAGTTTAAACAGAGGATTATTGAGGAGAGTATTTGATTATAGTTAAGTCTAATGAGCAAAGTTCTTGACTGTAGAAGGATGTTAGATTTTCTTGACACTGTCATGCTTTCTGACCATTTCGTAATAAAAAATACATGAGCACCATCATTGTGAATTCACATAATGTATTTATGCAATTCAGTAACTTATGGAGTTGTAAGTGAAAGGGTATCATTTGGTGAGAGCTACTCCTGTAAGAAGCCTTCCCATTTGGGCCTATGGCTGAGTCATTACTTCTCACCTGTTGGCAGCTAACTGAATTTTGGGCATACTACCGAATGGCAGTTTAGTCTTGGGGTACTTATCTGTCATTGCAAACCAGTGAAGTGGTGGCACTAGTACTGAAACATTGATTTCGATTCTATGTCATAGTTGGTTGCGGGAGACAAACAGACTTGGGGGCTGAGGGAAGAGAAGGGAGAAAAATGGAGAGGTAGAGGGAGAAAAAGATGAGCCAAGGAATAAAGACAGACATATCAAGAGACAGTGACAATAATATGCCATGCTGACTTTTGTGCACAAACATATACACCTGTGCCTGTGCACACACTGATCCTAGAAAGGCAGACTCACACAGAAAGATAGACTTTAATGGAGTTTAGGGTTTGTTATTAAAGGCTTCTAAAGTCATTTCTTTTTTCCCCAACCACAAGATATAAACGGGAATAACAACATCTGGTACTTGCAAAATGAGCCAAGACAATTAAATTAAAAGTAGAAGGTTAACCATTCTGCCTTGGAATGTGCTCTTTAGGCATTGAAAAACATTTCAAATTTTAGATTTTTCTTAAGGTAAAGTCCTTCAAATTACTTTTCAAGATTACACCTACTTAGAAGATGTAACAATGTGTTCAGATATCCTGATGTCCTTGCATGAATCAAGGAAGGTAAGATTAAAAGAATGTTTTAAAAGCCATATATGAGACATACAGGAAGCAGGGAGAATAAAGTAAGGGAATTCTGAATAATATAGAGAAAATTCGAACTAAAATTCTGCTAAAGTCCCTCCATGCCTGCCCACACCTCCTTTTGGGGAATCTGCCCTGCCCACCTTTGCTGACCAAGTGGCCATGTTCTATGCCACATGACCCTGCCTCTCCACTTCCACCCCAGGTGATGATGTCAAAAGATAGCATCTGGCCTAGGTACTGCCAGTTCAGTGCCTTGATTGCGGTGGGTAGAATGTAAATTCCATGAGGGCAGACGTGTATCTGTCTTTTTCACTGTCTTTACCCCAGCACCTAGATGAGTCCTTGGCACATATTAGGTGTTCCATAAATATTTGATAAATGAATGAATGGCTGTGGCTTGGCCCGAATAGATGAACTGTGTCAATTAGAGTTCTCTCTTATGGATCTGAAATTTGAGAAAAAGGGAGGACATAGTGAGGCAGAGTGAAAGGACGTAAGGGACTTGAATGATAGCCAAAATTCACAGGCAAGTTACCAGGAAATTGAAAACAGATGGAGCTGAGTGAAAAACACTAGAGCACGTACGTAGGAAGATGCCACGACATGACAAGAGATGAAAAACCTGCTCTGTACCAGCCCCATTTCCCGTGAGGCTTCCTGTGCTTGGATCACCACAGGATCACTGCAGTGTCTTAAAAATACCCACAGCCCCAGCCCTTCCTTCCCTGGAGTTAGCTTGGGTGATTATCAGTTCCTTTGAATTATAAAAGTCCTGACTTCAGCTATAATGTATTTAATACAGTAACGATGCCCCAAGATAAGGTTATTATAACTACTTTAATGAATATCAAAAGAAGGATGCTAAACTGGTATACATAAATGATTAAATCCTGTGAAAATGGGAAAATAAGATAGATAAAATGAAACCAGCCCAAGGGTTAAGAATACTAAAAAATATTTATTCATGCAACGAAGAAAGATTGTTAAGTGTTTGTTAAGTGTTTACTAGGTGCAGGCATTGTGCTGGGGCTGGAGATGGCAACATAAAAAGACGTGATCAATCCTCTTTAGGTATCAAAGGTCTAACAGGGACACAGCAAGTACAATGAAGAACCGTAGAGAAGATGCAAACAGAGTGGGAAAGGAGCATGTGAAAAGGAGGCATTTTGAACTGAGATGTGAAGAGTAAGTAGGATTTTGCCAGCAATGAATGAGAAGATTCTGCAGAAAAATTGTACTAGAGATGCTGAGTGGGAGGAGGACATTCTAGGCGGGAGAAGTGTGCAAATGCAGAGAGGCAGGAAAAAAACAATCTTGGAATTATGAGTCTGTGAAGGGCAAAAAAGAACCAGCAGAAAATGAAGCTTGCTGAACAGGTAGGCAGGACTAGATGGTGAAAAACTTGAGATGTTATTCTGTAGGTGATTGGGAGCCGTAATGAATACCAAGCACTAGGAAGGCATGGTTACATTTGCCCATGGGAAATTTCACCCTGATGTCAGGGTGGTTTGATTAGAGCCCAGCAATAGTTGGGGGAAGGGAGTGTGGGGGTGATGTGGTGGTGAATGACAACGGTTCCTGTAGAATCTACGGCAGCAGAGGTGGGATACAGAGAAGAACTGGATATGAGCGTTTTGGAGTAAAATCATTGAGACTCGATAATTGATAAAGTCAAGATTGATAGGTTTGTATAGACAAAAAGGAACAAAGATATGAGAAACCGTCATTAACATTTGGAAATTACTGTTCCTAAAGAAAAGTTACTCATTTTCACTTAATCATCACTGTGGGAGAGGAAGAGCTGCTGCTATTATCAAAAGCTCCCATTTTATAGAAAAGAGTATGTCTTAGAGAGCTGAATTGGCTTGCTCAGGCTCACTCCTACTTAAGAGGCAGAGCCAGAGTTAAAGTTTAGTTTCCCTAGCTAGAAGCCCACTCTTTTTTTTTTTTTTTTTGAGACAGAGTCTCGCTCTTTTGACCAGGCTAGAGTGTACAGTGTTATGATCACGGATCACTGCAGCCTGGACCTCCTGGGCTCCAGTGATCCTCCCACCTCAGTCTCCCAGGTAGCTGGGACTACAGGCACATGCCATCACATTCAGCTAATTTTGTTGTTGCTGTTGAGACGGGGTCTCATTATGTCTCCCAGGCTGGTCTTGAACTCCTGCACCCAAGCGAGTCTCCTGGCTTGGCCTCCCAAAGTGCTGGGATTACAGGAGTGAAGCCCATTCTTTTTCACTCATTTGGGCTGCCTCTAGGAAAATCAGATGGACAGGAGACCATAGAAAAAGATTTCTCAGGGTAGCTCTACTATTGAAAAGAAAACAACAGTCTGGGTGCAGTGACTTACGCCTATAATCCCAGCACTTTGGGAGACCGAGGCGGGAGGATCACCTGAGGTCAGGAGTTTGAGACCCACTTGACCAACATGCAGAAACCCCGTCTCTACTAAAAAATACAAAAATTAGCCAGGCGTGGTGGTGCATGCCTGTAATCCCAGCTACTCGGGAGGCTGAGACAGGAGAATCGCTTGAACCCAGGAGGCAGAGGTTGAAGTGAGCCGAGCTCGCACCATTGCGCTCCAGCCTGGGCAACAAGAACAAAACTCTGTCACACACACACACACACACACAAAAAGGAAACAACCACCATAAAAAAGAAAATAAAAAGGTGAAAACCTCTGTCAAAGTACTTTTATTTTCATTAAACTTATTTTGTATTTATTCACTAAAATGCTGAAGGAACTAAAACATTCAGGACTCAGAACTTGATTATTTTGTATATTAATTTTGTATTTAAGTTCAGTGATAGGAGTCTTCATTTTTCTTATTTTCTCCTCTTTGAAGAAAAATGACACTTTATAATTTTGTGAGCAGGGCTATTTGTCTTGTTATGATTTTATACTCTATTTTAAAAATGGCATAGAGTATATTTCATAGTGCCCTTGTAGCCAGTTTCACGTGATACTGAACCGAGTCTTTATATAGCACTACTCTTCTAAGGAACATGATATTCTTTACCAACGTTCAACTCACGAATCTCTATGATGTCCCTGGCATTTCGACAGACATCAAGAATTTTCATTCCTTCCTTGCAAATAAAGAAACTCAATCTTAAAGTAGTTAAGTCTGTTTCCAAGAGTTTTACAAAGTAGATCAATGCCATTCTCTTTAATCTACTAGAAACCTCAGACTCCAACTGAAAAAAAAAAAAAGTTTTCTTTTTCAGATTCATAGTCATATCCATTTAACCCATTTTGAAAGCCTCCTATGGGTTGAGTACTATGTAAGTTATTTTGTTTAATTCTGAGGAGTTCTCTAGTCTTTGATCTACTTATATGATGATTAATGACATTAATTTAGTTGTACGGTAATGTATCAGTTAATTTGTTTTTTCACCTTGGGGGCAGAAACCCTGAACCTTTTGTCTTTCACTTTTTATTGAAAGTGAGTTGCATTTACAGAAAAAGGAAATGCAAAAATTGTAAGTGTACAGCTAAAAGACGTGATTGCTAAGACCAAATGTTAATACTTATCTGAGAAAAATAATTTTTCATTTGCGTGTGTTTTCAAAAATTGTAGTAACTTCACAAAAAACCTTAAGTTCTTACTATTTTTAAAATTATAATGCCTAAAATGTTTTGCTCAGGGAAATTTTTGAGAGGCAATAACCACCATTTTAAGCTGGTTTCTCTAGTTGCAAGACCAGAGGGGAAACCACTAGGGGGCGTGCAAAACTGTCATTTCCAAAAGCATTCTGCAATAACTGAGTAAGAATTTTAGAGAGGGAAGTGACCCGGAGGTCATCAAATCTGAACTTCATATTTTTTGGACGTAAAAACTGAGATCCCGTGAGATTACCTGATTTGCCCAAGATCACATAGCCATCTGTAAACCTGTAAGAGGCAGTTTAAAGGGCGAACTTTTTTTGCTCCTGTCCAGCCCGTGTTCTTCCTGGTAGTAGTGAGATTTCAGTTCTTTCTATATTATCACTTGTCAAATATTTACCATCACTTGGTAAACCACTCCATTGAATTTCCCATCCTTCCAGCTTTTGCTTCCTAGGTGGAAAAACCTAGAGACTTGTTTTAAGTGTCTTGGAATGTCTTCTTGTGGGACTGACTGGTGATAATGATAATATTTTGAAGCCAAAACAGTAAGCACAGCATGAGCACTCCCTGTTATATCATTATTCAGCAAGGAAATCATAATCATCTTAAATACATGCTCTGTGAATACAGTAGTTTGGAATTGCTTTGAATTTTTATTTTTCATTGACTAATTGATTGAGATGAAGTCTCACTCTGTCACCCAGGCTGGAGCGATCTCAGCTCACTGCAGCCTCTGCCTCCCTGTTCAAGGGATTCTCCTGCCTCAGTCTCGTGAATAGCTGGGACTACAGGCACACACCACCATGCCCTGCTAATTTTTGTGTTTTTTTTTTTAGTGGAGATGGAGTTTCACCATGTTGGCCAGGTTCAAAATCCTGACCTCAGGTGATCCATCTGCCTCGGCCTCCCAAAGTGCTGGGATTACAGGCATGGGCCACCGTGCCTGGCCTGATTTTTTAATATAACTATTTTTCCCCATGGATATTCTCTCCTTCCCTCCCTCCTTCCTTTCTTCCCTCCCTCCCTCCTTTTGTTCCTTCCTTCCTTCCTTCCTTCTTTCCTTCCACCACATACAATCATCCCAATTTCTCTCTCTCTCTTTCTGTTTCTTTCTTTCTTTCTTTCCCTTCCTTCCTTCCTTCCTTCCTTCCTTCCTTTCTTTCTTTCTTTCTTTCTTTCTTTCTTTCTTTCTTTCTTTCTTTCTTTCTTTCTTTCTTTCTTTCTTTCTTTCTTTCTTTCTTTCTTTCTTTCTTTCTTTCTTTCTCTCTCCTTTCTATTAGCAAGTAAAAATTGTATATATTTATGGTATACTACATGATGATGTGTTGATAGATGTATACATTATAGAATGATGAAATCAATCTATTTAACATAGGCATTAGCTCACATACTTACATTTTTGTGGTGAGACCTTAAAATCTACTCTCTTGGCAAAATTTTCAAATCCACAATGTATTGTTACTAACTGCAGTCACCATTATGTACAATAGATCTCTTATACTTATTCCTCCTGTCTAACTGAAACCAAGCTATTTAGATGATAATTAAACTCTCCACTTCTAGGTTTATACTCCAGAGAAACTTGTGCACATGGACACCAAGAAACGCAAATAAAAATGTTTACAGCACCTTTGTCCAGGAAGAGACAAAACGCTGGAAATAGCCCATTTGTCCTTCAACAGTAGAATGCATAACTAAATTGTGGTCTACTCATGCAATGGAATATTACAGACAGCAATAGTGAATGTTACAGCTTCATATATCAATGGTTGAAGAATCTCAGTAATGTTGAACAAAAAAGCAAATCACACAAACCTAAATATGTGTGATTGCATTTATATAAATTGCAAAACAAGTAAAATTAGATAACATATTTCTTAAGGACATGCATATATCATAAAACCATAAAAGCAAAGAATGACTAAGAAAGTTGCAACGTATGGTTACCTAGGGGTAGGCAGGAAAAGGGACATAATTAGAGGCATAAAGGAAACTTCTGAGGTACCGGTAATATTCTATGTCTTAAGATGGATGATAGGTACATAGCCATTCTTTTTTTTTTTTTTTTTTTT
>NW_012104332.1:1195961-1199531 GCF_000951045.1 Mandrillus leucophaeus
AACTTTTTCATTTAAAATCAAAGCCTGGTTTTAACTCATATCTCAGAACACACTGAGAATTAGACATAGTACAAAATATTGCAATTAGGACCATGTTTTTGAGAGGTATGGGAGCCAGGCATCGTGGCTTATGCCTTAATCCCAGCACTTTGGGAGGCTGAGGTGGAAGGATCTCTTGAAGCCAGGGGCTCAAGATCAGACGAGGCAACATAGTAAGACCCTGTCTCTGCAGAAAATTATCAAAAATTAGCTGAGAATGGTGGCTGTGCCTGTAGTCCCAGCCACCCAGGAGGCTGAGGCAGGAGGATCAAGGCTGCAGTGAGTTATGGTTATGCCACTGCTTTCCAGCCTGGGCTACCCAGTGACAGCCTGTCTCTAAAATAAATAAACAAGTAAAAACTGAAAACAAACAAACAAAAAATACACTTAGTAAAAGTGTATTTCTTAAGGATATACTCAGATTGGGTAGGTTAAATATGGCCAGGTCTGATGTTGTTGGATAAAGCTGTATTTATACTGGGCTAATACATCTGAAAAACTAAACCTCCTATTTTCGTTGATGTTTCAGGAAATATGCTATCATGTCCAATAAGCCTTACATTGAAAATCAAATAAACCTGGTAATTGTTTGTTTGTTTTAGACATGATATTATAAAACTGAAGTTGTCAAAAAGAACAGTAGAGCCGGGCGCAGTGGCTCATGCCTGTAATCCCAGCACTTTGGGAGGCTGAGACATGCGGACCACTTGAGGTCAGGAGCTTGAGACCAGCTTGGCCAACATGGTGAAACACCATCTCTACTAAAATTACAAAAATTAGCCAGGCGTGGTGGCACGTGCCTGTAATCCCAGCTACTTGGGAAACTGAGGCAGGAGAATCACTTGAACCTGGGAGGCAGAGGTTGCAGTGAGCTGAGGTCATGCCACTGCAACCTGGGCATAATGAGTGGAACTCCTTTTCAAAAAAGTAAAAAAGAAAATAAAAAAAAAGAAACAGAGAATTGCTTCACTCTTCAGCCAAAAGGTCTTGACTTTACTCTTGCAGATTTTAATAAAATACTAGTGAGGACTAAGCTCTGATTGTTTTTATCTTGCCCAAATTCCTATCTAAGGGGTCTAGGAAGTTATGCCCTACAAACCATAAATTCTCATCAGATGAGTTTTATTTGACCCTATTATATTGTGACTGACTTTTGAATCTGATCTGGCATGAGACAAGAAAAAAAATCAAAATATTTAACCCCAAAACATATTTCCTTGCCATACCTTGAAATTTCCCTGCAAAGTCTCTTGTGGGGAAAATCCACATCCTATAGAGAATTCCTTTTCTCCTTTGTTTTCCTGCCTTCCTTTCCAGATCCAGGCAATTATCAACTAAGAGCCAGGCACCCTTTTAGGTCTGATAAGAAACATTTTACAACCTGCTCTCTGTCTGAAGTCTGCTATCTGAGAGCTTCCTCTGCACAATAAAACTTGGTCTCCATAATCCTCTATCTTAACCTGAACATTTCCTTTCTACTGATCCCACGTCTTCAGATAAACTCAACCGATTATCAATCAGAAAATGTTTACATTTACCTGTAGCCTGGAAGCCCCTGCTTTGAGTTGTCCCACCTTTCTGAACCAAATCAATGTAACTAATGTAGCCTCCGCCTCCCGGGTTCAAGAGATTTTCCTGCCTCAGCCTCCCGAGTACCTAGGATTACAAGTGTGTACCACCACGCCTGAGTGATTTTTGTATTTTTAGTAGAGACGTGGTTTCACCACGTTGGCCAGGTTGGTCTCGAACTCCTGATCTCAAACGATCCTCCCGCCTCGGCCTCCCAAAGTGCTGAGATTACAGGTATGAGCCACTACGACTGGCCAGCAATTCTCTGCTTCAATTCCTAGGGGAATTGGTAGATCCTTAGGAAATGGGACCTGAGAGGGTAGGCTCTGGGAATGGGGTAACAGATGACAGGGCTGGATCTCTCTTTCTCTTGATCTAGATTTTGACTACAGACATTCTTGTTATTCTACTATGGATTTGGGATTTCATATCAATCTGAAGCTAAATTAAGTTCTCCATAGAGTCATCTTATATCTGCCCCCTGTGAGATGCCAGAGTGTAAGGAGTGTTTTATGTACCCCTATAGGGGAGGGGGCACTTCAAAACCCACATATCAAGATAAAAGAGCTTGGCATGTGCTCCTGGAATCAGGAGGAATCAGGAACCTGTCATATGTCTGAAAATGTCTAAACAGGAGGAGGCTCAGTGAGGGGATGTGTGGTAGCAGAGTGAATAGAGTTGGTGTGATGGTTAATTTTCCATGTTAACTTGACTGGGCCACAGGGTTCCCAGATATTTGGTCAGATATTCTGGGTGTGTCTGTGAGAATGTTTCTGGATGAGTTTAACGTTTGAACTGGTACACTAAGTAAAGCAGATTGCCTTCCCTAACGGATGTGTGGGCTCCATCCAATCAATAGAAGGCCTGAATAGAACAAAGAGATGGACCCTCATGTGAGTAAGAGGGAATTCTTCTTATGTAATTGCCTTTGAGCTGGAACATCAATTTTTTTTCCTGCCGTTTGACATGAACTGAAACTTTCCTGGTTCTCGAGCTTGCTGACTATAGATCTGGGAATTTTTCAAGGTCCATAATTGCATGAGCCAATTCCTTATAATCTCTCTCTCTCTCTCTCTCTCACTGTCTCTCTCTCTCTCTGCACATACATTGTATTTTTTTCTGGAGAACCCTGAATAATAAAGTTGGAAATAAGGGTCTGTGGGACAAACACACAGGTTTCCTATGTTATGCATGTGAGTTACATCAAAAAAGGCTAGATTCTGGTTGTCTTAAAAGGAACTTCACCAAAATGGTATTTCTAAAGAGTGGTGGTGGGCCATCTGAAGCTTCAAGCTGAGGTGATGTGGTTGGGGTGAGAAGTGGCAGAGAAAGCAGTTGTCAGCATGAATCATTTTCTATGAAAGGAAACTGGAAGTAAGAGGTCCTCAGAAATGGAAACTCAGAAAGTCCATTGCATCAGTCACAGAACAATGTCCTTGTCTTCTACTCCATCTTCTACATTGACTAGACTGTAGAAGAGCTGAAAATAGCAGCTAGAAAATATAGGAGGTGGATTTGGAAGAAAGAATACCCCTACTGTATTAGTCTGTTCTTGCATTGCTATAAAGAAATATCTGAGACTGGGTAATTCATAAAGAAAAGACATTTAATTGGCACACAGTTTCACAGGTTGTACAGGAAGCAATGCAACATCTGCTTTTGGGGGAGGCCTGAAGGATGTCTTACTCACGGCAGAAGGCAAAGCGAGAGCAGGTGTCTACATGGCAGGAACAGGAGCAAGCGGGTACTGGGACAGCAACGCCACACATTTTTAAACAACTAGATCTCACTCACTAGAATAGCACCAAGGGGGATGGTGCTAAACCATTTATGAGAACCCGCCCCCATGATCCATCCAATCACCTCCCACCAGGCCCCACCTCCAACACTAGGGATTACAGTTCCACATGAGATTTGGGTGCGGACATAGATCCAAATCATATCACCCACTTTTCTGCCACT
>NW_012104332.1:1199623-1203060 GCF_000951045.1 Mandrillus leucophaeus
CCGTCTCAAAAAAAAAAAAAAAAAAAAAGAAGTATTGAATCAAATGAGAATATAATGCTTTGATATAAGATGGCACAAGGCTTCTTTTTTATCATTTATTATTTTTTTCTTTTTTTAAAAAAACTATTTTTT
Source organism: Mandrillus leucophaeus (assembly GCF_000951045.1). Classification (NCBI taxonomy): domain Eukaryota; kingdom Metazoa; phylum Chordata; class Mammalia; order Primates; family Cercopithecidae; genus Mandrillus; species Mandrillus leucophaeus. The sequence continues at coordinate 1,199,756 of NW_012104332.1, forward strand.
AAAACTAGAGATGAGTTTTTGCCATGTTGCCCAGGCTGGTCTTGAACTCCTGAGCTCAGGCAATCCACCTGCCTTGGCCTTCCAAAGTGCTGGGATTATAGGTGTGCGCCATCACACCCAGCTGGCACTGGGCTTTTTAATATTTGCCTGTGACCAGAAAAGCTAGGATCTCTGCCTAAAATTTCATCCAAGGACAGTTAAGAATAATTTGACAGAGACAGTTTAAAAGAGCAGTAGGGAGAGTTGCTTTCATTTGCCTCTGAGTCCAGCCCATTCAATGAACCAGTTACATGCAGTTAGCCAAAAAAGGAGCCCTGGTTATGCTACATTTTTGAAGTGCCAATTTGCAAAACTTCCATATAACTGCCATGACTATTGTATTCCTAAAATTATAATGGAGAGCTAAAAGTTCCCTTGAGATCTAAGCCCCGGGGAATTCTCTTTCTTCTTTTTTTTTTCTTCAATGACTCTGCAATAGGCCAGTGAACTCATTTCCTGAGCCAATTAGATGATTCAAAGTTTCTCATCTTTCCCTAGCAAACGACTCAGATTAAAAAAACAGACAAAAAGTTTCTCATCTCCAAAATAGAGCCTTAACATTCTTTTATTTCTTTTATTTCTTCATTTGTTTCTTTTTTAGGCTAGTCAAGTGAAGCAGTGGGAGTAGAGAAGAAACAAAGAAATCTGTAATAGGTTGTGATCAATTACTTGTAAACATCACTGAGACCTGCAGCCTAAAAAATTCTGTAAGCAGAGGTTGGGTATTGCAGCTTTGTATGTATCATTGTAACAGTATATGTATCAAAATGACATCAAGACTTAATGAACCAACAAGGTATGTGATTAACTCAGGGTGGTGGGAGTCCCTTCAAGAGAAGGCAGAGAAAAGAAAAAGAAAAAGAAAAAGAGGGCAGAAGATGTGTTGGCAGGAATCTAAATCCCTTTCATCAAGTGAAAGAGACTTCCTTATGAGATGTAAATCCGTTTGTCCCTAAGGAAAGTGAAAGTTATAGGGCTATAGCTTTCAAACACTGCTCCTGTTTCCTGAGAACAATACCTTTCCCGTGAGTATTCATAACAACCTCTCAGCTTTAGCAACTCACTGCTTTTTGCCAGTCAGCAAAGTTCTCTGATAAAATGTTGTCAGATCACCAACCCATATGCTGTAAACCACCTACCCACCCGCTCTGTTCTTCAACACTAATTTTCTTTTAATGTTGGTTTGTTTGGTGGGGAGGGGGAACAGGGAGCTGTTTTTATGATTTATAGCATCTGTTTGATCTACAAGATTTGGTTTGTTTAAATATTGAATCTGGAATTCTGAAAGCACTTGAAATATTTTGCAAATAAATGAATACCTTTTTCTTCAAATTGAACAGAAGGAATGATTTATCTCTTGGTTTCTTCTCATTTGCCTGAAAGTGGAGATCATGGAGAATCAGAAAACATCAAAAGGGGTAGAGCAGGGAGGGGGTACCTGTTATGCCAGCTTTGATTTATACAGTCAGAGTATAAAGCCTAAAACTAGATTAGATTAATAATCTAGTTTTGGTTTCCAAAGCAGCCTCTGCAATCTCCTAATGAATGGCAGAATTTCAGGACCACCAGTCTCATCTTGAATTTTCCACAGGATGCTACTTTCATATTCCCACACCCAAAATCTTTTCTTTTTTTTTTTTTTTGAGGTGGAATCTCACTCTGTCACCCAAGCTAGAGTGCAGTGGCTCGATCTTGGCTCACTGCGAGCTCCACCTCCTAAGTTCAAGCAATTCTCCTGTCTCAGCCTCCTGAGTAACTGGGACTACAGGCAGGCACCACCACACCCAGCTTTTTTGTATTTTTGGTTGAGACGGGATTTCACCATGTTGACCAGGCTGTTCTTGAACTCCTGACCTCTGGTGATCCACCTGTCTCAGCCTCCCAAAGTGCTGGGATTGCAGGCGTGAGCCACCGCACCCAGCCACACATCCTAAATCTTTGCCCTTTAAAGGACAGCTTCTTTGGTCTGCCTCCATTCTCATTTTTTAAGCTGCAGGTAAACTTCCCTCTTAACTTCTCACATGCAGATAAAACGCTAGTTGTTGCAGGCCGAAAGAGTGAGGGTCATGATCAACTCAGTATACCACTGGAGGCTATATGAGTAAAGGCAAACAGTTCTCATAAATGCAGAATGCGTCCCGCCCACAAGGAATGCTGAGGGCAGTCATGCCCCAAGTGCAGTGTTTCTTGTGATTAGGCACATCTGAAGCCTGTCAGCAATAATGTGAACCTGTGATCAATTAAGCAGCTGACCAATCGTTACCTCCTCCTCCCTGCCCTTTCTACCCAATAAATACAAAGGGCTGTAAAAGCTTAGGGCTGCTGCCTTTGCTTACTAGAAGCAGGGAGCTCTCTTCTTCTTTCCCAGATCCCTTCTTTAAAACAGTTTCTTTTGTCTTAAGTTTTCATTTCTATGTTCATCCCCCTTCGTTCAGTCCTGTAACTATGGTCTTAAGTAGTAATAGTAACAGTAGTAACTGTTGTAGTGAGGGTCTCAAGTAGTAGTAGTGGCAGTCTGTCATGGCTAATGCCACAGTTAATGTCTTCTGGTCATTGTTTTTTTCAAAGTGGAAACATGAGAACTTCAGAATTATCAGTCATAATCGAGACTCACAAAGAGCTCAGTGGGCATTTTCTTTTGCATATCAGAAGCCAAAAGCCTGGTTAGTGTACATATTATTTTATCTCTTAGGGTCACATACTATACTATAACATCATTATAGCTTGTAGGTCTAGCCCAATGGAGTTGAAAGAAACTTTTCTTTTTGCTTGCTTTCATTTCAGTTTGGACAAGGGGTTGGTAACCTTTTTGGACTAAATGACAACAATGAAGCTATTGATGAGTTTAAGAGGTAGGCAGAGAGAAAAATGGAAAAGCAGAAAGTAAGTGAATTGAGTGAGAGTAAGAGAAAGAAAAGCAAGTAAAGAGGAACAGAAGAACAAGAGAAGGAAAAGAGAAATAAAGATGGGAGAGGAGTTTATGTAGAAGACTGGCATGTTGCCGGTATCACATGCAGGGGTTAGGAAAAATTCACTTTTGCCTTCAGAGGGTTCACGAAAATTAACTGAGAAAAGGCAGATTAAAGGAGAAAAGGCAGTTGGGTAAGGTGGCTCACACCTGTAATCCTGGCACTTTAGAAGGCCAAGGCAGGTGGATCACTTGAGGTCAGGAGTTTGAGACCAGTCTGACCAACATGGTGAAATTCCATCTCTACTAAAAATATAAAAGTTAGCCGGGCGTAGTGGCACTGTAATCTCAGCTTCTC
>NW_012104332.1:1206160-1209004 GCF_000951045.1 Mandrillus leucophaeus
TGGGATTACAGGAGTGAGTCACCGTGCCTGGCCAGGACTTTTAATTTTTAAAAGCACTCAGCATGTCAAAGTGCCATATTTTGGGGAATTATTTTCTGCATCCCATTACACACATGCCAGGGAGATGACCCACTGCCTAATTTTAACGAATAAAATCATATATATCATACAAGATTTTTGCATGTTTCATAATGTGGAAATCACCAGAACATTTTATTTTCCTTGCTGCATTTGATATTTTTGGCCTCAGTCATTTTATTTTTGGAAGGGGAAGAGATATATACTTTTGGTTGTAAAGAAAATCACATGAAATGAGTATAAATAGTGTTGCCCTAAAGGAAAAAACTGAGGCAAAATTAATATAAGTAGAAAGTTTATTTGGCCCAAATTTGAGGACTGCAACCCAGGAGCATAGATTCAAGTTGCTCTGAATATATGCTCCTATTAGCAGCGGTTACAAATGGTTTTTTTTTTCTTTTTTTTTTCTTTTTTTGAGACAGAGTTTCACTCTTGTCTTGTCACCCAGACTGAAGTGCAGTGGCATGATCTCGGCTCACTGCAGTCTCCACCTCCCGGGTTCAAGGGATTCTTGTGCCTCAGCTTCCCGAGTGGCTGAGATTACAGGTGTTCGTCCGCCTAATTTTTGTATTTTTAATAGAAACGGGGTTTCATGATGTTGCCCAGGCTGGTCTCCAACTCCTGGCCTCAGGTGATCCACCGACCTCAGCTTCCCAGAGTGCTGGGATTACAGGTGTGAGCCACTGCGCCCAACCACAAATGGGTTTTTAAAGGAAAGAAGAAGAGGCAGTTCCTAAGTTGTTTATCAATAATGTATGTTACAATAACAAGCTATTGGTTGGCTCTGCATTGTTCTTTGTATCACAAATTCCAGGAACATGAAGACAGTGGGTGAGGCAGCTGTCAGAAATAAAATGCTTTTAAATAATTGCCCCTGGCTGCTAAAAATGCAAAAATTAGCCCTGCGTGATGCTGCACACCTGTAATCCCAGCTACTCGGGAGGCTAAGGCAGGAGAATCGCTTGAACTCGGGAGTGGAGGTTGCAGTGAGCTGAGATTACGCAACTGCACTCCAGCCTGGGGACAGAGCGAGATATCATCCAAAAAAAAAAAAAAATTTGCCCCTGGGAATGGGTGCAGTGAGATGTGACTGAAATCCTATACTCCTGTCTCTCCAGGCCTGATGAATTTTGCATACTTCACATTTCTCAGGCTGCTCTGAGCTATTTTTCTTTCTCATTTCCTCCTTTTGATCAGAATGGTTCTCTTCTGAAAGCACTAATGATCAACATTTTAGATGTAAGTTTGTCCCGTGTTCCTGGGAAGACTCATTCTCAGATAATCTTGTCCCATGTCAGAGGGAATCAGCAGAAGTACTATGACTTAAGAACTTAGTGAAGATCCAAGGCTGAATCGGTTGGCAACAATTCAGGGATTGAACTGAACAATAAAGGGTCAGAGTAATGGAATCTTAGGCCGTTTACTTACACTGGAGTTGAGGCATGTTAGCTCATTTCTAAGCATCTAGCTATCATGATTATTTTTTTGTTATAAACTTTTGTAGTAGACTTTAGACATCTAGAAATACAAAGCATAATTAATTTAGGAATTTAAAATGTGACACGAATAAGGGCAGTTATCAACAAAACACCTTGAAAGACAAATATGAAAAGTATTCCTATTCCTGAAGGTAACCGAATGAATATTGTAATCTATTTCTTGTCCTGCTCTAAAGAACAAAGTATTGGAGATCTCCACTGAGGATGACGTCCACTCAGGCAGGGCTGCCTAATAGTGTCCCTTCTAATGTAGTTGTTGGAACAAGTCCTTTATTTGATTCCTTCCTTCCTTCCTTCCTTCCTTCTTTCCTTCCTTCCCTTCCTTTCTTCCTTTCTTTCTTTTCTTCCCTTTCGTTCTTTGCTTTCTTTCTTTTCTTCCCTTTCGTTCTTTCCTTTGGTATTTTCCATTAAACAAAATCTCCAGGTTGGAGTCCATGATCTTTGATGTTTTTGTCTCCTGCTGGGAGCTTGCTGTTAAAATAATCCTTAATTAATTTAGAATTTTCAGTAAGAAACTTATAAGGCTTTGCAATAATGAAGAATATCACCTTGTTAGTGGAAAAACCAAACTCTGTAAAAGATTTTCAAGAGTTTTATTCTGAGCTAACATGAGTGAATGTGGCCCAGGGAAACACAACCTCAGGAGTCCTGAGAACTTGCACCAAAGTCTGGATTACTGTTTGGTTTTATATATTTCAGGGAGGCAGGAATTATAGGTGAAGACTTAAATCAATACATGGAAGGTATACACTGGTTCCATATGAAAAGGTGGGATACCTAGTCTGGTGTGGTGCCTCACACCTGTAGTCCCAGCACTTTGGGAGGCTGAGGTGAGCGGATCACAAGGTCAGGAGATGGAGACCATCCTGGCCAACATGGTGAGACCCTGTCTCTACTAAAAATGCAAAAATTAGCTGAGTGTGGTGGCGCACGGCTGTAGTCCCAGCTACTCGGGAGGATGAGGCAGGAGAATTGCTTGAACCCAGGAGGCGGAGTTTGCAGTGAGCCAAGATCGTGTCACTGCGCTCCAGCCTGGCAACAGAGAGAGACTCTGTCTCAAAAAAAAAAAAAAAAAGAAAAGAAAGAAAGAAAAGGTGGGATACCTTAAAGCAGGGGCTTACAGGTTATAGGTGGATTCAGAGATTCTTTTTTTTTTTTTTTGAGACGGTCTCACTCTGTCTGCCAGGCTGGAGTGCAGTGGCCCAATCTCAGCTCACTGCAACCTCCACCTCCCGGGTTCAAGCAATTCTCTTGCCTCAGCCTCCCG
>NW_012104332.1:1209749-1211989 GCF_000951045.1 Mandrillus leucophaeus
CCCAGCTAATTTTTTTGTATTTTTAGTAGAGACGGGGATGGTCTCGATCTCCTGACCTCGTGATTCGCCCGCCTCAGCCTCCCAAAGTGCTGGGATTGCAGGCGTGAGCCACCGCGCCCAGCCCCTGGGAGTTCAGTTTTTAAGGTTTCTCTGGGGTCCCCTTGGACAAGAGGGGGTTCATTCAGTTGGTAAGGGACTTTGGATTTTATTTTTAGTTTACAACTTTTCTTTTTTTTGAATTGGAGTCTCACTCCATCAGAGTGCAGTGGCGCGATCTCAGGTCACTGCAACCTTCTCCATCAGGTTCAACCAATTCTCCGCCTCAGCCTCCCGAGTAGCTGGGATTACAGGTGCCTGCCACCACACTCAGCTAATTTTTGTATTTTTAGTAGAGACAAGGTTTCGTCATATTGGCCAAGCTGGTCTTGAACTCCTGACCTCGTGATCCACCCACCTCGGCCTCCCAAAGTGCTGAGATTACAGGCTTAAGCCACCAGGTCTGGCCTAATTTACAACTTTTAAGGAGAGCTGATTCATAGGCTCCTTTATCCAGGTGCATGGGTAGTCCTATTCCCATTTCAAAGGCAGAAAGCTGATGTTTTCCAAACAGGGTACAATGTAAGTTAAGCAAATGGAAGATCCTTAGGCCAAGGAAATTTAAAATTTCCTTGAAGATTTCAACTGACTTTTCATTATTCTGTGTATTCATTCTACCAGTCTGGAAGACTGAGTGATTTGCACAATGGAAATGCTAATCCATCCAATCTCAATCATCTTTGACCACACAAAATAGTATTTCTGGCTGAGCATAGTGGCTAATGCCTGTAATCCTAGCACTTTGGGAGACTGTTGTGGGAGGATTGCTTGACCCAGGAGTTGGAGAGCAACCTTGACAACATAGTGAGACCTCATCTCCACCAAAATAATTTTTTTAAATAAAAAACCAAGATAAGATTTCTATAAACTTCTCATAACCACTGACTTAGAATTTTTTGCATTCTCTTTCTTTAGCTTTCTATGTTCATGTACTTTAATCAATCATTCTTTCTTTTGTCCTTTCAAATTAAAACAGCCTTTAAAAGCCTCTAGACAAAATTAGTTTTCCCGTAACAAAAACCTCACTCTCATACTTTCTTTATAACCTTCTTTACCAAAAATACATCCTTTTTTTCTTATACACCCTGTATACAGAATGGTTTCTCTTACATCTAGTAGTTTCATTTGCATGTATGAACTACAATTTTAACTTTTAGCAACCTGAATTTCTGATGGAAAACTTAGGAAGTAATTTTGAACTGTTTTATATCAATACTGGTAGATGGATGAAAACCATTTTATAATTTTTAGAAAGATATCTCAATTTATTTTTGTTTATTCACAGGTCTAAATATATTTAGCTTTTCTATACCATATAAAAATCTCAAAGTATATAGATTTAAACTTATATTTAATGATTAATGTTTTAGTATTTTTATTTAGAGATGGCTCAGACATTTCATGAACATCTACCACTTAATTAAAACATGACTTTGATATTAAGTTACTGAGGCTGGGCAAGTGGCTTATGCCTGTAATCCCAGCACCTAGAGAAGCTGAGGTGGGCGGATCACTTGAGGTCAGGAGATCAAGACCAGCCTGGCCAACATGGTGAAACCCCATCTGTACTAAAAGTATAAAAATCAGCCAGGTGTGGTGGTGCACACCTGTAATGTAATCCCAGCTACTTGGGAGGCTGAGGCGGGAAAATCTCTTGAACCTGGGAGGCAGAGGTTGCAGTGAGCTGAGATTGCTCCACTGCACTCCAGCCTGGGTGATAGAGCATGACTCCATCTCAAAAAAAAAAAAAAAGGTTAAGTTTTTGAAACTTTGAATCTTTTTACTGAAAAAGATTTTTGAAAAGTTCATTTATCAATTTTTCAAACACTCACCACCATACAAATGAGTACACTGATAAACTTTTGTCTCTATTCATTTGACTTACTCACTTTTAACAATTATGCTTGAATTGTTCATTAACCAAAGCTAGTCATCATCTCATGTTATTTCCGTGTTAATCATTTTTGTAGCCTGCAAATGTTAGGCAGTTGCCACCTAAGCAAAAACCCTAAAGTTAAATACATGGGTATTTTGCTGATCCAAAGACATAGCTATTTTCATTAAACCAATAATATTAAAGTAGTCTTCTTTACTAAAGATTTACTCAAGTCATATGAACTGAACATTTTAGTTAGTTTCTATTT
>NW_012104332.1:1212929-1238621 GCF_000951045.1 Mandrillus leucophaeus
TTTTTTTTTTCAATAAGCCTTTTGTACTCCTAAATATCTTTTACAAAAAGTTTCAAAATGACTAGCTAAATGTCAGAAAGTTGCATTTTGGAGACTGATTTAGTTTAATAGGTAGTCTTTTCAATTTAATATTTCTTAATTAAATTACTGACTTTAGGGTGGAGCCCTTTAATGAACAGGGCAAATAAAACATTTGTTGTTTTCAGGGCCTAATATTTAAATATGTGAAAAGCAGGCACAGCTGGAAGGTAGAGCGTCTAGATCTCCAGAAATCAAGGATTCCACGTTTACTTTGAATCCCTGATTTCTCCCAAAAGGGAAATGTCACGAGACCAGGCCGTGCAACATTTCCACAGTGCTCCTCACTACAAAGACATTCCCCTAAGGCTGGTGGGCAACCCAGCACTCAGCTCACTATGTGGTCAGCTCATCCTCCACAGGAGCCTTATCCCTTGGTGGTGAGTGTTTCCATAGCTTCCAAGTGTTCAAATAATGTCTCTCTTACCTAAATGTGCAAATAAACAAGCAGCTCACTGCAGTAATTACCATTCACTGCAGCTGCTGTCAGTCACTTCTGTAGGTTTCACCAGTGACTTGCCAGCTATTACACAAACAAAGATCAAGTTCTCCCTCACAGTATAAAGTAACCCTTGGCATTCCTAAAGCCAAAGAGATCAGAAAACTCAATGCAGAAGAAAGCAAAGCTTTAGACCTGTGAGAAATCTGCCCATGACTTTTGAGACTTCATGAGAGACAGAAGACCTCCCAAAAGGGGAGAGAGTGGCATATTTTTCTGTGTTCCTTGAGGGGTCTCAGGGCTGTTAGGTCTCATACATGGTATTGAAGATGGCAAAAGGAAGGAGTAGCAGAAGTGGAAGGGAGTGAAAGAACAAGTCCTGGAGGACCCAACTGAGGGAATTTTTTTTTTTTTTTTGAGACAGAGTCTCGCTCTGTCGCCCAGGCTGGAGTGCAGTGGTGAGATCTCGGCTCACTACAACCTCTGCCTCCTGGGTTCAAGTTATTTTCCTGCCTCAGCCTCCCGAGTAGCTGGGATTACAGGCATGTGCCACCATGTCCAGGTAATTTTTGTATTTTTAGTAGAGACAGGGTTTCATCATATTGGTCAGGCTGGTCCTGAACTCTTGACCTCAGGTGGTCTGCCCGCCTCAGCCTCCCAAAATGCTAGGATTACATGTGTGAGCCACTGTGCCCGGCCTGAGGGAGATTTTAAGCTATCTAAAAGGCCAGTGAAGTTTTACAGTTTTTTCTCAGCAAAAATCATGCCAACAAAATAGGAAACAGAGGGAACCAACCATTTTTTAAAATCAGGTTTTTAGTATATTAACAACAACAAAAAACAAACCTAGAAGCAGAATACAAAAGAGGAAAAGCAGAAAGACCTTCTTTATTTTTCACAAAGAAAGTTATAGTCTGAATATCAGTTTTTAAGCTAACTTCCAGTCATTAGAACTCTTTAAAAAATATTTTCAAATCTTTTCTTATCAAATTTCAACCACGACAAACAATAAGTATGTCTTTCAGGCTGGACGCAGTGGCTCATGCCTGTAATCCCAACACTTTGGGATGCTGAGGCGGGTGGATCACTTGAAGTCAGGAGTTTGAGACCAACCTGGCCAATATGGTAAACCCTGTCTCTACTAAAAACACAAAAATTAGCTGGGCGTAGTGGCACAAGTCTGTAATCCCAGCTACTTGGGAGGTCGGGGCAGGAGAATTGCTTGAACCCGGGAGGCGGAGGTTGCAGTGAACTGAGATTGCACCACTGCACAGCCAGGGCGACAGAGCAAGACTCCATCTCAAAAAAAAAAAAAAAAGGTATGTCTTTCCTTCAGTTTGTCTGGTTCAACTTTTTCCAACTGTGGACTCAAATGATTTATTTTACATATTTCAAAGGATCCCCCCATTTCAGCCATTGATGTTTATGACCATTCCAGGTTATGTGAGTCAATTTTCTTAGATATTTACAAGAGGATGCCCCATAAGCGTTGTGCCTAAAACCAGCTGGTGTTTCTAAAGGAGGTTGTCCCTTTAAAGAGTGCTCAGATTTTGAAGCTTGATTTCCCATAATTTAGGGACTTTTCAAAATTGATCAAGGCCAGAAATATATTTTGGGTCAAAGTGTGCTGCTTATGAGCATAAATTACCCATATGCATGTTTTGGTTTGAAATCAACAGAAGTTGGTCACAAATGAAAATACAAGTCCAAATTATAAGTAATAGAAAGCAACTGCAGTTCTAAAAGCATGCTATAGAATTCTAGGCCAGAAGAAGTGAAACCACTGGTGCTAGAGTACCCATATGACCTCTAACTTGAACTTTTTGTCATGAGGTAGAGGCAGAGAAGGCAGAAGTCCTCTGCATAACTTCGTGCCCGACTGTGACCTGAACCTTCTGCTTTGAGGCCAAAGAGCTGTGACGAACAAGAAGCAGGCAGCTCTCTGCAGAGCTTTTTACCTGAATGTCCTATCCAGAGAGAGCGACTAAAGTCCTCATTCTTAAAGGAAAGAGATGGTTTGCAGAACAACTTAAAATCTAGACTGCAACTGAAAAGAAAGGAAGGTTCAGATTCAGAAGAAGTCACCCCCAACATGTGGTAGGACCTCCAAAAATGGAGAATGCAATGGGTTCATGCTGGTACCAAGCACTGATTTCAGAGAGAAACATAAGGTGGTGGTGGGAAGTCACTCTGAATCCTGCCGACCAAAAGGAAAAAACTGAGGTAAAATTAATAGAAGTAGAGAGTTGATTTGGGCTGAGTTTGAGGACTGCAACCCAAGAGCATAGATTCATGGTGCCCTGAATATTTGCTTTGATTAGCAGCAGTTACAAGTGGGTTTTTAAAGGAAAAAAGAAGAGGCAGTTCCTAAGTTGCTTACCAAGAATTTACATTAAAATAACACAAGATATTGATTGGCTGCCGCACATTGTTCTTTGTATCTCAGATTCCAGGAAAATGAAGATAACGGATGAGGCAGCTAGTCAGGAACAAAATGCTTTTAGTCAATTGCCCGTGGGAATGGGGAATAACTGAAGTCCCATACTCAAGTCTCTCTGGGCCTGATAAATTTTGCATACCTCACACAGCTTAGAGTGCTCTGGGCTGTTTCCTCTTCTCAATAGTAAATAAGAAATTTAGTCTAATGCCTGGTGTACAGTAAGTGCTCAGTAAAATGTTAGAATCCCTTCCCTTTGAAATGATAGATACAGCTTTTCCTGTGGAGGAAAAATGAGCAGGAGAGAAACAACCACCACCAGCATAACAAATGGATAAAATTTATAAATGATTATGTAACTTTTATCTGTAGATTTGAAACTCTTTCTCTACCATGAAACTGCCATTGCAAAATTATAACTGAGAATATAATCACAGTGAAAAAAATCTGACCTAACTGACTTCATCTTCCTTCTAACCTCCAAGTTGTTCTTGCTCATTCCTGGACATAGGCCAAACTAACTTTGGGAGAAACTTAGTTTATAGTGTTAACTTATTATTATTATTTTTTTCTGAGACAGAGTCTTGCGCTGTCACCCAGGCTGGAGTGCAGTGGCATTCTCAGCTCACTGCAACCTTCACCTCCTGGGTTCAAGCTATTCTCGTGACTCAGCCTCCCAAGCAGCTGGGACTATGGGCGCACATCAGCACACCTGGCTAATTTTTGTATTTTTAGTAGAGACAGAGTTTCGCCATGTTGGCCACACTGGTCTCGAATTCCTGGCCTCAAGTGTCTAGTTTAACTTTGAAACAAAGACAATAACAGCCCTTTCCCAAAACAAATCCCTTCCTGCCTGGGGACTAGACTGCCTTTGTGAGATTAACAAAATAGCCACAAGATTAGATATTATGGTTTAGGAGTCATGCAGCTGGAGGCTACAACATTTTGACCCTTCCCAAATTTTTCCTGGAGATAATATCACTATTGTAAAACTCAAGATCAGTGCTCAAAATATTTTGTAGACCCTGCACTTGACAGATCAGCTGGCACCACCCAGATGGATAAATTGGCTCATCTGATCTTATGGCCACCACCCAGGAAGTGACTCAGCACAAGAGGACAGCATTGACTCCCTATGATTTCTTCTTTGACCCAACCAATCAGCACTACCAACTCACTGACCCCTCCCCACCAAATTATCCTTAAATACTCCAATCTCTGAATTCTCAGGGAGACTGATTTGAGTCATAATAAAACCCCAGTCTTCAATACAGCTGGCTCTGTGTGAATTAACCTCTTTCTCTATTGCAATTCCCTGTCTTGGTGAATCAGCTCTATCTAGGCAGCGGGCAAGAAAAACCCACTGGGCAGTTACAAACCTGGGGGCTTGTCCAGGATCACCCTTGTGGCTACCTGCCTGTGGCTCAGTACCCAACTCCAGCAATGGATCCAGAGGCCAGCCCAAATGGCCACTTAGTTCTCCTGGATTCAGGGCTGATTCTGTTACTGTCTCTACCAGTGGAATGCTGCTGACCCAATATATGCATGGATTTAATTGCAATAGAGAAATAGTACTGGGGAGACTGATTTGAGTAATAATAAAACTCTGGTCTCCTGTACAGCTTGCTCTGCATGAATTACTCTTTCTCTATTGCAGTTCCTCTGTCTTGATAAATCAGCTGTATCTAGGCAGTAGGCAAGAAGAACCTGTTGGGTAGTTACAAATTTGGGGGCTCATCCAGGATTGTCCTTGTTTCTACCTGCCCACAGTTTGGTAGCCCCCTACTGGTGATGGATCCAGAGGCCAGCCCAAGCAGACATCTAGTTCTCTTTGACTCTGGCATGGTCTGTATTGGCATTGCATTACTAGCCCATGGTGCATGGATTTAATTGTGATAGAGAAATAATCGTGGGGAGACATCCCATAACTATAGCCTCATCACAGGGTATCTGTAGCTCCACCATGGGATGTCTGTAGCCTCATCACAGAGTGTCTGATTTGATGAGTATTCTAGGTGTTGCCAACAACCCTTTCCTTCTCCTGATTTGTTGGCCTCAATGAAATGGCTGCTATCTATAATCCCATCATGGGGTGCCTGTCTGTAGCCCCATCATGGGGAGTCTGCTCTAATTGGATGGGGATTAGGGGACATATTTAGAGGAATACTCTTGGTTTGTAATTTAATCTGGAATTTCTGTCTGGAAGGACTTCTGCTTGACTTTTTTGTTTTATGTATTTGCATGTGTAAGGAGATCTCTGAAGAAATTGCTGATGAAAGTCCAACAGGCTCTTGTAGTTTGTCTGGTTGGTCACATTTGCTGAAACCTGGAGGAATTGTTAGTGGAAGCTCAACAGGCCTGACTCAGGGTGACTGTCTGTTCTTCTGGAAACTGCAGAGAAAAGAAACCTGGAAACCTTGTATGCTGACAAAAAGGGACATAATTGGATATGATGGTTATTTTACCAAGGTTTTGAAATGTTATGCTTTCAAATGTAAACAGACTGCTTTAAGGAATCAAAGTTGACTTATAGAGCCAATAAAAGCCCTGCAGGAAAGCTGGCCTCATACTTTGTCTACACAGTGTCTGTACAGGGCTCCTGACCTGTGGTAAGTAAAGAATGTCACTTTCTGAAAGACCAGGGATCCCAAGTTATCTTGGGACCTGGAGAGGAGGAAAATTCATCTAACTCATACAGGTATATTTGCAGGCATAGATAAATCCATGGATGGGCTTCAAGGCTTTAAAAAGTATAATCTGAGATTCCTTATGGAACAAAGTTTCAGCAAAGCCAATTTTTATTTTATTTTATTTTACTTTATTTTGAGACAGATTCTCACTCTGTCACCAGGCTGGAGTACAGTGGCTCAATCTCAGCTGACTGCAACCTCCAACTCCCTGGTTCAAATTATCCTCCTGCCTCAGCTTCCTGAGTAGCTGGGATGGTGCCCGCCACCTTTCCTGGCCAATTTTCGTATTTTTATTAGAGACGGGGTTTCATCATGTTGGCCAGGATGGCCTTGAACTCCTGACCTCTGGTGATCCACCCGCCTCGGCCTCCAGAGTGCTGGGATTATAGTCATGAACCACCACATCTAGCCTCAGCAAAGCCAATTTTAAAAGGAGCCTATATGGCAAATAATTATTCTTGCTGCACTTTATACAAATAATCAGACCATGCATAATATGACTAAAACTTATTTTGCTTTAATAAAAACGGCAACTGTAGAGAGAAAAATTATGTTTTAGAAAAATATAGTACACCTATTGTTAGTTGTTCTCGAGTTTTTATTATTTTCTGCAATTTGGACTAAATCCTAAATTCTTCGTGGGCTATAAGTCCCCAAACTAATGCTTTCAAATCTTTACTTCTAAAACTAGGATTTGCGTTTCTTATCCTAGGACTCATTTACCTTATAGTATGCTAGTCACTTAAAAGGTGTACTAAAACTGTAGATGAGAATACTGAAGCCTTTGTCATGTAAACCTTGGAACCCTAGCCCAGTCCCTATGCTCAGAAAGCTGCAAAGTGGTTCCACTCCTCTCACCTTGGGGATAATTCCTATTCCCACTACGCTCCCTTGTCAGCAGGAAGAAACCAGTGCAGCTTTTGACCTTTTCCCATCTTCCTAGACACACCTTTAGAATAAGGTCTTATAAAACCCAGACAGAGGGATTGAAATCACCATTGCAAAACTATAACTAAGAATATGATTACCGTGAAGGAGATCTGACCTAACCAATTCCATCTTGCTTCTAAACTCCAAGCTGTCCTTGTGCATTCCTGGGCATAGACCAAACTAACTTTGGGAGAAACTTAGTCTATAGTTTAACTTTGAAACAAAGACTATAACAGCACTTTTCCAAAATAAACCCCCTTTCTGCCCGGGAACTAGACTGCCTTTGTAGGACTAACAAATTAGCCACAAGGTTAGAAATTATGGTTTAGGAGTCATGCAGCTGGAGGCTGCAAAATTTTGACCCTCCCCAAATTGCTCCTAGAGATAACATCACTTTGTAAAACCGAAGATCAGTGCTCGAGATATTTTGCAGACCCTGCACTTGATAGATCAGCTGGCACAACCCAGGTGGATAAACTGGCTCATCTGATCTTGTGGCCTTCACCAGGAACTGATTCAGCAAAAGAGGACAGCTTCAACTTCCTATGATTTTATCTCCAACCCAACCAATCAGCACTCCTGACTCACTGTCCCCTACCCCCCAAATTATCCTTAAAAACTCCAAATTCTCGCCAGACGCGGTGGCTCACGCCTGTAATCCCAGCACTTTGGGAGGCCGAGGCAGGTGGATTACGAGGTCAGGAGATCAAGACCATCCTGGCTAATGCAGTAAAACCCCATCCATGCTAAAAATACAAAAAATTAGCCAAGTGTGGTGGCACGTGCCTGTAATCCCAGCTACTTGGGAAGCTGAGGCAGGAGAATCACTTGAACCCGGGAGGCGGAGGTTGCAGTGAGCCGAGATGGCGCCACTGCACTCCAGCCTGAACGACAGAGCAAGACTCTGTCTCAAACAAAACAAAACAAAACAACACAACAAAAAGCCTCCAAACTCTCAGAGAGACTGATATGAGTAATAATGGAACTCTCGTCTGCCATATAGCCTGTTCTGCATGAGTTCAAGTCTTTCTTTATTGCAATTCTGCTGTCTGGATAAATCAGCTCTGTCTAGGCAATGGGCAAGGTGAACCCATTGGGTGTTTACAGCTACTTCTTTTTCCAGCTCTGTCAGCTAATAACAATAATAACTGATTTGAATTTTTCCTCTTCTGCTTCCTCTAGAAGAGTTGGTATTCATTTTGCTTTGGTGGGGAAGAGTGAGGTGTTTTCACAGAACCATTTTATGCCGTGCTAAGGAGAGTGGACTTTACTCTGCAGGCTGAGGAGCTGACAGTGTTTTTCAAGAGGGAAAGGTGGGAAAGTCTTTTAATTTCAGAATGACCCATGTGGTGTAGAAGTGGAGAATAAAAGACTGAGGGTCTAGGCTATAAATCACTTACTTGCTCAGTAGATATGTACTGAGTGTCTACTCAGAGTTAGGCACTAGAGTTACCAGGTCTCTGACCTTTTGGGGCTGACGGCATAGGAGTCTGTAGTCTCACAGGTGCTTCGGTATATGCTATGAAGGAAAAGAATAAGTCTTATGACGCTCCGAGGACATGATAGTTGACCCCGAGAGTAATTAAGAATAAGTCAGACGAGAGGAAATGAGGATCAAGGAAAGACCTCATTCAGGAAGGAGACACTTGAGCATACTTACATGCTGAAGGGAAGGATGAGGTAGAGAAGAGGGAGGAGAGGAGCGAAAGACAGATACAAAAGAGGGGATCATTCATGAAGCAAGAACCCTCAGAGGGTAGAGGCAATAGAAAATAATTAGCCTTGGGCAGGAAGAAGGTTACCACTTGCTCTGGGGTAGGATGAAAGGAGGGAGAAAGCAGAAGTTTATAGACGAAGGATAAGGTATAGAAGAGTTTTCATATAATGGTCTCATGTCCTCTGTGTAGTAGGAGGATAAGTAGCTGCTGAATATTGGGGAGCTGAAAGAGTAGAGGGCTTGAAGAAAGAGGTATATGGGTTGAAGTGGCTCCCGTGGGAGACCAGAGGGAGCCACAGCTGATTGGTCTGGCTCTGTTCCGAAGGCTCTCATGATTACTCTGATTTTATATTTTAGACTCATCTCTCATCCCTCTGAGGGATACCCCCATAGTGTTTCCTTTCTGCCTTTAATTATTGCATTTTCCAAGGGATGCAGTAATGACAGACAGCAGCTGTGAGGACAAGCATAGGAGAAAGAATTTTCCCATTACACCTGTGCCTCCTCCACAAAAGAAATAATACATTTATGCAGGCCTGCTTGCATCCATCCCTTAAGTGAAACCTGATAATGAGATTGGTAAAAATGAAAAATCTGACAATATTGAGTGTGGGTGTCAATGTGGGCAAAAAGGAACTCTTGTAAGTTGCTGGGGAAGTGTAAATTGATACAAATACTACAAAGAACAATTTTGCAATATTTTGTTAAGTTTAAATTGCCACAACCTGTATATGGGTACACATAGACCTTAGAAAATTGTTTTGTAAACTATAGATGGAGACCCCAATAGTGGGTCTAGAAATCAATTTAGTGGATGTTAACTAGCAATTTAAATAACATAGATTTAGCCAGGTGTGGTGGCTCATGCCTGTAATCCCAGCAAATTGGAAGGCCGAGGTGGGAGGATTACATGAAGTCAGGAGTGCAAGACCAGCCTGGCGAACATGGTGAAACCCCATATCTACTAAAAATACAAAAATTAGCTGGAGGTCGGGCACGGTGGCTCGCCCCTGTAATCCCAGCACTTTGGGAGGCTGAGGTGGGCGGATCACGAGGTCAGGAGATCGAGACCATCCTGGCTAACACGGTGAAACCCCATCTCTACTAAAAATACAAAAAATTAGCCAGGCGAGGTGGTAGGCGCCTGTAGTCCCAGCTACTTGGGAGGCTGAGGCAGGAGAATGGCGTGAACCCGGGAGGCAGAGCTTGCAGTGAGCCGAGATTGCGCCACTGCACTCCAGCCTGGGCGACAGAGCCAGACTCCATCTCAAAAAAAAAAATAAAAATAAACAAATAAACAACATAGATTATGATGCACACCTGTAATCCCAGCTACTGAGGAGGCTGAGGCAGGAGGATGGCTTGAGCCTAGCAGTTTGAGTCTGCCATGCACTATGATCACCTGTGAATAGCTACTACACTCCAGCCTGAGCAACATAGTAAATAAATAATTAACAGATTAAAAATATGTAACATCAAAGGCCATTTCTTTGTAGAAAGAATAAGTACTTTTCGCTGGGCGCAGTGGCTCATGCCTGTAATCCCAGCACTTTGGGAGGTCGAGGCAGGCGGATCACCTAAGGTCGGGAGTTTGCGACCAGCCTGGCCAACATGGAGAAACCTCGTCTCTATTAAAAATACAAAATTAGCCTAGCGTGGTGGTGCATGCCTGTAATCCCAGCTACTTGGACGGCTGAGGCAGGGAATTGCTTGAACCCAAAAGGAGGAGGTTGCGGTGAGCCGAGATCACACCACTGCATTCCAGCCTGGGCAACAAAAGCAAAACTCCGTCAAAAAAAAAAAAAAAGAATAAGTACTTTTCTCATGAAACTTTGTTTCAATTAAGTATACATAACTGGTCACAGTGACATATAGGTTGGTCACAATGAGACGTTTCTTATGGACTGGGTCAAAATATCTGAGAAACAACTCTAGAGAAACTCTTGCACATGTGTGCAAGGAAACATGAATAAAGCTATTTGTTGTAGCTTTGATTATAACAGGGATTTATAATTTAGGAAATAATCTCCATCAATAGATGAATTTAAAGTGGTGTATTTATACAATGAAATATTTAACTAAGTCTAAATATATCAGCATACACAGATGTCAAAAACAATATTGAGTGAAAATGTGACTTGCAGAATATGTATATCATTTATGGAATTTTTAAAAAATTCACAAAATAATACTATACATTATTTCACTATACTTATGTGTATGTAAAATAATAATTATAAAAAGAAGGGAAAGATATGTCATACAATTTGATAGTTGTTACCTCTGGAGAGTAGGAATAGAATTGGGACTGGGCATAAAAACAAAGAAGATTTTATTTCTAATTTTTTTAATTGAAAATGTTCCTGAGAAAAATATAAGGTAATAATTTCACTGTCAATTTGGAGCAGTAAGTACACTACTATGTGTTATATTTTTCTTTGTACTCTTTGTGGTTTAAAGGATATATTTATAAATTCTGGCCAGGTGCTCTGGCTCACGCCTGCAATCTCAGCACTTTGGGAGGCTGAGGCAGGTGGATCGCTTGAAGTCAGGAGTTTGAGACTAACCCGGTCAATATGGGGAAACCCCATTTCTACCAAAAATACAAAAATTAGCCAGGTGTGGTGGCAGGAGCCTGTAATCCCAACTACTCGGGAGGCTGAGGCAGGAGAATCACTTGAGCCTGGGAGGTGGAGGTTGCAGTGAGCTGAGATCATGCCGTTGCACTCCAGCCTGGGCAAAAGAGTGAGACTCTGTCTTAATAATACTAATAATAATAATAGTAATAAATGAAATAAAAGATATATTTATAAATTATTTGATATTTCTCTCCTTAGACATGGAGCTTAATTTCCCTCCCCTTGAGTATGGGGTGGACTTGGTACTTGGTGACTTTCTCCTAGCAGATAGAAAATGAAAGAAATGATGGAATGTCACATCCAAGATTAGAGGAGTGGATACACCTACAAGATTAGAAGACTACAGCTTCTGTGTTGGGTTCTCTCTTTCTTTTTCATATTCTCTGATTTCTCATTCTGGGGACCAGCTTCCAAGTTGTCTGAGCAGTCTTATGAAGAGGCTCACGTGGTAAGGAACTGAAATTTACTGAATAAGCTCAGAGGGAGATTCTCCAGCTCCTTCAGATGACTGCAGCCCTGCCCAACAATCTGACTATAATCTCATGAGAGAGTCAGAGATGGAAGCATCCAGCTAAGCCACTCTCAGATTCCTGACTCACAGAAATTATGTGAGACTAACGCTTGTTTAAAGCTGCTAAGTTGTAGGATAATTCATTATGTAGCATTAGATAACTAATATTAGTTCTTCTCTGTATTTAAATTTTTTCCCAAAAAAGAGAAAAAGCATCTCTACATAAACTTATTAGTCAATAAATCTTAAAAATAAAATGAAGTAAAATAATTTAGAAAAGAAGTCTCCTTCAAATATCAACAGTATCAGCCGGGTGCAATGGCTCACGCCTGTAATCTTAAAATTTGGGAGGCTAAGGCGGGCGGATCACCTGAGGTTAGGAGTTCGAGAGCAGCCTGGCCAATGTGAAACCTCGTCTGTACTGAAAATACAAAAATTAGCCGGGCGTGGTGGCAGGCGCCTGTAATCCCAGCTACTGGGAAGGCTGAGGCAGGAGAATCCCTTGAACCATGGGAGCCGAGATTGCAGTGAGCCGAGATCGCACCATTGCACTCCAGCCTGGACTACAGAGTGAGACTCCCTCTCAAAAACAAACAACAAAAAAACCCAATATCAACAGGTATCAATGTCTGCTTCATGGTTCAGCTAAAAGATTAAGTGAATCAACACATATAAATCAATTAGAACAGTGTTTCAACATAGTAAGGACTTTCTTACATGTAGCTGCCATTATTATTGTTGTTTGAATGAAAGGGACCTTAAAAATGATCGAAAGCGGCCAGGCACAGTGGCTCACGCCTGTAATCCCAGCACTTTGGGAGGTCGAGACGGGAGGATCACGTGGTCCGGAGATCGAGACCATCCTCACTAACACGGTGAAACTCCGTCTCTACTACAAATAAAAAAGATTAGGCGGGGGGCGGGGAATGGCTAATCAGCAGTGGAGGGCACCTGTAGTCCCAGCTACTTGGGAGGCTGAGGCAGGAGAATGGCGTGAACCCAGGAGGCGAAGCGGGCCGTGAACTGAGATCGCACCACTGCACTCCAGCCTGGGCGACAGAGTGAGACTCGGTCTCAAAAAGAAAAAAAAAAAAAATCTAATTCAGTTTCCTCATTTTGCAGGTGAGGAAAGTAGAGGTTTAGAGAGGTGACAACTCTTAGTTCAAGGTCTCAAAGTTATTTCCTTCTTGAAATGTTATTTCCATGAGAATTTTCTTTGTTTCTCTTTTTACCTCAATTACATCTACTAAGCATCACAATTTGCAAAGATCTCTATTGGTTTTCTTCGTGTATATTGCCTCATATAATACTTAAGAATTATAGATATTTTTATTATCTCAATTTTATTTAAAAAAAAAAAAAACCACTCCGAGAGCTTATCACTTGCTCACAGAACCGGTCAATGATAAAGCCGGAGTTCAAGCTTGGGTCTTTTGAAAACAAGATTAGTGGCACAAATATTAAATTCTTTTCTTTTCTTTTCTCTTCTCTTCTCTTTTCTTCTTTCTTCCTTCCTTCCTTCCTCCCTTCCTTCCTTCCTTTCTTTCTCTCTCTCTCTTTCTCTCTTTCTTTCTTTCTTCTTCTTCTTTTTTTTTTTTTTCTGGAAACAGGGTCTCACGCTATTGCCCAGGCTGGAATGCCGTGGCACAGTCATGGCTCTCTGCAGCCTCAAACTCCCAGGCTCAAGCAATCTTCCTGGCTCAGCCTCCTGGGTAGCTGGGACTGCAGGCACACACCACCACACATGGCTAATTAAAAAAATTTTTTTTTTTTTTGTAGAGATCAGCTCTCACTGTATTGCCCAGGCTGGTCTTGAACCCTAGGACACAAGTAATCCTCCTGCCTCAGCCTCCCAAAGTGTTGTTGGGATTACAGGTGTGAGCCACTGCATCAGGTCCACAAGTACTTTCTTAACCGTTTGGTGTTTTATAGACTGCTTTGATGATAACGGTCCTATAGATTTTCCTGCCTATGACCTTATAGAACTCTAGGACAGGCATTTTCTTTGTATTCTTTATTGGAGATTATTATGGGTGGGCTGTTCTCAGGCTTTTTCTAAGGATGATCATATCTGGGATCCTCAGTTCATTCTTCCTAAGAAAGAGACCTATTTCCCCATAATGCACTGGTTTATTTTATTTCAGTAATATTCTTCTGCTTGGTTCCCTATTATATATTCAAAAGAGGAACATTCCAATCAATCACTAAAATTTTATATGCCATCTAATGAGATTTGGCAGAATATGAAGAGGCTGAGGAAATACTCTTATTCTATTAAAATGAAACTGAAACGAATCTGAATCAACCATGATGCGTTTGCTTCATTGCTTGATTTTCACAACAGTTTTATGAAGCACACTGAGATGTTTTCTCCTCTTACAGTGGAAATAACAGAATTTCAGGGAGTTGAAGTGACTTGCTTAAAGTCACAGAAATTAGAAGTCACAGAGTTAAGACTAGAACTTGCATTTTCCTGAGTGTCCTTTTCAAAACATCACTGTATTTCCCCCAGTAATTCATCTGGAGCTGTAGCTTACAAAAAAAGGCCAATTGTGCAAAAATATATGTACAAGAATATTCACCGTAGCATTGTTCATAGAGTGAAAACTTAAGGACTACCTAAATATTCAACCATAGGAGATTATTTGAATAAATTTAAAGAAACTATGACATATCCATAATATGAAACACTAAGCAGCTATCTACAACAACATATATAGGTATACACACACAGTGACAAGGAAGACTATATTGTTCAATTTAAAAAGCAAGTTTTAGAAGAATATAGATCGTACAATTCCATGTTTATGTGTTAACACAAACTGGGAGGCTATTGTTTTGGACTAAGCTCCTGTACTAGGCCCCAACAGACCAGACCAAATCAGAATGGAGTTGTAACCCATAGTCCCTGGGGTTTTTTTTTGTTTTTGTTTTTTTTTTTTGAGACGCAGTCTCACTCTGTCACCCAGGCTGGAGTGCAGTGGTGCGATCTTGGCTCACTGCAACCTCTGCCTCCCAGGTTCAAGGAATTCTCCTGCCTCAGCCTCCCGAGTAGCTGGGATTACAGGTGCCTACCACAACTCCCAGCTAATTTTCTTTTGTATTTTTAGTAGAGACGGGAGTTTCACCATGTTGACCAGGCTGGTCTCGAACTCCTGACCTCAGGCGATCCATCTGCCTCGGCCTTCCAAAGTGCTGGGATTAAAGGCGTGAACCACTACGCCCGACCGTCCCTGGGTTTTTGAGTACACATTGTGAAAAAGTACCCCCTTGCAACTATTGCACATTGAGTTCTTGTTTCAAAGAACAAGGAAGAAGCTCAGCCCTGGCAAAAAGAAACAAAAAACAAAAAACAAAAAACACTTAGATCCAGAGATAACTGAGTTGGCAGTGAACTCTGGCAAACTCTCCTCATTACCATACTAAAAACTCCACCCAGAAAGGAGCTTATTCACCATTGCTTAAACGTGCGATGTATGAGGTCTGTAGAAGCATGATTGGCAACTGTACGGTGCTGCCTTTACACTGCTACGTACAATGACTCAGCTAACCAGCCTAATATAAGCCCTGTTTTCCACTTTGTGTGGGGAGGCACTGCTTTGGAGAATTGTCCACAGTGTTCTTAGTTGTTACAAGTAATAAAATCCCCCTTGGAAAGTCCTCCTTGGTTGTTGCCATTGGACTATCACCTGCCAAGTCATGGAACCAATCCAGTGTGGATAACAGAGTCACTCATGTTAAATGCCATATAATCAAATCGAAACTTAAAAAAAAAAAAAAATAGATCCCAAAACAGACACGTTTCATTGAAAATGCGAGATTTCAATCTACCTAAGTTAATATAAGGAAATCTGCTCTGCTGTAAACCTTATCGAAAAAAGTAACCTGATGTTAACCAATCAGCTTTTTTCTATTGTTTTTTACCTTGTTCCTACCTTCCGAAGCCCACAGTTCTGCCATTGCCCAGGGGGAGCTTTCATTCTGTTATATAAAATAGAAGCTGACCTGATTTATGAATTACAAATAAAAGCCAATTAGCCCCGGCTCGGTGGCTGATGTCTGTAATCCCAGCACTTTGGGAGATTGAGGCAGGAGGATCACCTGAGGTCAGGCATTCAAGACCAGCCTGACCAACATGGAGAAACCCCATCTCTACTAAAAATAAAAATTAGCCTGACGTGGTGGTACATGCCTGTAATCCCAGCTACTTGGGAGGCTGAGGCAGGAGAATCGCTTGAACCCGGGAGGCGTAGGTTGTGGTGAGTCGAGATCGCACCATTGCACTCCAGCCTAGGCAACAAGAACAAAACTCCATCTCAAAAAAAAAAAAAAAGCCAATTAGATCTATAATTAAATGCGTAAAAATTGTAATTTTTCTTTTGACATATACAAGGAAAAAAACTTGAAAATTAGTATGTCTGTGCATTAAAAAGTTCTGGAAAAACTCACAGCAAACTTAACAGTGACAATCCTTGGGTAGGGTAGTTGAGAGTGGGAGAGAAAAAGGTGTGTAACTCCAACCTACATTGTTTACATTTTTATAACGTTATACATTACTTTGTACGTGAATCAAATGTTTTAGGTTGAATTACTAATTTTTCTTTTTTGAGATGGGGTCTCACTCTGTTGCCCAGGCTGGAGTGCAGTAGGGTGATCTTAGCTCACTGCAACCTCTGCCTCCCAGGTTCAAGCGATTCTCCTGCCTCAGCCTCCTGAGTAGCTGGGATTATAGGCATGCGCCACCACACATGGCTAATTTTTGTATTTTTAGTAGGGACGGGATTTCACCACATTGGCCAGGCTGGTCTCGAACTCCTGACCTTGTGATCTGCCCGCCTCAGCCTCCCAAAGTGCTGGAATCACAGGCGTGAGCCACTGTGCCTGGTGAATTACTAAAATTTTTTAGAAGTTAGGCCAGGCACGATGGCTCATACCTGTAATCTCAACATTTTGGGAGGCTGAAGTGAGAGGATTGGTTGAGCCCAAGAATTTGAGACCAGCCTGGGCAATGAGTGAGTCCCTATCTAAAAAAAATAAATAAATAAATAAAAATAATAAATTAAAAAGTCGGTAGCCAGGCATGGTGGCACCTGCCTATAGTCCCAGCTACCTGGGAGGTTGATGAGGGAGGATTGCTTGATCCCGAGAGGTTGAGGTTGCAATGAGCTATGATCACACCACTGCATTCCAGCCTGGGTGAGAGAGTGAGACTCTGTCTCTAAAAAAAATTTTTAAAAAGTTTATTGAAACCTTGTTATGTGTGTGCTCAGCACTCTGCCAGGGGTTAGAGAACTCATAAGGAAGTTCTCTTGAGGAGCTTGGTATCTGGTTAGAGAGAAAAGCAGAACTTAGAGAATGATATAAGACAACAACTGGAAAAAATGACCAAAAAGTGTACCAGTCAGATGCCTTGAAAAAGTTATTACATTTTCTGTTGTAATAAAAAATGAAAACAGGCTCACGTAGATTACATTCTCTGCGGAAGGTTTTTTACAATGGAAATTGTCTCAGGTTCCAAATTTCCTTACACTGGGACCTAGTCCAACTTTGAGTATCACTAAAAAAATCATAAATTGCTCAGTATCAGTTGGGCCAATTAAGCTGGAGTAATCTATCCTTTATTGTAAATCATTTATGGTTCTCAAGGACCGAATTTGGCTTGTCTGATGTCACTTGACAACAATAAGAATGGGGCTACTGGAGAGCAACTGGGTGAAGCTGAGGTATGAGGCAGGTGGGACTTACTTCTGGACCAGATTGAAGACTGGCCACAGTCAGGAAGAAGCGCCTACCAGTGCCACAACAGTTTACCCTTGCCATGGCAACACTTGGAAGTTACCGCCCATTTTCTCGCTATTTCTGAACAGCCTGCCCCTTAATTAGTATGTCATTAAAAGTGAGTATGGCCGGGTGCGGTGGATCACCTGAGGTTGGGAGTTCCAGACTAGCCTGGCCAACATGGTGAAACCCTATCTCTATTAAAAATACAAAAATTAGCTGGGTGTGGTGTCGCACCCTGTAGTCCCAGCTACTCGGGAGTCTGAGGCACGAGAATTGCTTGAACCTGGGATGCAGAGGTTGCAGTGAGCTGAGATGGCACCATTGCACTCCAGCCTGGGCAACAGATCAAGACTCTATCTCAAAAAAAAAAAAAAAATGGGTATAAGTATGACTGCAAAAGTGCCCCTGGGCTGCTACTCTAGGCACACTGACTATGGGGAAACCCTCCTCTGCAACAGCAGTCACTGAGCTTAGTCTCAGTAAAGCAGTTTTCTTCTATTGCCGGCTTGCTCTTGAGTTCCTTCCTGAGTGAAGCCAAGAACCTGCCCTGCATCAAAGCCACCCCAGAAGCAAAGCACTTGGTATCTTTTGTGTGTGTGTGTGTGTGTGTGTGTGTGTGTGTGTGTAAAATGAGGCCTCCCTGAAGTTATGTTCACATTACTTTGACTGGATTTTGGATGCTTGCAAAATTTTTTTTTATTATTATTTTTTTGAGATGGGGTCTCACTCTCTTGTCCAGGCTGGAGTGCAGTGGCACTATCATGGCTCACTGTAGCCTGGACCTCTGGGGCTTAAGCGATCTTGTGTCTCAGCCTCCCAAGTAGCTGGGACTGCAGGCGCGCACCACTACGGTCAGCTAATTTTTGTATTTTTGGTAGAGACAGCATTTTCCCATGTTGCCCAGGCTGGCCTTGAACTCCTGGATTCAAGCCATCTACTCAGTTTGGCCTCCCAAAGTGCTGGGATTACAGGCATGAGCCACTGCGCCCAGCCTTGTAAAACTTTTTTTTTTTTTTTTGAGACGGAGTCTTGCTCTGTCACCCAGGCTGGAGTGTAGTGGCGCGATCTCCGCTCACTGCAACCTCCGCCTCCCAGGTTCAAACGATTCTCCTGCCTCAGCCTCCCCAGTAGCTGGGCCTACAGGCACATGCCACCATGCCCCACTAATTTTTTGTATTTTTAGTAGAGATGGGGTTTCACCATGTTAGCCAGGATGGTCTCTATCTCCTGACCTCGTGATCTACCTGCCTCAGCCTCCAAAAGTGCTGGAATTATAGGCGTGAGCCACTGTGGCTGGTCACCTTGTAAAACTTAAATCACACCTTAACTGAAAAATCTCTTAGGATTTGTAATTTCCAATTTTAAATAATTTTGTTATTATGCATAACATACTCATTCATTATTATAATAAATGAACACCAAGGTACCCACCCCCCAACTTAAGAACTAGAATATCACCAGTATGTCCCATTCTCTGTTTCTTCACTCTCTCATTCCTCTCCCTTTCTCCCTTTCCCCATGGGTATCTGCTACTCTGAGTTTTGTATTTATCATTCCCATGCTTTGTAAATAGTTTACCATAAATGGATGTATCCCTAAACCACAACTTTTTTAGTTTTGCATGTATTTTAAGCCTTATATAACCGGGATCATATAGATCTTTTCTCCTACATCTTATTCTTCCTACATTCAACATACAGGTTTATGAAGTTCATCCATGTTGATATGTGTAGCTATAATTTATTGTCACTGCCCTATTGTATTCTCTTTTACAAATAAAGCAAAATTTATTCATTGAATTTCTTGTCAAGGAATATGGGAGTTACCAGTTTTTGGTATTTGAAGTAATGCTGGCGTTGACATAATTGTACATCTCCTGGGTAGGAATTTCTTTCTTTTGTTTTTTTGAGATGGAGTCTCACTCTGTCACCCAGACTGGAGCGCAGTGGTGTGATCTCAGCTCACTGTAGCCTCCCCCTCCTGGGTTCAAGTGATTCTCCTGCCTCGGCCTCCTGAGTAGCTGAGATTACAGGTGCCCACCACCTCACGTGGCTAATTTTTGTAGTTTCAGTAGAGTCAAGGTTTCTCCATGTTGGCCAGGCTGGTCTCAAACTCCTGCCCTCAAGTGATCCGCCCACCTCGGCCTCCCAAAGTGCTGGGATTATAGGCGTGAGCCACCATGCCTGTCCAACAATTTATAATTTCACCAGAAGTATTTAAGAACTCTCATTGATCTACATCCTTATCAATATATTGGCCTATTTTTAAATTTCTGCCAGGGATATCATTCTACAGATAGCTGAACCTATATTTATATTTTTATTTTCCCTGTTGTCATTTTTTGGTTCAACTTTAACCTCAGTTTGAAGGTATCTTTTCATCATGTCCTTATACACCTACACTTCTTATCTATCATTTTAAATAAATCTACTTTGTAGATGCCGAGTAAAGTGCTGTACGATGTTTAGGTTGATTGATTAATAATATTAATTATTTGCCAGCATGGCATCATCTGGGTAGTGCACTGGCACAATTCATTGTATTCAGCATTCCTTGTATCCCCTTCCCCTCAGTCCTATTTATCCTCCTCCCCAAAACATCAAGTTATTTCCTGGAGGATCAAGCTCAAGTGACTTCCATGCTGCAATAGCTAAAAGAAACTGGCCTCCAAGTTCATTAAGTATAATTTTAATATCAAGACATGTATTTTTGGTATGTGTTTAGAATTTGGAGCCATTCATTGAATTCTGCAATCGCTGAAACTAAAATCTAAAAATTCAACTCAGTAATCATTTCTTTTTTTTTTTTTTTTTGAGGCAGAGTCTCACCCTGTTGCCCAGGTTGGAGTGCAGTGGCACGACCTTGGCTCACTGCAACCTCCGCCTCCCGGGTTCAAGCGATTCTCCTGCCTCAGCCTCCCGAGTAGCTGGGGCTGGCGCGCAACACCATGTCCAGCTAATTTTTGTGTTTTTAGTAGAGACGGGGTTTCATCGTGTTGGCCAGGATGGTCTCGATCTCTTGACCTTGTGATCCACCTGCCTCCGTCTTCCAAAGTGCTGGGATTAAAGGCGTGAGCCACCGCACCCGGCCAACTCAGCAATTATTTCTTTTTCTTTTCTTTTTTTTCCTTTTTAAAAATTTTTTTGAGACAGAGTCTCGCTCTGTCGCCCAGGCTGAAGTGAAGTAGTGCGATCTCGGCTCACTGCAAGCTCTGCCTCCTGGGTTCACGCCATTCTCTTTCCTCAGCCTCCGGAGTAGCTGCGACTACAGATGCTCACCACCACGCTCGGCTAATTTTTTGTATTTTTGGTAGAGACGGGGTTTCACCGTGTTAGCCAGGATGGTCTCAATCTTCTGACCCCGTGATCCGCCTGCCTCGGCCTCCCAAAGTGTTGGGATTACAGCAGGCGTGAGCCACCGGGCCTGGCCCAACTCAGCAATTATTTCTTAGAGACCTACTTTATCAGTATTAATGCTGAAGTCCAACTTCAGGTTATCTCCTTATGGTAGCAACCATGTTGTTCAGGTACACATTTCACAGTGAATAAGAGAATAATTCCTACTTGGTGATCGTATACATAGTCACAGTTTCACCAGAAAACAAAGGGTCTGGTAAGTTTTTTTGCGGTGAGGAGGGGGGGCGGTGCTGGTGGTGGGAGTTAAGGAGTCATGGGTATTAGTAATGGTTAAGGCTAAACATAATAATACTCAAGAAAAGATGAACTAGGTCTCTGAATTGAAATTCAATCATTCTTAATAGGTACTATTAAATTCTTATTAACACAGTATTAATAATACTAGGTATTCATAATTAACACTAAATTCTTAATAAGATTAAGAATGTAATTCTCCACAAAGAGGTAAGTACTCTTATTATCTTCATGCAGATGAGGAAAGGGAGATGCAGAGATGTTAAAAGTAACTTGCCCAAGGATCTGGGGCAATGGCTGCAATGATATAGCGAATATAGAGATAAAATACAAAGGCAAATAGACTTTTTGTTTTTGAATGATGTCAAGACTTTGAAGTTCTTTTTCTTTCCTTATTTTATTTTAATCACATTTCTATTTTCTGTAAACCCCATTCTAAAGCCCTATTCTTAGACTTCTGGCAGCTTGGACATCTACCCAGATGATTGGTATTTCAGTCTTTTTTCTTTTCAAAGTACTTACTTGTAGGTGGCAGTGTTAGTTTCAAACTCTACTTTGCATTTTTCTGGGGAAGATTAGAAAAAGCCATCTGGTTAGTATAAACCTAAAAAATTCTTCTCTGAGTGGAACTTCCTTAAGAAGAAATTGTAAGAGAAGAGAGTGTGGTATAAAGCTAGGCAGAAGACGAATAGAAACATTAGAAACAGAAGCATTAAATTCTGATACCTGGGCCATGGAAGGTGGCTCACGCCTGTAATCCCAGCACTTTGGGAGGTCGAGGTGGGTGGATCACTTGAGGTCAGGAGTTCGAGACCAGCCTGGCCAACATGGTGAAACCCTGTCTCTACTAAAAATACAAAAGTCAACTGGGTGTGGTGGTGGGTGCCTGTAATCCCAGCTGCTCAGGAGGCTGACGTAGTAGAATCACTTCAACCTGGGAGGCAGAGGTCGCAATGAGCCGAGATCGTGCCATCGCACTCCAGCCTGGGTGACAAGAGTGAGACTCCCCCTCAAAAAAAAAAAAATAAAGAAATCTGATACCCATGAGAATTACGTTTCTGTACAATTAATTCACTTTTCTTCCAGTGCTTTGCTTTTCTTTTCCTTTGAGACAGAGACTCGCTATGTTACCCAGGCTGGAGTGCGGTGGCATGATCTCGGCTCACTGCAACCTCCGCCTCCCAGGTTCAAGTGATTCTCCTGCCTCAGCCTCCCAAGTAGCTGAGACTACAGGCCTGTGCCACCAAGCCCAGCTACTTTTTGTATTTTTAATAGAGACAGGGTTTCACCATGTTGGCCAGGATGGTCTCAATCTCTTGACCTCGTGATCTGCCTGCCTCCCAAAGTGCTGGGATTACAAGCGTGAGCCACCGCGCCAGGCCCAGGCCATTTTCTTCACTTTATCTTTTGAGGAAAGGTTTTTTTGAATGAAACTTTGCTCCTTGATGACATTTTTCTAGCTCTTGTGGTTTAACCTTGTTCACATACAACTTGTTTCGTCTTGAATTTTGGGCTTTTTTCTATTTAGTTGCCTTTTATATTCAGGTTTTCATTACTGCCACCTCCACCTCCCACATGGTGATATTCTTGATGTAGCTATTGGCATAGACCAGAATCTGGCGAATTGGTGGTGCTCAGTACTAAATATCTGTTGATTGACTGAATGAACAAATGAATGACTGAATGAATGAAGACTTTCTTAGGAAGAAGAAACAAGATAAAAGTGACTAATGTGAAACATATCCTTACTGATACATTTTGTGTTTATGATACTGATTTTATTCTTTTACATAGCCCTAGAATTTATTAACCTTTAAAGTTAATAAACCATAAAAAGTCTACAGATTGGTATAATTTCAGGACTCAGCTTAGGAAAATCAAATGCTAACCTAAAAGGGACTATTAGTTCAGTGAGAAGCCTTATTTTGGTCAAACTAACTCATTTAATTGTAGTTATTCTTTTTTGTTACCTTTATTAATTGCAGTTACTCTATCTAGTTATTTGGAACTTACCACTGAGAAAGATTTTTTTTAGCTTCTCACTGCCTAGTAAATTACTCTTTTAATTGCAGAATTTGTCTTGTACTCTGAATTCTTTAGAATAGTATCTTAAATTGTATGATTCCTTTCAGTTTTCAAAGTAATAAAAGTTAAGAACTGTGATATTTTCTGGGCCACATTGAATCATATGTTCAATAAATATCCCTTGATGACAAAAAAGAGAAAAATTGAGATATCAATTTGCACTTATTTTGATTCTTATTTTTTTATTTTTATGGCTACTTAGTAGGTGTTTATATTCATAGTGTAGATGAGATATTTTGATACAGACATACAATGTGTAATAATCACATCAGAGTAAATGGAGCATCCACGACCTCAAGCATTTATCATTTCTTGTGTTACAAACATTCCAACATACTCTTTTTTTTCTTTTTGAGACGGAGTCTTGCTCTGTCGCCAGGCTGGAGTGCAGTGGCGCTGTCTTGGCTCACTGCAACCTTGGCCTCCCAGGTTCAAGCGATTCTCTTGCCTCAGCCTCCCAAGTAACTGGGACTACAGGCACATGCCACCACACCTGGCTCATCTTCGTATGTTTAGTAGAGATGGGGTTTCACCATGTTGGCCAGGACGGTCTCAATCTCTTGATCTCCTGATCTGCCTGCCTTGGACTCCCAGTGTGCTGGGATTACAGGCATGAGCCACTATGCCTGGCCCCGACATACATTTTTAGTTATTTAAAAATGTACAATAAATTATTGTTGACTGCAAGCCAGGCACGGTGGCTCACGCCTGTAATCCCAGCATTTTGGGAGGCTGAGGTGGTGGGTCACCTGAGGTTGGGAGTTCGAGACCAGCCTGACCAACATGGAGAAACCCCATCTCTATTAAAAATACAAAATTAGCTGGGCATGGTGGCCCATGCTTGTATCCCAGCTACTTGGGAGGCTGAGGCAGGAGAATCACTTGAACTTGGGAGGTGGAGGTTGCGGTGAGCCAAGACTGTGTCATTGCACTCCAGCCTGGGCAACAAGAGCAAAACTCCATCTAAAAAAAAAATTATTGACTGCAATCACTCTGTTGTTCTATCAAACACTAGCTTTTATTCATTCTATCTAATTATAGTGTTGTATCCATTAACCATCCCCACTTTCCTGCCCCCACTCCCCTTTCCAGACTGTTTCCTACCAGTCATTATCATTCTACCTCTATCTCCATGAATTGATTTAATTTTTAGCTTCCACAAATGAGTGAGAACATATGAGGTTTTTCTTTCTGTGCCTGGCTTATTTCACTTAACATGATGTCCTCCAGTTCAATCCATGTTGTTGCAAATGACATGATCTCTCTTTTTTTTTTGGCTGAATAGCACTCCATTGGGTATATTCACATTTCCTTTATCCATTCGTCTGTTGATGAACACTTAGGTTGCTTCCAAATCTTGGCTATTGTGAATAGTGCTACAATAAACATAGGAGTGCAGCTATCTCTGCAGTATTCTGATTTCCCTTCTTTGGGGTGCATACCTAGGAATAGAACTGCTGGATCATATGGTAGTCCTTTTTTAGTTTTTTTTGGGGAAACCTCCAAACTGTTCTTCATAGTGGCTGTACGAATTTACATTCCCACCAGCAGCGTATGAGAGTTTCCTTGCCAGCATTTTTTGCTGCCTGTCTTGGATAAAAGCCATTTTAACTGGGGTGAGATGACACCTCATTGTAGTTTTGTCTTTGTCTGATGATCAGTGATGTTGAGCAGCTTTGCGTATACCTGTTTGCTCTTTGTATGACTTTTTTTTGAGAAATGTCTGTTGAGATCTTCTGTCCATGTTGTAATCGATTATTAGATTTTTTTTCTGTAGAGTTGTTTGAGCTCCTTATATATTTTGGCTATTAATCCCTTGTGAGATGAATAGTTTGCAAATATTTTCTCCCATTCTGTGGGTTGTCTCTTCACTTTGTTGATTGTTTCCTTTGCTGTGCGGAAGCTTTTTAACTTGATATGACCCCATTTGTCCATTTGCTTTGGTTGTCTGTGCTTGTGGAGTATTACTCAAGAAATCTTTGCCCAGACCAATGTCCTGGAGAGTCTCCCCAATGTTTTCTTATAGTGGTTACATAATTTGAGGTCTTAGATTCAAGTCTTTAATCCATTTTCATTTGATATTTTGTATATGGTGAGAGATAGGGGTCTAGTTTTATACTTCTGCATATGAATGTCCAGTTTTCCCACCACTGTTTATTGAAGAGACTGTCCATTCCCCAGTGTATGTTCTTGATGCTTTTGTAGAAAATGAGTTTGCTGTAGATGTATGGATTTATTTTGGGGTTCTCTATTCTGTTCCATTGGTCTATGTGTCTGTTTTTATGTCAGTACCACGCTCTTTGGTTACTATAGCTCTGTAGTGTAATTTGAAGTCAGACAATGGGATTCCTCCAGTTTTGTTCTTTTTGCTCAGGATGGCTTTGGCTATTCTGGGTCTCTTGTGGTTCCATATAAATATGAGTATTATTTTTTCTGTTTCCATAAAGAATGTCACAGATATTTTGATAGGGATTGCATTGATTCTGTAGATTGCTTTGGGTAGTATGGACATTTGAACAATATTGATTCTTCCAATCCATGAACATGAAATGTTTTTTGCATTTTTTGGTATGCGTCCTTTTCCATTTCTTGCATCAATGTTTTCCAGCTTTCATTTTAGAGATCTTTTACTTCTTTGGTTAAGTTTATTCATAGGTATTTTATTTGTAGCTATCATAAATGGGATTACTTTCTTGATTTCCTTTTCAGATTGTTTGCTGTTGACATATAGAAAT
>NW_012104332.1:1239961-1240826 GCF_000951045.1 Mandrillus leucophaeus
TTCTGTAAATTATTAATTAATTGATTTTTTTTTGAGATGGAGTCTCACTCTGTTGTCCAGGCTGCTGGAGTGCAGCGGTGCAATCTCTGCTCACTGCAACCTCTGCCTCCTGGGTTCAAGCTATTCTCCTGCCTCAGTCTCCCTAATGGCTGGGATTACAGGCATGTATCACTGTGCCCAGCTAATTTTTGTATTTTTTAGTAGTGATGGGGTTTCATCATGTTGGCCAGGCTGATCTCAAACTCGGGGCCTCAAGTGATCATCCTGCCTCAGGCTCCCAAAGTGCTGGGATTACCAGTGTGAGCTATTGCACCTGCACTGAATTTTATTTATTTACTTTTTTTCTTAATACATTTCTGTATTTTCTAATTTTTATCCAAGAAGTCTTCATTCTTTTTACAGTCTTAGAAAACAATATATTCTATTTAACACCCACCCCACCTAATCAGCCATTAATCACTCAGCACAAATGGGTACTCAAATTTATACTTTATTACAGTAATTCCTGACAGCAGTAATTTCAACTTGAAATTTCCAGAGATTCTTTCCAGGTGAATGAACAGAGAACTACGATCACAGTATAGTCATGTAGAATTTGCAACTGCCTTCTTTGATCGTGTTGTCTATTCTCAGGCAATATCTAAGTTGAAATTACATGCTGACATACTTAAAATGATGTAGTGCATATTAATTTATTTCCTTTCTATCTTTAATATATCTTTTTTTACATGTAAAATGAGGAGTACAGATAATTGCCAAACTGTATCTTAGCTTTTATATTCTATTGTCATTAGCTGAGATTGTTGTATAAAAAATTCATTAGAGATAGCTTGTGCAGTAGTATGTTTTGAATTCCTATGAATAC
>NW_012104332.1:1240876-1241949 GCF_000951045.1 Mandrillus leucophaeus
GGTACTGATTTATGGCATGTAGAAATGCTACTGATTTTTGTATACTATGTTGACTTTGTATCCTGCAACTTTACTGAATTTGCTTATCGATTCTAATAATTTTTTTGGTGAAGTCTTTAGTTTTTTTTCCCAATATAAGACCATATTATCTGCAAACAAGGATGATTTGACTTTTTCCATTCCAATGTGGATGCCCTTTATTTCTTTGTTGTCTGATCGCTCTAGCTAGGACTTCCTGTACTATGTTGGATAACAGTGGTGAAAGTGGCCATCCTTGTTGTACTCCAGGTCTTAGAGGAAGGGCATTCAGGTTTTTTTTTTTTTTTTCCTTTCAGAATGATACTAGCTATAGGTTGTCATATATGGCTTTTATTGTGTTGGGATATGTCCCTTCCACATCCGTTTTTTTTTTTTTTTAAAGAATTTCACCATGAAGGAATGCTGAATGTTATAAAATGATTTTTCAGCACCAATCAAAATGATAATATGGTTTTTGTCCTTCATTCTGTTCATATGATGTATCAGAGTGGCTGATTTGCATATGTTGAAACATCCTTGCATCCCTGGGATAAATCCCACTTGGTCATGATGAATGAGCTTTTTAATGTGTTTTGGAATTTGGTTTGCTAGCTTTTTGTTGATGATTTTTGCATCAATATTCATCAGAGATATTGGCCTGTAGTTTGTTTGTTTTTTTAATGTGTCTTTGTCTGGTTTTGGTATCAGGGTAATACTGGCCTTGTAGAATGAGTTTGGAAGTATTCCCGCTGCTTCTGTTTTTTGGAATAGTTTTAATAGGATTGGTATTAGTTGTTCTTTAAACGTTTGGTAATATTCAGCAATGAAGCCATCAGCTCCTGGGGTTTTCTTTGCTGGGAGACTTTTGTTATGGGTTCAGTCTCATTATTTGTTATTGGTTTATTTAGGTTTCGGATTTCTTCATGGTTCAACCTTGGTAGATTGTGTGTGCCTAGGAATTTATCCATTTCTTCCAGGTTTTCCAACTTATCAGCATATAGTTGCTTATAGTAGTTTCTAATGATCTTTTGAATTTATTTTCTTTTTCTTTCTTT
>NW_012104332.1:1246329-1250214 GCF_000951045.1 Mandrillus leucophaeus
TCTGCCTCCCAGGTTCAAGTGATTCTCCTGCCTCAGCCTCCTGAGTAGCTGGGACTGCAGGCATATGCCACCATGGCCCAGCTAATTTTTTGTATTTTTCACTGTGAGAGATGGGGTTTCACTCTGTTAGCCAGGATGGTCTCGTGATCTGCCCACCTCGGTCTCCCAAAGTGCTGGGATTACAGGTGTGAGCCACTGCACCCAGCCTTTTTTTTTTTTTTTTTGAGACGGAGTTTCTTTAGTTTCCCTCTTGTTGCCCAGGCAACCTCCTCCCTCTGCCTCGGGAGGTTGCAGTGTGCCGAGATCGTGCCATTGCACTCCAGCCTAGACAACAATTCAAGAGATTATCCTGCCTCAGCCTGCCGAGTACCTGGGATGACAGGCACCCACAACTACGCCCGGCTAATTTTTGTATTTTAGAGATGGAACTTCGCCATGCTGGCCAGACAGGTCTCGAACTCCTGATCTCAGGTGATCCAATCCCCCTCGGCCTCTCAAAGTGCTGGGATTACAGGCATGAACCACTGAGGCTGGCCATTTTCTTTTCAAAGCCTGTTTTCAATTGCTCTGAAGGGAGCCAGTATAACTTGGTAGTTAAGCAGTTAAAAATAACAGACTTGGAAACAAACTTGTTTGTATCCTAGCTGTACCTTTAAACTATTGTCAGGCCTTGAGCAGTTTACTTTATAGCTCTTATCCTCAGCTTTGCCATTTGTAAAACAGGGGAAATAATGGAACTCCTTTTGTAAAATTGGTTGTGAGGAATAATTACATGTGTACATAAAGTGCTTTGCATCCCATTTGGTCGAGCAATGTTTATGGAGTACCAACCGTGTGGCAGGCATTGTGCCAAGCTCCTGCTTATCTCAGGACTGTTTTCTTTCTTATCTCAAATTTTCACCTAACTTCTACTCCTCAAGGAAAGGTTCCCCTGAACCCTCTGAGTTAGTTCAGTTAGTTCAGGTTCTCTATGAAGTGAATGCCAAGAAGAGACAAGGACGTATGAATGTACCAACTCGCACTCATGCACGAAGGAAGTAGAGCTCCCAGGTCTTGTTGTAAATTCCTTCCAGTTTTCTCAGTGGGTGTATTCTCCTACCTTCTCTTTTCTGGGCCAAGGGAGCCCCATAGGCTGGTGATTGTCAGCATCTCTCTAAACAGTCTGCCTCCCCACTCCCATCTCCTTTTGAAAAAGCAACATTTTCAGCAGACATAACAGAAACATGTTGGGTATATGGGAATGGGGATGTAAATTAATAAATCCAGGATGAAGGAACCTAGAATTAGCTGTAGAATGATTGCAAATCACAGAAGAGCTTGCATGCCAAATACAAAATTAAAAGTCATAAAAACCACATCAAAAGTCCTCAAGTCCCTCACTACTACCCTTATTTGCTGATTCTGCCCCAAGCTTTGGGGTTGCGTGTGGGAGGAGGCTACGCTCTGCTGGGGGAGAAGGCATACAGCGCCGGAGTCAGGCTATCTCTAGATTCAGAGCTTGTCTTTGGCATTATTTGTGGGACATTGAGCAAGTTGCTTGGCTGGAGATTCAGTGTTCTCACCCATAAATTGGAGATAATAATAGTAGCTCTATTAGAGGGCTGTTAATCAGATTATAAAGGGTAATTGATGTAAAGTGCTTAGCAAGGTGCTTGGCATATAGTAAGCTCCCAATAAATCTCTCTACTATCAATTCTTTCAGGGCATCTGCAATACCCTACCTACTTAAGCCATTTTCAAAATGTGATCCACAGACATTTTCAGGGATCATGATGTCAAAACTATATAAAAATATTTAGAATTGGCTGGGCGCGGTAGCTCATGCTCATGCCTGTAATCCCAGCACTTCGGGAGGCCGAGGTGGGTGGATCACCTGATATCAGGAGATGGAGACTATCCTGGCCAACATGGTGAAACCCTGTCTCTACTAAAAATACAAAAATTAGCTGGGCATGGTGGCACGTGCCTGTAATGCCAGGTATTCAGGAGGCTGAGGCAGGAGAATCACTTGAACCTGGGAGGCAGAGGTTGCAGTGAGCCGAGATCATGCCACTGCACTCCAGCCTGGTTGACAGAGTGAGACTCTGTCTCAAAAAAGAAAAAAAAAATGCTAAGAATTTAGTTACTGTCTTTTGCGTTAAGATTGGCTTTCATAGTTCAAAAGCAAACTATTGCAGGTCACAATGTGATACCACTCTACAACTACCAAGATTGTTATAAGAAAAAAGACAATTTTAAGCATTGATGAGGATGTGGAGAAACTGAAACACTCATAGGCTGCTGATGTTAATGTAAAATAGTGCGGCCACTTTAGGAAACAGTTTGGTAGTTCCTCAAAAAATTAAACATAGTGTTACCCTATGATCTATGATCTAGCAATTTAACTCCTAGGTGTATACCCAAGATAGCTGAAAACATGTTTAAACAGAAACTTATACATGAATGTTTGTATTAGTCTGTTCTCACGCTGCTATAAAGAAATATCCGAGACTGGGTAATTTATAAAGGAAAGAGGTTTAATTGCCTCACAGTTCCACATGGGTGCAGGAGCCTGAGGAAACTTACACTTATGGTGGAAGGTGAAGGCAAAGCAAGAGAGCCTTCTTCACGTGCTGGCAGGAGGGAGAAGAGTGAGTGAAGGAGGAACTTGCCAAACACTTATAAAACCATGAGATCTCATGAAAACTCACTCACTGTCACAAGAATAGCCTGGGAAAAACTGCTCCCATGATCCAATCACCTTCCAGCAGGTTCCTCCCTCAACAACTGGGGATTATAATTCAAGATGAGATTTGTGGGGGAAGGAGGGAAGCCTAACCATATCAATGTTCATAGCAGCATTATTTATAATAGCCAAAAAGTAGAAACAATGCTAATGTCCATCATCAGATGAACAGATAAACGAAGTGTGGTATACCCATATAATAGAATATTGGGCTGATAATATTTTTCAGTGGACGTAGGAGCACTGTCCTATGCATTGTTAGGATGTTTAGCAGAATCCATGGTTTCTACTCATTAGATGTCAGTAGTAACTCTCTCCTCCAAGTTGTGATAGCCAAAAATGTCTCCAGACATTGCAAATGTCCTGAAGACAAAATCGCCTCCAGTTGAATACCATTGATACAAATTAATAGTCCTTATATTCTTCACTGCCATTCACTTGCAGTTTTAAAAAACTTCCAATTTTATTTAAGAATGTTCTTAATGAAGCAATGAAAATTGCAAATTGGATTGTTTTGACCCATGAATATACATCTCTTAAAATATTCTGTATGAAAAAAAAAAAGCATTTATAAAGCACTTCTGCTGCATACCAAAGAACTTTCAAACAAGTGCTTTTCTCTAAGCACTTGTGGGAATGAGTTGCAGGCTGAACTCACTGATTTATCATGAAACACCATTTTAATTAAAAGATCTATTGACAGACAAGCTGGTTATTCAGACTTAGGTACTTGGAAAACATTTTCATGACAATAAATAACATCTATTTGTTGACAGTGACATAACTGAACTTTCAAGCAAAAATAACAATTTGGTAAAGGTTGCATCATCACTACTGTGATCTTGATTGCTTCCAAATACTCAAAGATTCTGGCCGGGTGTGGTGGCTCACACCTGTAATCCTCCACTCTGGGAGGCTGAGGTGGGTAGATCACCTGAGGTCAGGGGTTCGAGACCAGCCTGGCCAGCATGGTGAAACCCCATCTCTACTAAAAATACAAAAACAAAATTAGCCGGACATGGTGGCGTGTGCCTGTAGTCCCAGCTACTCGGGAGCCTGAGGCAGGAGAATTGCCTGAACCGGGAGGCGGAGGTTGCAGTGAGCCGAGATCGTGTCACTGTACTCCTCACTGGGCAACAGAGTGAGACTCTGTCTCAAAA
>NW_012104332.1:1254584-1255893 GCF_000951045.1 Mandrillus leucophaeus
TAGAATCAGAGCTCACTGCAGCTTCAAACTCCTGGGCTCCAGGAATCCTCCCTGTTCAAGCTCCCTAGTAGGTAGGAGCAAGTTTGTCCAAACCTCAACCCACAAGCCGCATAAGGTCCAGGACAGCTTTGAATGCAGCCCAACACAAATTTGTAAACTTTCTTAAAACATTATGATATTTTCTTTCCAATTTTGTTTTTTTGAGCTCGTCAGCTATTGTATTTTATGTGTAGCCCAAGACAATTCTTCCAGTGTGACCTACGGAAGCCAAAAGATTGGATACTCCTGGTATAGGCACATACCACCATGCCTGGCAAAATTTTTAATTTTTTTTGTAGAGATGGGGGTCTTACTATGTTGCCAGGCCGGTCTCCAACTCCTGGCCTCAAGCAATCCTCCCACCTTGGCTTCTCAATGTGCTCAGGTTACAGGTGTGACCACTCTTAGCCCATTTGCCTGTTAATGGGTATTTGTGTTCCAAATTGTTGGATCTTTTTTTTTTTTTTTTTTTTTTGAGACAGGGTCTTGTTGTGTCATCCAGGTTGGAGTGCAGTGGTGTGATCATAGCTGACTGTAGCCTCCACCTCCCAAGTTCACACGATTGTCCTTCTTCAACCTCCCTAGTAGCTGAGATTGCTATTTATTTTTAGTAGAAACAGGGTTTCACCATGTTGCTCAGGCTGGTCTCCAACTCCTGGCGTCAAGCAGTCCTCCTGCCTTGGTCTCCCAAAGGGTTGGGATTACAGGCAATTACAAATACAGTTGCTATGAACATTTGTGTGCAAGTCCTTCTGTAGACATGTGCTTTCATTTCTTTTGAGTAAATACCTAGGGATGGAATGGCTGAATCACATGCAAACAAACATATGCTTACCCTTTTAAGAAACTTCCTAAGTTTTTTCCAAAGTGGTTGTACCATTTCACATTCCCAATAGTAGTGTATGAATTTCAGTTGCTCTATGTTCTGACAAATTCTTGGTATGACTAGTCTTTTGGAATTTACCATTAAATAGGTAGGGTATGTTGTTGAGGTCTTAATTTGTATTTTTCTCTTAATCTGTATTTCTCTAATGACTAATGATGCTGCATATCTTTTCATGCCTTTATTGTCATCCATATATGGCTTCTTTGATGAAGTGTCTCTTCAAACCTTTTGCCCATTTGTTTTTTGAGTTATTATTGAGGTATGAGAGTTCAGAAAGTAGACACTCTGGATATAAATTCTTTTTTTTTTTTTTTTTTTGAGATGGAGTCTTGCCCTGTCACCCAGGCTGGAGTGCAATGGTGTGATCTTGGCTCACTGCAACCT
>NW_012104332.1:1257553-1259062 GCF_000951045.1 Mandrillus leucophaeus
GTCTCATGTAAACTTGTGTAATTTCCCATTGGGTCCACCTTAGGAAACAGTCTTTAAGGTTTTCTCCATAAGACAAGTACCAGTATACTCTTTTATGGTCAATACAATGCTAATTCAACCTCGCATTCCTAGGATAAACCTCTGTTTGGCTATAATGTATTCTTTTTTTATATACTGTGAAATGAAAGTGACTAGAATTGTGCATATTATGCTTATGAGAGATACTGGTCCACAGTATACTTGTTTAATATCTAAAGTTCGGGTATTAGTTTAATGCTGGCCCCATAGAATAAGCTGGGAAGTATTCCCTCCTCTTCGATTTTCTGGAGGACTTTATCTAGAATTGGAATTATGTTTTTCTTATATATACCGTGTTAAAACCATACAAAAGAAAGCCTAAGTGGCTGTAATACTATCAGACAAAATATACTTCAGAGCAAAGAACATTGTCAGGAAAGAGGAGGGTCATTTGTAAAGTGGATAATTTCATAATGATGAAACTTTTGTAAAGGATAAATTCATACAAATAAGAGAGTAACTACGTTTATGCAACTAATAGCAGAGTTTCAAAGTACATGAAGCAGAAATTGATAGAATTACAATTGAAAAACACCAGTAACAGTCAGAAATTTTAATACTCTCAATAATTAGTAGAGTAAGTAGACAGTAAATCAGAAAGGATATAGATTTGAACACTAATATCGACCAACTTGACATGACTGACATTTATAGAACACTCCATTCATGTGCAAAAAACACATTCATTTCAAATGCAAGACAGACTATACTCTGGGCCACAGAACAAGTGTCAATAAGTTTAAAATTATTAATATTGTACGAAGCATCTTCTCTGATCACAATGGGATTAAATCAGAAATCAGTAACAGGTATCTGGAAAACTATCTGGAAAACTCCTCCACTTATGAAAAACATGAGAAACCCATGGTCAAAAAAAGAAAGCAATAGGGAAATTACAAAGTATTTTGAAATGAAGGAAAATGAAAATACAATATATCAAAATATGTGGGATGTAGCTAAAACAGTATAGAGGGACACTTATCACACCAAATGCCTGTAGAAACAAGAGACATCTAAAATTAGTGGTCATCAGTTTCTGAGTTAAGAAACTAGAGAAACAAAACAATAAATTAAAAAATTAAAAAATAGCAGAATAAAGGAAACAATAAACATAAGAGCAAAAATCAATAAAATAGAAAACAGAAAACCAGTAGAGAAAATCCAAGAAAGCAAAAACGGGCTTTGAGATTTGAGATCCGTAAAATCGAGAAACCCCTCGCCATGTCCATCAGAAAAAAAGATGACACACAAATTACCAATTTCAGAACCGGAGGAGTCAGATTTTATAGACATTAAGTGGACAATAAAGGAATACAGCTAATAGATTTGCATTATTAAACAATTTAGACATTTCTACAAACTATTAAAGGTCACTCAAGAGGCGGTATCAATAAATATTGATTGAATTAGTGAATGCCAGCTATTACTATG
>NW_012104332.1:1262206-1264491 GCF_000951045.1 Mandrillus leucophaeus
TTTTCAAAGAATCTGATGAAGGAATTATATATAACCTTGAGTGTTCTCTAATTTGTTGGAGGAGAGGTCAAGTTGAGGACAGAAATTCCAGGTTGCAAATTACAGGACCAAATACTTTATCACTAGAAATTACTAGGAATTAATCTACTTTTTTTTTTTTTTTTTAAGACGGAGTCTTGATCTTGTCACCCAGGCTGGAGTGCAGTGGCACGATCTCGGCTCACTGCAGCCTCCGCCTCCTGGGTTCAAGTGATTTTCCTGCCTCAGCCTGCCGAGTAGCTGGGATTATAGGTGCCCACCACCAGGCCCAGCTGATTTTTGTATTTTGTAGTAGAGACGGGGTTTCACCATGTTGGCCAGGCTGGTCTCAAACACCTGACCTCAGGTTGATCCATCCGCCTCGACCTCCCCAAATGCTGGGATTACAGGCGTGAGCCACGGTGCCCGGCGGAATTAATCTACTCTTTTACTGCCTTGTTTCACGTAAACCTGTGTAATCTCCCATTGGGTCCACCTTAGGAAACAGTC
Source organism: Mandrillus leucophaeus (assembly GCF_000951045.1). Classification (NCBI taxonomy): domain Eukaryota; kingdom Metazoa; phylum Chordata; class Mammalia; order Primates; family Cercopithecidae; genus Mandrillus; species Mandrillus leucophaeus. The sequence goes on from NW_012104332.1 coordinate 1,262,735, forward strand.
TTTAAGGTTTTCTCCATAAGGCAAATACAGTATACTATTTTATGGTCAAGTACAGATTGTGGAACTGATAACTTTTAAGGTAAGGAAAATTGGATATTGCCAATATCTGGATTTTATGTATCTCTCATAAAATTTGTCACATGGAAGATGGTAGAAGACCACAGTTAATATGGAGTAATGTTTTATATAACGAATCCCTACTTAGGAAACCTTTCATTCAGAGTATGAAGAAAATGAAGATTTAAAATTTTGTGGAGGTCCCCTTATTTCTGTTATAGTAATAGTTTTACTGTATTTTATTTTGTGAAACTACATTCTGTTTAAAAAATGATTATGTTGTTTATGATAGATAATTGTTTTGATGTCATTTTTATTTTCATCAAAATCAATGTGAAATATATTAGAAAAAAGAAATAGAAATTCATGGGCGTTTCGTTTACTTCTTTAACTCTAGATGTCTTTCAGAATACCTATATTGGTGAACATAGAATGAGTGCCTCAGAATGATTTTCCCCGACTTGAAGTCTACCTTCGTTAAGAGCCTGACTTGAGGGCCAAATTTCATCCTGAGGAGAGGCTGACAGATCCTTTGTTTTGCAGGGGCTCCAGAGCTTGATATATTTCTGGGAATTTGGGATAGGCTGAACTAAATTTCTGCCCCAGAGTAAACATCTGGCTGTGGACTCATTCTGAGTTTTTAAGCTGGGGATAATTTGATCATTAACTTTGTAGAGTAGTTCTGGGCCACAAGACATCTTTAGATTTATTCTTAGTTTGGTTTTGGCTGTGTATAGGATGGAAACAAGGTGCGATCTGGGCTCTTAATGTCATTTTGGATCTTCAAATCTTAATATACATGGACCTTATTCAGTTATAGAGGAAAAACAGCATGTTTTTATAGGTATAAACAGGTGTCTATAAAGCAAAATTTGTTACAGTGAATTGTGTTTAATAGCATTTTCTCATAAATCCTATGAAGTAGGATCCTATGTTTTATGGGAAATTAGGTTAGGGAACCAGGGTTAAAAAAGGCCAAGAAAGAGTGTGAGCCTGAGCAAAGGATGAAAAGTGTTCGTTGCCCACCTTGAATCTGGCAATCCAATATTTTTCTTTTTTCTTTTTTTTTTTTGTTTTTGAGACAGGGTTTCAAAACTCCAGCCGTTGACCAGGCTGGAGTGCAGTGGCACAGTCTCCTTGGCTCACTCCAACCTGCATCTCCCTGGCTTAAGTGATCCTCACACCCCAGCCTCCGGAATAGCTGGGACTTCAGATGCACACTACCACACCTGGCTAATTTTTGTTGTGTCTTGTTTTTTTTTTTTTTTTTTTTTTTGAGACGAAGTCTCATTCTTTCACCCAGGCTGGAGTGCAGTGGTGTGATCTCCGCTCACTGTGACCTCTTCCTGCCGGGTTTAAGCGATTCCCCTGCCTCAGCCTCCCAAGTACCTGGGATTACAGGTGCCTGCCACCATGCTAGCTGATTTTGTATTTTTAGTAGAGACGGGTTTTGCCGTGTTGCCCAGGCTGTTCTCGAACTCCTGACCTCAGGTGATCTGCCCACCTTGTCCTTGCAAAGTGTTGGAATTACAGGCATGAGCCACTGCACCTGGCCTAATTTTTTTTTTTTTTTTGAGACGGAGTTTTGCTCTTGTTGCCCAGGCTGGAGGGCAATTGTGCGATCTTGGTTCGCTGCAACCTCCGCCTCCCAGGTACAAGCGATTCTCCTGTCTCAACCTCCCAAGTAGCTGGGATTACAG
>NW_012104332.1:1266101-1268997 GCF_000951045.1 Mandrillus leucophaeus
GAAGCATTTTCCTTCCAAAGAAGCTCTCAGGTTACTGCAGGGGCAAAAAAACAGATAAAGCTTAATGTTGCTCCGGGGCAGAAGAGTAGAGGAGCATTGCTTAAAGAAAGGCTTCTTTGGGGACAAGTCACTCCGCCAACACATGAAGGAACCACGGAAAACGTTAGAGTTAGAACAGCTGCACGTGAGTTCACACAAGGGGCCCAGAAGTGGCCCTCCGGCGACTGCCTGCTCCCCTGTCCTCCTAGTACAGTCCTAACCCTTTCCCAACTGGTGCTGGCAGCAGTTAAGAAACCACCTCCTTCCAAAGCCAGCTGTCTTGCGCCTGCGCATTCAAGCAAAGCGCTCATAGAAGGCGGGAGGGAGGGCGTTACCGGAAGTGTGACCTCTCGCTCCCCGCAGCCTATTCTCATCCGGGGTCACGTCGATCTTCCGGGTGTCTTTGACAGGGTTCTCTACGCCGCTTTTTCTGCGACTTTTTGGTCTTCCGCTTTTTGCCACCGCCCCCAACCTTCTAAATCCTTGCGGCCCCTGTCTTTTATTGTGTTACTCCTCCCCTGGCAGCTGTGCCGGGGGTTAGATCGCAGGCAGGGTCGGAGCTGGGCCTAGCTGCCCCACGGGCCACCACTACCTCCCTTGGTTCGAGAGAAAGCTACGACCGAGTACGCCCAGCCGTCCCAGCTCGGGCCTTGGAACTTCTGAGCGGGCAGTGCGGGTAGGCCCTGCTTAGTCCTTCCCGGAGGACACCTGTGAGTTTAGGGGGTTTCGGAGAGGAACGCAGCGGTGTAGGCCCAGGTCGGGGGCGGGGCGCGGGAAACTTTCCGAAACGGTAGCGTTTTGTTTCGCGTGGGAGGTTCCGGCAGTATCTCTTGGTTATTCCAAGTTTATGGGCGGCCCCTGGGCTGCTTGTACATTTTGAAGAATCTTAGGACCGCTTACTTTGCTTACTCGTTTTTCTCGTTCTCGCGTACTCCCTCGTCCACCACTCCAGGACCAAAAGAGGAAGATAGTCTTGGGACCCCTGCATGGTGTTTCAAAGGGTGGTAAAGAACTAAGGTAAATAGCTGGATTAATTAAAAAATCTAAAAGGCATTTATCTTTTAAGGCTTAATTAAATGGCATGAAATTGCCTCAGCTTTTCACTTATAGGAAAATGCACAGGTTAAGACTGTTGTGTACGTTTCTTTTCTTGTTCAGCCTTTGTAGAAAGGCTTTTCGTGTCTCAAGGTGAGAACACGAAAGGCTTATGTGTCTCACAACTTATGGATTCTCTAAATTACTTGTCTTATGTCTTTCAACTCTTTGTTTAAGATAGCAGATGTTTTTCATTAGGGTGAACAGAGAAGAAACAAAGGGAAACTGTAAAACACAATCTTAATAACAAATGTGCAGTGTATGATTTTGTGAGGAGAGAGATTGTAACTGATCACTAACTCTGTGTTTTTATATTACAGGTAACATACTTAACTTTTGTAAATACCTTCATATTGTATGGTTCAGTACCACAAGGCTTCCAACACGTACTGATTAACAGCCATAAGGCTATTAATTTATACTGATTAATAGCCAGTAATAGTGACGTTACTTTGTTGGTGTGAATAGCCCTAATTATGCCTGAAAATGTCTTGTAACAAACTCCATGTGAAACAGGCCATTTATGAGTTGTTTAAGAAATGCCCGTTTGGAGCCATGTGACTAGATTACTTTTTGAAGACTTGGGTGTAATTCAATTCTTAGCCAAAGGGAATATCCTGTTCAAAACCTGGAAGTGGTTTTCACAGTGGGTTGGTAGGATTTAGGAATTGGATTTTTCGTATTGTGGAGAAAAGAAGTGGGTTTGAGGGATCAAAGATATTTGTACAAAATGGACAGTATCTTGGTTTAGCCAGTACAGTTCTGGTTTTTATACTAGGTATATTCTGCTTTTCAAAGAATCTGATGAAGGAATTATATATAACCTTGAGTGTTCTCTAATTTGTTGGAGGAGAGGTCAAGTTGAGGACAGAAATTCCAGGTTGCAAATTACAGGACCAAATACTTTATCACTAGAAATTACTAGGAATTAATCTACTTTTTTTTTTTTTTTTTAAGACGGAGTCTTGATCTTGTCACCCAGGCTGGAGTGCAGTGGCACGATCTCGGCTCACTGCAGCCTCCGCCTCCTGGGTTCAAGTGATTTTCCTGCCTCAGCCTGCCGAGTAGCTGGGATTATAGGTGCCCACCACCATGCCCAGCTGATTTTTGTATTTTGTAGTAGAGACGGGGTTTCACCATGTTGGCCAGGCTGGTCTCAAACACCTGACCTCAGGTTGATCCATCCGCCTCGACCTCCCCAAATGCTGGGATTACAGGCGTGAGCCATGGTGCCCGGCGGAATTAATCTACTCTTTTACTGCCTTGTTTCACGTAAACCTGTGTAATCTCCCATTGGGTCCACCTTAGGAAACAGTCTTTAAGGTTTTCTCCATAAGGCAAATACAGTATACTATTTTATGGTCAAGTACAGATTGTGGAACTGATAACTTTTAAGGTAAGGAAAATTGGATATTGCCAATATCTGGATTTTATGTATCTCTCATAAAATTTGTCACATGGAAGATGGTAGAAGACCACAGTTAATATGGAGTAATGTTTTATATAACGAATCCCTACTTAGGAAACCTTTCATTCAGAGTATGAAGAAAATGAAGATTTAAAATTTTGTGGAGGTCCCCTTATTTCTGTTATAGTAATAGTTTTACTGTATTTTATTTTGTGAAACTACATTCTGTTTAAAAAATGATTATGTTGTTTATGATAGATAATTGTTTTGATGTCATTTTTATTTTCATCAAAATCAATGTGAAATATATTAGAAAAAAGAAATAGAAATTCATGGGCGTTTCGTTTACTTCTT
>NW_012104332.1:1270447-1274881 GCF_000951045.1 Mandrillus leucophaeus
AACTGCCCAGCCCAGGATTATTGTATGTATTTTTACTAGGGGATTCCCTGGAATGCTGCTTAGTTCGAGATACTTGTCCATTTCCTCTGAAGAAGCTAGGGTGTAAAGGTGAGGAAATATGATAGGATTATTTTCTTTTTTAAAAATCTCTTATAAAAAGACATAAGGGTCTGCTAAAAAAGTTGACAGACTTGTTTTCTGGAGGTTAACCTTGTCTCTGGTCCAAATTAGAGTCAGGCATTTGGGATGAGATCTGATGGTGGTTCATAGAATTTTGTCCACAATCTGTTATGAACCCTGGACTGGTGAGCCTTGTTATCTGTGGCAAACCTAGGGAATTTTAATCTTATGGAATTGAAAAAACAAGGAACAATGTTTGTGAGGGATTTATTTATTTCTTCCCAGATCTTTCTTTCTCTTCCCTGTTGTCTCTTATAGTTTTTTCCATCCCTCCTAGTCACAATCCCCAGAGGCGACTATTTCGATTCTTCTGGCTACCTAGTTTTATTTTTCTCTGTTGTTTAAAAAAAAAAAGAAAAGTAAAGTAAAGCTTCTATACTTCATTCTTTTGATTTATATTTACTGCAAATGAGGATTTAGCACTTTTTGTACCCTCTGTCATCCTCCATATAAAACTTGTGATATATAAACACAAATGTATACTATAATGTCATATATAAATAAATATATAATAAATTTTATATGGTAGCTCAGTTTAAAAAAATCAGTATATTCAATCTTTATTGTAAGAATCAGGTAGGTAACTATGATTATATTGCCTTTTTTATATTACCTGTTGAGTGTTTTTTTCTTTGGTAATTTATTTTTAACTAGCTACTTTTCTGTATTTCTAAAATTATTTCTACTCTGTTAACAGAACTTTTCTCTGTGGTCAAATACATCAGGTAATCTACCAGTTGATTTTTTTTTTTTTTTAACTTAGATACCTTCTTGAAGCCCTGCATCCTGCTATTCTAATTTGAACCGTTAGTTTCCCAACACTGTCATCTTGGGGAATTTACTTTGTTTCTGCCCTACATCAGATCTCCCTTTTTCTGGATTCCAGGTTTTCGTTTTCTTTTTTGATAACTTACCTGTCTAAGAATGTTTCTAGTTGCCCTTGCATTTGATAGTACAGCTAGGTATAGAAGTTCAGCCTGAGAGCATTTCCATCAGAGATTTGAAGTCATGAGTCCATGTCCTGTGCTATTGAGAAGTCCAAAGCCATTTTGATTGCTTGCCCTTTGTTTATACCATTTTCTCCTTCTGGAATATTTTATAAACTGCTTTTTTTTGTGTAATATTCGGAAACTTCAGTATAATATACCTTGACATGTAACTTTTTTACTGTGCTTTGTACTCTTTAGGTCCTTTCAATCTGAGGATTGGTGTCTTTCAGTCTTTGGCATTTTTTTGTTTTATTTGTTAGGTGATGTCCTGTGTTTTTTTCTGTTCTTCCTGGACCTTCTGTTATGTTAGATTACATAGTTTAATAGTCTTCTGTTTTCTCTTCTATTGTCTTGCCTCCTTCCTGCCCCTACCAACTTTTCCTTTTTGTTCTTTCTAATACATTTCCTCAAAGTTACCTTTTAACTTTCTTCTGGATAGTTCTGCTTTCAATTTTATAATTTCCCACAGCCTTTTTATTTTATTTTTTTGAGATAGGGTCTTGCCCTGTCACCCAGGCTGGAATGCAGTGGCATGAACATGGTTCACTACAGCCTTGACCTCCTGGACTCAAGCAGTCCTCCCACCTCAGCCTCCTGTGTAACTGGGACCATAGGCACACACTACTGTGCCTGGCTAATTTCTTAATTTTTTATAGAGACAGGGTCTTACTTTGTTGCCCAGGCTAATCTTGAATTCCTGAGCTCAAGTAATCCTCCCACCTCTGCCTCCCAGAGTGTTGGGATTATAGGTGTGAGCCACCGCACCTGGCCCCTTTCTTTTTAAATAGCATATTCTTGTTTTATATATACAATGTCTTTTCATTAATCTGAGATTTTTTTTTTTTTGAGTGTTCATTTGTTCCTGACGTTGTTTCTGTTTATTCCCAGGTTTTATTTTTCTTCTGGTGATCCATGGATGCCTATTTTAAGTGAAAATATCAGGAGTCTAATTAGAAACTCTAAAAATGTGTGGGTAGGGCCTGTCAACTAGTAGGCTTCATGTTAAGTTGATTAGGTAGCTAGCTTGACATTTTCTTGATGCATTCCCAAGTATTATTATGTTACAGGTTCTCTTGTTACTATGTTACATAGTTTCTCTGTCATTTTGTTTTTTCATAAAAGAGTTTTCTAATTGCTTGCTTTGAGAAAGTGGGTTGAGGGGTCCTATTTTTCTTTGTAGACTTTACCTGATACTCGTTTTCAGTTTATTACCTTATCCAATCCTTTGTAAGACTACAACCTTGGTGTATGAGTCATTGCAAAGAATAAATATCTACTTTCCTCCCTGGATCAGTGAAGGATTCTGATTGCTTTGTATAGTTTTTCCCTATTCCTATGGAACAGAGCCCTCTTTTATTGGAAATCTTTTATATAAATTATGTAGACTTTGAGGGGAATCTCAGAATTTTATAAATTGTTAAGACAATATAAAATCCATTCCTTATTTGATTGGACCTGTAAGAACCAAATTCTAGGAATCAGGATGTCATGTGATGGTTTATACCTTTGTATAAATTAGATTGAGAATAAATGTAAGAATCTGTGGGATTTTATTAATGTCAGGTGATAACTTGATTTTCTAAAAGATTTTTTGATATGAGGGTAAATGTAGTAGGGTAAATTCATCAGAAAATTAGAAATGTGCATGTATCTTGCATCTGAATAATGCTAATCTTAGATTTAGAATTTATTGTTAGTTTCCTTTTGTTACCTACAGTGGCACTTAGGAGACCTATTTAACTTTGCAAATAAAATTTGTAACTTGATAACTAATTGTTTTAAGTTACTGGATAATAGAAGTGTTTAGTATCTTTAAACTATAATAATTTAATATTGTCTTTTTAAATTATCCTAGGTAGAAGAATACATGTTCACTTCCAGTGAACAAGAGCATGTTCCCAAACTCAATTTTGGGTCGCCCACCCTTCACTCCAAATCATCAACAACATAATAACTTCTTTACCCTGTCACCTACTGTTTATTCACACCAGCAGCTTATAGATGCACAATTCAACTTTCAGAATGCGGAGTAAGTATGGTGATATTTTGGCCCATGTTGTTGGTAAATTTCATTTTCTATTTGACACAAGCCCTTTTTGTATGAAACTTTCGAACATGGAGAATATGTTGTCACATGTTTTTTTTTGATAGGGAAGTATTTAATTTTTTTAAAGAGATTGGTTTTGTTTTTAAAGAAAAAATGTGTATATTATTACTGTTCTTTTCTTTGATTTTGATAGCTTGTCTAGAGCTGCGTCATTACAGCAGCTGACATATGGAAATGTCAGTCCAATACAGACCTCAGCTTCCCCATTATTTCGAGGAAGGAAGTAAGTACTTCTTAATTATTTTAAAAGAATATTTTTGCGTTTCTGAGAACTCTGTAACAGTGTATCTTGAATTAATGTTGTGTGGACCCTATGCCCTGTGTTTTGTTTTCCTAGACCTGTACGATCAGATCAGTCATGGAATTTTAACATTTTTTGCATTTAAAAATTTTAGGGGTTCTTTTGTTGATTTGTTTCTGCTTTATTGTATGTTTGTTTCTGCCCTACATGAGATCTTCCCTTTTCTATATTCCAGGTTTTCTTTTTCTAGAATAAAGCTAAGTTTCCTCAGAAAACCACTTTTTAATTGAGATTTTTTAACTAAATGAGATGGCCTTCTGTATTCATTTGCTAGGGTAGGGTTGCCGTAACAATATACCACACATTGGGTGGCTTACACAACAGAAATGTATTTTCTTACAATTCTGGAGGCTAGATCAAGGTGTTGGCAGGATTGGTTTCTTCTGAGGCTTCTTTTCTTGCCTTGTAGAAGACTGCATTGTCACTGGGTCTTAATATGGTTGTTTCCCTGTGTTTTCTGTGTCCTCATCTCTTCTAAGGACACCAGTCATATTGGATTAAGATTCATCTTAAAGGCCCCACTTTAACTTAGGTAACTTTTAAGAGGTCCTCTCTCCAAATACAGTCACATTCTGAGCTCCTGGGGCTTAGGACTTCAGCTTTTGAATTTCTAGGGGGACACAATTATAACATTTTCTTTCTAGTAAACTTTACGTTTTGATTTATCTGCATCCTACACAGGTAAGGTTCCATGATAACAAACATTGTAGTGAAAATTTCTGTGTAACATAAAACTTCCTATAGTCAAGTCAGGAGTCAATTAATTTTAATCTATTTGATTAAAAGAAATTCATTTATTACAAAATAGAACTTGAGAGGTGATTGTTAAAATAACATTCGGCAATATTTGAAAGATA
>NW_012104332.1:1276406-1279005 GCF_000951045.1 Mandrillus leucophaeus
TTTTGCAAATATTTAAACCTCCAGAAAAATTTAAAGAATAATATAGTGAATATCTGTATGCCTTTTGCCTAGATTCATGAGTTAAAAGTTTAACATTTGATTTCTTTCTCTTTTTTTTTTCTGCCCACCTGCTTTTTTTCCTGAACTATATAAAAGAAAGTTGTTGACACCATTTTATTTTACCTTAAAACATGTCAACTTATTCCTCCTGAAAAACAAGGCTTTTCTTCTATGTAACCAAAATACCTAATTATTCCCAAGAAATTTAATATTAATAAAATAATATTATCTGAGTTGCAGCTCATTTTCGAATTTCTTCATTTGTCCAATGTCTTTATAGCTTTATTGAAAAGTGTCTCTTAATTTGGTCTTTCCTGCTGATGAGTCAGAACATAGGTATATTCAAAGAGCCCTTTTTTTATAACTAGCACTCAACTCAATCTTATCTTCCATATGTTATAGTTTGGATCTTTTCTTCTTAGTAATTCTATAAATAGAACTTTTCCTACAAAGTTTTCACTACTGAGATGAAACATTGGGGGGTAGTTCAAATATGGGAGACTAACTTCAGTATATACATGTAGTTTTTTCTGTCTGCGTTATTACTATTTTTTTCTAAGGTGTTGAGAGGCATTTCTTGTGCTGAACGTGAATATTTTTAAGAGCCATATAAAGCTAATAATGTGACCTTATTGAAAGAATCATAATATTGTCATTATCTCTTATGATATTTATATATTTTTAATTGCTTTTTGTTATTAAAAAGTTGTATCTTTAATTACTAAGGTATATTGCTTGTTTTCAGGAGATTAAGCGATGAAAAAAACCTTCCTCTTGACGGTAAACGGCAACGTTTCCATTCACCCCACCAAGAGCCAACTGTAGTTAACCAGATAGTGCCTTTATCAGGTGAACGAAGATACTCAATGCCGCCATTGTTTCATACACATTATGTACCAGATATAGTCAGATGTGTTCCACCTTTTCGAGAAATACCATTTTTAGAACCTAGAGAAATCACACTGCCTGAGGCCAAAGATAAGGTAATAATAATGTAGATTTTAGTTTTGCCTTTTGGGAATTTAGTATAAATAATGTATTAATCAAAAATATTTAATATCCTGGATTAAGTAGAACATACCTTTTTTTCTTGCAATGTTTAAAGTACTATTCAGCCTAATTTTCTGTCTAAACATTACTCTGATTTTTGGTAGCTATTCTTTTATAGAAGTGCAGCTGTCAGGAAATCAGATTTTCCCTGATGTATGAAAATTTTATTAGAACCCAAACACTTTCTTAGTTTAGAGAACTGCCCTGTTACTTGTTCTTACTGAAAAAAAAAAAAAAGTTTTTTTCATATGGCTATCATAATAGAGTGTTAGAACACATTTTATTTTGGGGAGTCACTGAGAAAAACAATACATTCAAAGTGATACAATCAACAAAGATTTATCAAAAACATTTATAAAAAACATTTTCAGTTAAGTGAAATGAAGCTATTTAAATAATAATTCTTGGAAAATGACATTGTCAGCATTGGGGAACAATGAGTTATTTAACATCTAATACTAGAAACATATCTCTCCCCTCCCCCATATTTAGTGAAACCTAATACGGTTTTTCCGAGTAATTGAGAGGGTTTATAATGTAAATATCTGCATTCTCTTGGGTTGTCTGTGGTTTATACTTGCTGTTTTTGCATTTTCAAAGCTGCCACACTCTTGAGAAATGAGATATTTGTAGGCTAAGGAGAAGGACCATGAAGAAAATACAGCAACTTTGTTTTACTCATCTTTGAGTTCCTATCAACCAGCATAGGTCTGAAACATAGTAAGTGTACAGAAATGTTGGGTCAGAAAAGCAACATCTGCTTCATTCCTTAGTTGTGCTGCTTTTTTATTCCTCTGTTATTCTTTTGTTATTTAAGTGAGTTATAATTATACCACAAAATTCACCCTTTTAAAGTGTACAGTTCAGTGATTTTGAAATATATTCCGAAAGTTGTGCAACTGTACTATCTGATTCCCAAACATTTTCATCACCACCAAAAGAAACCATGTACCCAATAGCAGTCATTTCTTCTGCTCCCTGGCAACAACTAATCTATTTTCTGTCTTTATCCCATCCTGGACATTTTATATAAATGCAATCATTCAATATGTGGCCTTTTGTGTCTTGCTTTTTTCATTTAGCATGTTTTCAAGGTTCATCCATGTTGTAGCATACACATCAGTACTTCATTCCTTTTTATAGCTGAATAATATTCCATTGTATGAGTAGACCTCACTTTGTTAATACAGTCCTCAGTTGGTGAATTTCTGGGTTGCTTCCACTTTTCATCTGTTATGAATAGTGCAGCTGTGAATATCTGTACAGATTTTTGCGTGGACATATGTTTTTACCTCTCTTGGAGTGAAATTGCTTGGTCTTATGGTAACTCTGTGTTTAACTTTTTGAGGAACTGCTGAAGTATTTTCTAAAGTGGTTGCACCATTTTACATTCCTATCAACAGTGTATAGGTGCTGTACATTCTTTACATGCTTGCTGAACTTGCAGCACTTGTTACTGTCTGTCTTTTTGATTATAGCCATTCTAGTG
>NW_012104332.1:1280875-1286192 GCF_000951045.1 Mandrillus leucophaeus
CCTTTTTTTCTTGCAATGTTTAAAGTACTATTCAGCCTAATTTTCTGTCTAAACATTACTCTGATTTTTGGTAGCTATTCTTTTATAGAAGTGCAGCTGTCAGGAAATCAGATTTTCCCTGATGTATGAAAATTTTATTAGAACCCAAACACTTTCTTAGTTTAGAGAACTGCCCTGTTACTTGTTCTTACTGAAAAAAAAAAAAAAGTTTTTTTCATATGGCTATCATAATAGAGTGTTAGAACACATTTTATTTTGGGGAGTCACTGAGAAAAACAATACATTCAAAGTGATACAATCAACAAAGATTTATCAAAAACATTTATAAAAAACATTTTCAGTTAAGTGAAATGAAGCTATTTAAATAATAATTCTTGGAAAATGACATTGTCAGCATTGGGGAACAATGAGTTATTTAACATCTAATACTAGAAACATATCTCTCCCCTCCCCCATATTTAGTGAAACCTAATACGGTTTTTCCGAGTAATTGAGAGGGTTTATAATGTAAATATCTGCATTCTCTTGGGTTGTCTGTGGTTTATACTTGCTGTTTTTGCATTTTCAAAGCTGCCACACTCTTGAGAAATGAGATATTTGTAGGCTAAGGAGAAGGACCATGAAGAAAATACAGCAACTTTGTTTTACTCATCTTTGAGTTCCTATCAACCAGCATAGGTCTGAAACATAGTAAGTGTACAGAAATGTTGGGTCAGAAAAGCAACATCTGCTTCATTCCTTAGTTGTGCTGCTTTTTTATTCCTCTGTTATTCTTTTGTTATTTAAGTGAGTTATAATTATACCACAAAATTCACCCTTTTAAAGTGTACAGTTCAGTGATTTTGAAATATATTCCGAAAGTTGTGCAACTGTACTATCTGATTCCCAAACATTTTCATCACCACCAAAAGAAACCATGTACCCAATAGCAGTCATTTCTTCTGCTCCCTGGCAACAACTAATCTATTTTCTGTCTTTATCCCATCCTGGACATTTTATATAAATGCAATCATTCAATATGTGGCCTTTTGTGTCTTGCTTTTTTCATTTAGCATGTTTTCAAGGTTCATCCATGTTGTAGCATACACATCAGTACTTCATTCCTTTTTATAGCTGAATAATATTCCATTGTATGAGTAGACCTCACTTTGTTAATACAGTCCTCAGTTGGTGAATTTCTGGGTTGTTTCCACTTTTCATCTGTTATGAATAGTGCAGCTGTGAATATCTGTACAGATTTTTGCGTGGACATATGTTTTTACCTCTCTTGGAGTGAAATTGCTTGGTCTTATGGTAACTCTGTGTTTAACTTTTTGAGGAACTGCTGAAGTATTTTCTAAAGTGGTTGCACCATTTTACATTCCTATCAACAGTGTATAGGTGCTGTACATTCTTTACATGCTTGCTGAACTTGCAGCACTTGTTACTGTCTGTCTTTTTGATTATAGCCATTCTAGTGAGTATGAAATGGTATCTCATCGTGATTTGGATTTGCATTTCCCTAATGCCTAATGATATTGAGCATCTTTTCATTTGCTTATTGGACATTTGTATATCTTCTTGGGGAAATGTCTATTCATCGAGATACCTTGCCCATTTTTAAATTGGACTGTTTGTCTTTTTACTGTTGGGTTGTAAGAGTTCTTTATGCATTCTACATATTAGACCCTTACTGGATAATGATTTGTGAATTTATGCTCCCATTATGTGGCTTGTCTTTTTACTTTCTTTTTGGTATCCTTCGAAGCACAAATACATTTCATTTTGATACAGTCCAATTTATCTATTCTCCTTTGGTTGGTTGTGCTTTTGGTGTCATATCTCAGAAACTATTGTACAGGGTCACAGAGATTAATGCCTATGTGTTAATTTTTAAATTTTATTTATTTACTTTTTATTTTTTCCTTGCCCTGCCTATGTGTTACTCTAAGAGTTTTATAGTTTTAGTTCTTACATTTAGGACTTTGATCCATTTTGAGTTAATTTTTGTATATGATGTAAAGTAGGGGGTCCAACTTTATTCTTTTGCTGTTGGTCCAGTTGTCCCAGCAGCTTATTGAAGAAACTGTTCTTTTCTCCTCTGCAACTTTTTTTTTAACCATATTGAAATAGGAAAAACAATCAGTCAAAATCAGTGGGAGAAAGGAAAAAGGCAAAGGAAACTGAGGAAAGATTAACTTGGGTTTTTTTAGTTAGTTTTTTTGTTTTTTTTTTGAGATGGAATCTAGCTCTGTCACCCAGGCTGGAGTGCAGTGGCGTGATCTTGGCTCACTGCAACCTCCACTTCCTGGGTTCAAGCGATTCTCCTGTTTCAGCGTCCTGAGTAGCTGGGATTACAGGTGTGTACCACCATGTCCGGCTAATTTTTGTATTTTTAGTAGAGACGGGGTTTCACCATGTTGATCAGGCTGGTCTTCAACTCCTGACCTCGTGATCCACCCACTTTGGCCTTTCAAAGTGCTGGGATTACAGGCATGAGCCACGGCACTCGGCCTAGTTTTTATTTAATTTTATTTTTATTTTTATGTTTTGAGATGGAGTCTTGCTCTGTTGCCCAGGCTGGAGTGCAGTGGCGCGATCTCGGCTCACTGCAAACTCTGCCTCCTGGGTTCAAGCTATTCTGCCTCAGCCTCTCGAGTAGCTGGGACTACAGGCGCCTGCTACCACACCCACCCAGCTAATTTTTTGTATTTTTAGTAGAGACAGGGTTTCACCATGTTAGCCAGGATGGTCTCGATCTTCTGACCTTGTGATCCACCCTCCTCGGCCTCCCAAAATGCTGGGATTACAGGTGTGAGCCACCGCGCCCAGCCACCTGGCTAATGTTTTTAATTTTTTTTTTTTTGGTAGAGCCAGGGTCTTGCTGTGATACCCAGGGTCTTGATATGATACCCAGGCTGGTCTTGAACTCCTAGCCTCAAGTGATCCTCCCGCAGTGGCCTCCCAAAGGGCTGGGATTACAAGTATGAGCTACTGCGCCTAGCTGTTTTTACTCATTTTAAAGACTATCTTGTAATGCCATAATACGAAAGCCTATGGTATAAATCAAATCAGATCAATCCTTTGAATGAACATTTAAGAATCTTTTTGCTGGGTGTGGTGGCGCACGCCTGTAATCCCAGCACTTTGGGAGGCCGAGGTGGGCAGATCACAAGGTCAGGAGTTCAAGACCAGCCTGGCCAATGTGGTGAAACCCCGTCTATACTAAAAATACAAAAATTAGCTGGGCGTGGTGGCAGGCACCTGTAGTCCCAGCTACTTGGGAGGCTGAGACAGGAGAATCACTTGAACCCAGGAGGCAGAGGTTGCAGTGAGCCGAAATCACGCCACGGCCCTCCAGCCTGGGCAACAGAGTGAGACTCCGTCTCAAAAAAAAAATAAAGAATCTTTTACTGGTTTTTTAATGTATGTATGCTGATAGCCCTGTTTTCTATGGAATTCATTGTGATAAACTATTGAAAGCTCTCTATTTTTACTTGGATTTGTATGTTGTGATAGTTAACTATTAGAACTAACTAACTACGAGTTTTGCATATGAACTAGGCAAATTTTCAATTTCAGTAAATTTAATAACTATTCACATTAGTGTCAGCGTAAACCATCTGGCAAAGTACTGTTCTGTATCAATAATGTTTTAAAATTAGTCATATAGAAAGAGATACTCCTAAATATTTAGAATTAGGGATTTATCTCAGAAGGCTAAAGATAAATTGTATAATTGAACCAATTTCTTTATTTTCCTTTTTTGAGACAGTCTTGCTCTTGTTGCCCAGGCTGGAGTGTAATGGCGCTATCTTGGCTCACTGCAACTTCCACCTCCGGGGTTTAAGCGATTCTCCTGCCTCAGCCTCCCAAGTAGCTGGGATTACAGGCACGTGCCACCATGCCCAGCCAATTTTGTATTTTTAGTAGAGATGGGGTTTCACCGTGTTGGTCAGGCTGGTCTCAAACTCCTGACCTCAGGTGAACCACCTGCCTGAGCCTCCGAAAGTGCTGGGATTACAGGTGTGATCCACCACGCCTGGCTGGAACCAATTTCTTTGAGTGCTACTCTCTACCTGTCAAGTTGTGGGAGAAAGAAGGCAAGCAGTTAGTTTTATGCTTATTTTTTAAGTGAACACTTTTTAAGAAAGCTAACATTGATGTCTCTTTTAGGCATTCTACATATGCTATCTCATTTAGTCTTTTCAGCAACCCCATGACATGGATGTTATCCTAATGTTATTGAGGCTCAGAAAGCTAAATAACTTGCTCAAGGTCATAGCTAGTAAGTGGTAAAACCAAGATTTGATCTCTGTCTCTAAAAATATGAAGAGAAGGAGTTTAAGATATTTAAAATCAAGGGTAGGCAGATGACATTCTAACTCTAATACCAGGTGATCTGTGACAGTGATAATTAATATTTATTGAGTATCTGTCATTACTGGCATTGTGTTTGACAGTTTGTATGGTTTACTGCTGTTTACTTCTGTAGAGTGTAAAGTGAATGGAGGATTCAGTGTGAGATAAAGTGGGGCAGTGGTTTGAAGCCTTGAATGCAAGTAAAATGCTATCGAAGGTTTTAAAGTAGAAAAATAGCACAGTCAGATTTGTATTTTTAGAAAGTCGTTGCTGTATAGTGAATTTGGTTTAGAATGAAGTGGGCTTGGAAGATGGTGATCACCTTGAAGACTGTTACATTCACTCTGAAGATGGTTGACCCCCTTGAAGACTGTTAAATTCATCCTAATGAGAGGCGCTGAAGCTTTCAGTTACGGTAGATGGTAGTGAAAAAGATGTGGGAGATAATATATAAGGAAAATTGATAGAATGTGTGGAATAATTGAGTGTAGAAGAGAGAGGGTGAAAGAGACATGAATGACTCCAATGATTTGATTCTGGGTTACTAGTAGAGATAAGGAACCTAGATTTGGGGTATATAGGCTGATTGAGGAAATACTCGAGTTATTTGTACTATGAGAGAATCTACTAAAAAACATTTGTGCTCCTGAGAAACTTCATGTCCTGCAGATTGCACACTAATGATATAGGGCTTATGGGAAATAGGGTTGGAACAGGCTACTCAAAACCTAAACAGTTTTGTAACCAGAACACTATCAAGAATAATAATTGATATCTTGGGAAATAACTTGGACAGACCGGCAGGCAGTTTGGCACGGCTAGATGCTGCTGCAGGGGATATTAGAAATATACAAAATAGAGTTGAGATGCTGGCTTGTGCTGGGCATTGAGACAGGCAGTTAAAAATGGAGCTCTGAGTCAGTGAAGCTGCTGTTAAGGTAGAGACAAAAGGAAATACACCAGCACAGAGCTGTCC
>NW_012104332.1:1286242-1290779 GCF_000951045.1 Mandrillus leucophaeus
TGCTTATTTTTTAAGTGAACACTTTTTAAGAAAGCTAACATTGATGTCTCTTTTAGGCATTCTACATATGCTATCTCATTTAGTCTTTTCAGCAACCCCATGACATGGATGTTATCCTAATGTTATTGAGGCTCAGAAAGCTAAATAACTTGCTCAAGGTCATAGCTAGTAAGTGGTAAAACCAAGATTTGATCTCTGTCTCTAAAAATATGAAGAGAAGGAGTTTAAGATATTTAAAATCAAGGGTAGGCAGATGACATTCTAACTCTAATACCAGGTGATCTGTGACAGTGATAATTAATATTTATTGAGTATCTGTCATTACTGGCATTGTGTTTGACAGTTTGTATGGTTTACTGCTATTTACTTCTGTAGAGTGTAAAGTGAATGGAGGATTCAGTGTGAGATAAAGTGGGGCAGTGGTTTGAAGCCTTGAATGCAAGTAAAATGCTATCGAAGGTTTTAAAGTAGAAAAATAGCACAGTCAGATTTGTATTTTTAGAAAGTCGTTGCTGTATAGTGAATTTGGTTTAGAATGAAGTGGGCTTGGAAGATGGTGATCACCTTGAAGACTGTTACATTCACTCTGAAGATGGTTGACCCCCTTGAAGACTGTTAAATTCATCCTAATGAGAGGCGCTGAAGCTTTCAGTTACGGTAGATGGTAGTGAAAAAGATGTGGGAGATAATATATAAGGAAAATTGATAGAATGTGTGGAATAATTGAGTGTAGAAGAGAGAGGGTGAAAGAGACATGAATGACTCCAATGATTTGATTCTGGGTTACTAGTAGAGATAAGGAACCTAGATTTGGGGTATATAGGCTGATTGAGGAAATACTCGAGTTATTTGTACTATGAGAGAATCTACTAAAAAACGTTTGTGCTCCTGAGAAACTTCATGTCCTGCAGATTGCACACTAATGATATAGGGCTTATGGGAAATAGGGTTGGAACAGGCTACTCAAAACCTAAACAGTTTTGTAACCAGAACACTATCAAGAATAATAATTGATATCTTGGGAAATAACTTGGACAGACCGGCAGGCAGTTTGGCACGGCTAGATGCTGCTGCAGGGGATATTAGAAATATACAAAATAGAGTTGAGATGCTGGCTTGTGCTGGGCATTGAGACAGGCAGTTAAAAATGGAGCTCTGAGTCAGTGAAGCTGCTGTTAAGGTAGAGACAAAAGGAAATACACCAGCACAGAGCTGTCCAAGGCTAGGAGTATGTTTTCTTGAGCAGGAATCTTGGATGCAAATTCTTTTTAGTTCCGTTAGATCTGTAAGGACTACATACTGAGGGGTTTTTTTCTTTCTCATGACAGTTATAATTCTACAGTTACAGCTCCATGTACAAATCATGTACAAACCCAACTTATATGTTGTATTGATACCATTCCGCTGTTTACCAATCACATATAAGCCAATTGGTATTGTAGAAAAATATAACTGTATTGACAGTATATGTTTGGAGTTCAGAAGTAAGGTTGGGCTGGAGATAGGGATCCTGAAGAGATCTGAAACAAAAGTGACAGTTGAAACTCCTAGAGTAGATAAGATTTTTAATTTATTTAGCATTCAAATATTTGTGAGCTCTAGGCATGGGAGATACACTGTTTTTCTAAACATACATGGTCTCTACATTTAGGTACAGCATAGTGAGAGGAGGGGGAGCCATTAAAAAATAATCATACATAGGCCGGGCACAGTGGCTCACGCCTGTAATCCCAGCACTTTGGGAGGCCGAGATGAGTGGATTACCTGAGGTTAGGAGTTCGAGACTAGCCTGACCAATATGGTGAAACCCTGTCTCTACTAAAAATACAAAAAAATTAGCTGGGCGTGGTGACGTGCACCAGTAGTCCCAGCAACTCGGGAGGCTGAGGCGGGAGAATTGCTTGAACTAGGGAGGCAGAGGTTGCAGTGAGCCAAGATTGTGTCACTGTACTCCAGCCTGAGTGACAGAGCAGGACTCCGTCTTAAAAAAATTAAAAAAAAATGCAGATCACAATTTTATTTATATAAACGCTGTGCAGGAAATTACTGAGTGCTGAGAGAATGCATTTGGGGTCTCAGGGAAAACCTCTTAGAGGAGACATTATTTGAGTTGAGATCTGAAAGATGAATGAGTTAACTAGTTAAAGAATGGTGGAGAGCTGGGTACGGTTGCTCATGCCTGTAATTGCAACACTTTGTGAGGCTGAGGTGGGTGGATCGCCTGAGGTCAGGAGTTCAAGACCAACATGGCGAAACTCCATTTCTTCTAAACATACAAAATTAGCCTCGTGGCAGGTGCCTGTGATCCCAGCTACTCGGGAGGCTGAGGCAGAGAATTGCTTGAACCTGGGAGGTGGAGGTTGCAGTGAGCCAAGACCACACCACTGCACTCTAGCCTGGGAGACAGAGTGAGACTCCATCTCAGAAAGTAGTGGGGATGGGGAGACTGCTTTAGAGAGAGGAAATAGCATGTTTGAGGTTCCTAATGCAGAAAAGAGAATGGAGTGTACAAATGACTGAAAGGAGGTCAAGATGGCTAGTGTTTCATGAATTAGAGGGAAAGTGGTTGAAGGTGTGGTAGGGGAGGTGGGAAGAGGGGCATATTTTGCAAGGACTCCTAGGCCATTTTGGTCTTTAGCTTAAGAACAGCAGGAACCTATTCAGAGGTTTTTTTTTTGTTTTTTTTTTTTTTTAAATGCGGTGGACAGATAAGTTAAAAAGGTTATTTTCACTGCACTGTGGAGAGCAGATTGAAGTTGAGCAAGCATGGATGTAGAGAAGTTGTTGTACTATAGTATTTCAAGTGAGAGGCAGTGGTACCTTGAATTAGGAAGTGCTAGTAGTTATGAAGAGAAATTGATGGATTTAAGCTGTATTTTAGAGGTGGAATCTGTAACATTTGATGATATATTAGATTACAGTGTCTAAGCCTCTGCAATATCAACATTTTAGGCCAGCTTTCTTTGGTGTGGAGGGGCTGTCCTGTGTACCCTCCTACGTCTAGTAGCATTCCTGCCACCAATCCCTAGTTGTGACAACCCAAAATGTCTGTGGACATTGCCAGTTGTCTTCTGTGGGGCAAAATTGTCCTAGTTGAAAACCACTGGGTTCGATTGAGGAGAAGTATTGAGGATTACACTCAAGTTTCTGGCTTCTACAGTTGGATGCATGGTGGCATCATTCACTGAGACAGAATGGAATGGAAGAGGAGAAACATTTATATATGTGCTTAATAAGGATTGACTTACGAGTCCGTGGACATGTTGCCTTTAAGATGCTTTTGAAGCGTCAGAGTGGATATTTAGCATTGATAATTGAATATACTGCATATAGATTTGGAATTCAAAGGACATTCATTAGCTAGAAATGTGTATTTGGCCATCATCAGCATACAGATAGTAATTGAAGCCTCAGGAAGTGAGTCTATGTCCAAGACTGGTTGAAATAGATTGAGGAAAGAATGGGAAAACAAATGCAAACCAAGATTATACACAACTGTTTTGGGAAATTTGGCAGTGAAAGTGGGGAGCAAAAGGTGAAAAGTTGGGACAAGGCTTTTTTTTTGTAAGGTGGGAGAAACTCTGCCCACATATAAATGTTTGTGGGGAAGATTCATAGACAGGAAAGAGGTTGACTACTCTGGAAAGAAAAGAACAATCATGAATAAGGTTTCCTACAAGGTGGAAGGGTAATGGATCCTGTATATAGGTGGAGTGATTGGCCTTAGGTAAGAGAAAAACTTTTTTGAACTGGCTGATAGGAGGAAAGGATAGGTATAGATAGAGGGAAATTTGTAGATACGGTAGGAAGAAGTTAGTGGAGTTTCCAGGGTTGAATGGCATCTTTCCGTTTTCTCTCTGAATTACTATGCAAGATCATCTGTTGAGACTGGAGAAGATAAAGTAGGATATCAGAGGTTTGAGAATAGTGGAGAATGTTTGAAATACCATTTACTGAATGTGGGGAATCAAACTCACCAGAGAAACAGAGTGCAGAAGGTTTGAAACATTATTTTCTGGGTAGTATAGAGGGCTCACTTAAGAGTGGTAATAATGAATTCATTAATAATAATAGTAAGTCAGTCAACTGAATCTGCCAGCTCCAGGGAAAGATTTTGTTAGAAGTTTTCTTAACTACTTTGAGGATAAACCTAAAGAATTGAATTTTGAAAATGAATACCCTCTGAGTTTAAATTTTTTCATCAGTGTTTTTTTTTTTCTCTTTTTCAAGTTACTATGTTAACAACTCTTCAAAGTAGAAATCAGAGTTATTCCTGAATTTTAACTTTTGTTTTTACTCTAGGTTTTAGAAGAATATATGGTTTTCTGCACAAAAAAGAGACTGTAATTAGTTATCTAAGCCCCTGAATTCCATCTACAGTATTAGAACTGTTCTTTGAAATTTCTGGTTAGTAGAAGGTATTATGTGAATTGACTTATTTGATTTTGAATTTTGAGTTGAAATGAGGTTAGGCTGAGGTTTTTCTTGGTATTGATTGTGAAATAAAAAGATGATTATTAAAGAATTGTTACATTTC
>NW_012104332.1:1295789-1297654 GCF_000951045.1 Mandrillus leucophaeus
TAGTGAGAAATAGACTAATTAATTTTATAGTGATAGATCTTGGTAGGTAGCCTAAGCAGATAGTATTGTAGTGATTTAGACAAGTTTAAGAATAATCCATTTTATATATATGTTGCTGGAGGGATTTTTTTTTTTTAATTTTTTGAGATGGAGTCTTACTAAGTTGCCCAGGCTACTCTTGAACTCCTGGGCTCAAGCCATCTTCCTGCCTCAGCTTCCTGAGTAGCTGATACTACCAGCATTTGCACTGTACCTGGCTTGGAATAGTTTTTTTAAACTAAAAATTAGGAAAAATTTACCCCAGAATTAAAGAATATTTTTGGAGTGCCATTATGCGTGGTCAGCTTGTTATTACATATGTGATCTAAATTGTATATGATTTTTAGCCAAGGATATTTCATATTATACATTCCTCCTCTCTGTTTTTTTTTTAAGAATTATAAGAACAGTGAGCCATCTCCTGGAATATTTCTCTAAATTAAAGCACCAGAAATCTTGTTCAAACATATATGTGCATTTCTTTTTTTGTCTCATCTGAACTCTCAGTATTTGTTCTAGAGTAAAGTAGTATGATTTGATAATGTGAATCCCCAAGTTAATGGGTAGATAATGAGGAAAATTCTTTCACATAAAAACTCATTAAATCTCCATTATAGTAGACCTTGGGAAAGAAAAAGTGTTTCCATGCATGTAAAAAATAGAGAGGAACAAGAATATGGAATTTTGTATTTTCCAAGTCATTGTAAATTTTTTCACATGTGACTCTTTCTACATTAACAGGGTCATTCAGATGAAAGCACTTTATGAATATAATAACATTCCACTTGGGCATTGTAAAGAAAATTTTTTTTTTTAAATTTAAAAATTTTTTTTTGGAGACAGAGTCTTGTTCTGTTGCCCAGGCTGGAATGCAGTGGTGCAATTTCAGCTCACTGCAACCTCCCATTTCCTGGGTTCGAGCGATTCTCCTGCCTCAGCCTGTTGAGTAGCTGGGACTACAGGTGCATGCCACTCTGCCTGGCTAATTTTTTGTATTTTGGTAGAGACAGGGTTTCACCGTCGTTGCCCAGGCTGGTCTTGAACTCCTGAGCTCAGGTAATCCGTCCACCTAGGCCTCCCAAAGTGCTAGGATTACAGGCATGAGCTACCTTGCCCAGCCAAGAAGTTTGTTTGTTGATTTTGCTATTCAACGAAGACTGAGTACCTACTGTGAATTCTAGGATTATGTTGATCCAATCTGCCTGATTCTCTAGATTATGGGTTGGCAGAAGGGCCAGATAGTAAATATTTAGGCATGTGGGCTACGTAAGTCCTCTGTTGCATATTTAAAAAATCCTTCAAGTATCATTTAAAATTTTATGTTAGCCACTTTTACTGGAGATCTTTTTCACATTTGTTACAAACTTGGACACTTTTCTTTTTAGCTTTTTATTATGGAAAATATCAAACCATATACTAAAGTAGAAAGAAAAACGTATCAAGTCCTCATGTTGTCCACTTTAACAACTGCCAACATATGACCATAACAATTAACAACATATGATTAATCTTATTTTACCTTTACCTCCCTCCCTCATTAGTTTGAATCG
Organism: Mandrillus leucophaeus; assembly: GCF_000951045.1. Classification (NCBI taxonomy): domain Eukaryota; kingdom Metazoa; phylum Chordata; class Mammalia; order Primates; family Cercopithecidae; genus Mandrillus; species Mandrillus leucophaeus. Next base: position 1,297,379 of record NW_012104332.1, read on the forward strand.
GATTTGAGTTATTTTATTGGTAAATATTTCAGTATTCTGATATTCAGTTGATCTTTTTTGTTTATCCTTCCATCAGGGCCATACTGTCTTGATTACTGTAGCAGTATATTAAGTATAGAAGTCAGTTGGGTTAAATTCTCCAATTTTTTTCTCAGCTATTCTTGGACTTTTGCCTTTCTAAGTCAGATTTAAAATTCTTTTGTCAGTTTCTAGAAAGAAGCCTTCTGGGCTTTCGATTTCTTTTTCATTTGTTGTGAAACAAATTATATCAAATGG
>NW_012104332.1:1301269-1305260 GCF_000951045.1 Mandrillus leucophaeus
TGCAGTGGTGTGATCTCAGCTCACTGCAAGCTCTGCCTTCTGGGTTCAAGTGATTCTCTTGCCTCAGCCTCCCGGGTAGCTGGGACTACAGGCATGTGCCACCACTCCTGGCTAATTTTTTTGTATTTTTAGTAGAGATGCTGTTTCACCGTGTTGGCCAGGATGGTCTCGATCTCTTGTCCTTGTGATCCACCTGCCTCAGCCTCCCAAAGTGCTGGGATTACAGGCGTGAGCCACCACGCCCAGCCCTCTTCTGTTCTTGTGTAGTATTCAGAAATATACTTCCTGAGTGCCTTTGCTTTTTTCCTTTCCTACTTTTATCTAGAGCGGAATTTTTTACCCTCTGTACTATTGGCATTTTGGGCCAGATAATCTTTGCTGTGGTAGAGTTGTCCTCTGTATTGTAGGCTGTTCAGTGACATCCTGGCCTCTACCTACTAAATGCCAGGGACTTTCCCTCTGCCCTGCCTGGTCCTGTTATGATAACCAAAAATGTTTTCATATTCATATGTCCACTGAGAGTCAGAATCATTTTACACCTTTCCTTTCCTCCTGATGGCTCTGTACTGTCCAGTTTAAGTTTCTCTTCCTGGTAATTTCTGCTGTTGCTTTTTCTTGGAAGGGAACCTCATTTTGTTTGAAGGTCTCTGATCTTTCTCTGGTCCCCTTGCATTTACCTATGAATTGTAGCCTATGAAGCTGCTTGCCTATTTTGGTTGTGGTACATTGATGTGGGCTGCTTAGTTTGGTGAGTGAGGGGGAGAAGGTATTACCTATAAGCAATTTGATTTCTGCATGTTCTGTTTTTAAGACTGTTTCAAATCCCATTCCCTTTTCTTTTACCGTGTCTGATACCGTGTGAATCTTGCTGCTCTTGGTATTTGTCGCACTCCTGAGTGTTCATGAAGAATACTTGGTCAGTCAATTGTGTTTTATTTTTTGGCCACATTTTGGTTTGGTTTGATCTCTTTGATTTATTCTCCTAGTTGCTCTGTCTTTTGTGGGGTGGGTATTCAGAGATTTTAAAGAAAGTTATGCTTCTTTCATTGCCAAATTGCCTAGAATGCCTCTGCCTTCTTAAAATGAGGATCCTAAATATGTGAAAGACAACATTTTTCATGATGGGTGATATTTTTGCCTCATTATGGACTATAAGGCAGTCCTAGAGAGGGAGAGATTGAAAATACAAGAGCAGGACTGAAAAGCTGGTAGAGGTGTTTGTGCCCTTAAGGTGACCAGAAGGCTTGAATACAAAATTATTGGTAGAGAGATTAGCTTTCAATGGGGAAAAGGGCACCTTCCCCCCCCCCACCCCCCAGATATGTTTGTTTTTAGGTCTGTGGTTAAGAGGCTGAGGAATATCGCATTTGGTATTCTCAATTTTCGTAGTAAACTTTAACTGTATCTGCTAGAGAAAGGGAGATAAGTTTAGAGGGCTTGAAGAAGATAGTAAACGTTTTGGAATGGTATAATGAAAAACAGAAGCGATATCTAACCAAAGACTTGGAAGAAATTGCTAAGTGATGCTAAGGGCCAACCTAAGACTAAACTTGAAATACTCCAATTTTATAATTTTAATTTTTTTTTTCAGTTTTGTCTCTTAGCAACTTAGATGTAAGAGCAGAGAAGGTGTTTTTTTTTTTTTTTTTTTTTAATTGACCTAAGATTAGGGTTTTGTAGGACAAGTTTTAGAACATGACAAGGTAGATAATGTTGTTAAGGCATGATAAGAGAGTGGTTCAAGGGATGCACTGTGTGGCGTAGACTGCATAGGAAAAGAAATAACACCATTTAGGTACTGATGGCTTGGCGGAAAAGGGAGGATTCAAAGGAATCTAGATCTCTTGTGGTTGTAGAGCAGGTATGAGGAGAGTGAGAAAGTGTGAATTGGATAGGAGATTGAAGCCAAGATAGTATATTGGAATTTAAAATTTCAGAGCTAGAGCAGTTCCAGTTTATTGTAAAGACCACATTATAGGAGTGTATACTGATGAAGGATACTGGAGGAAATAAAAGTCCAGAAACGGAGTATGTCGTGATATATAGCCCATTTCAAATAGGGAAATCACCTATGTTGATGGCAAGAATTGGGCTAGAGGGAAAAGTGTGAACCAGATCAGTAGATAAAAGGGTGGTAGGGTCAGTTGTGATGGCTCACACCTGTAATACCAGCACTTTGGGAGGCTGAGGCAGGGGGATCACTTAAGGTCAGGAGTTCGAGAGCAGCCTGGCCAACATGGCAAAACCCTGTCTCTACAAAAATCGAAAAATTAGCCGAGTGTGGTGGCGGATGCCTATATTCGCAGCTACTTGGGAGGCTGAGGTAGGAGAATCGGTTGAACCCAGGAAGCTGAGGTTGCGGTTAGCCGAGATCGCACCACTGCATTCCAGGCTGGGCGACGAATAAGATTCCGTCTCAAAAAAAAAAAAAAAAAAAGGTGGTAAGTACATGGCAACATGAAGTTAGGGTTCAGGGCATTATTACAAGAATGGGACAGGGGGTGGTTTGCATGAGCCCAGAAGACCAGGGACTGGTGACATCTCTTATATTTGGTATTTGTGGGTGTGAATGCTAGGGATTGGGCAAACTTATTTAAAGAGCCAAATAGTAAATACTTTAGGCTTTGCCACTCACATATTGTTTCTGTTGCATATTCTTATTTGTTTGTTTTCATAATCCTTTAAAAATGTAAAAAAATTCTTTGCTCAGGGGCCATACAAATACAGTGAGCAAGTGTTAAACAGTTTGCTGACCCATGGATTATTTTTATTATGAAGTATCTGTGTCTATACTTTTCTGTGAGTTGTAAATTTTACTTTGTAAAATTTATATATAGTTTTTCAGACCATACTCCTCCTGTACTTGAGTAATAGTAGCTTTGTTTCGGAAACTATTAAGAAGATAATATATATTCCCTTTTAAAATAGTGTCAATATAATTGATTTATACTTCTCCAAATGGCAATTACTTTTACATTGCTGAACAAAACTTTTACTTTTTTTTTGCGGTGGATTCAAGTTGAGTCAGCAGATACTGGAGTTATTTGAAACTTGTCAGCAGCATATAAGTGATTTAAAGAAGAAAGAACTCTGTCGAACCCAGCTGCAGAGAGAAATTCAGCTGTTATTTCCACGTATGTTTCCCTATTTTGCATGCCCTTTAGGTATATGGTTTCCTATTTTAAATTTTATCTTTTTTTTTTTTTTAATAGGCACAGAACCAGTGCACCTTGTTTAGATTTTAAGTACTCTTACTACTTTCTTCTGTTTCTTTAGAAAGCAGACTTTTTTTGGTTGGGTCCTCTTTAAATGGATTTGGTACCCGGAGCAGTGATGGTGATTTATGCCTAGTTGTTAAGGAAGAACCAGTAAGTAAGGAAACATTTATTCCAAGTGTGTTTCTCGTGTTAATGGGTTAAGAAATTTTACGTAAAAGTCATTGAGGAAAAAAAATTTGCTTTGTTGTGATTACTTCTTTGTATTTTGTTTACCATAATTGCAGGAAACCTAGGAAATTTTTTATTTTTAAGGCATGTGCACAATAAGCTAAGTAATAGGAAGTATAGCATTAATTTAATTCTAAGTTTTTAAAGTGAGATGGCTTCACTATGTGTTGTTTTTTTTTTTTTCAAGAACTCTGCCTCTGTTTTGAAATGTCATTAGTTTGGATATGTTATCAGGATGCAGCAAAGAAGAGCATGTGGCAATATTATTTTCTTGATATATTTCCTTTCCATTTGAATTCTCAGTGATTCTATTTTTAATCTTTACTTTTTTTCTCCTTGAAAATGCTTGTTAAGGGAAAATAGATTTCACTGAAATTTAAAATAAGACTATCATGTTTATTAAATTTAAAATATTTTTCTCTGACATTTTGCCTTTGTTTTTTTTTTTTTTTTTCTTTTTCTTTAGCAACGATACTGTGTTATTTAGTACAGGTTGAGTATTCCTTATCTAAAATGCTTGGGACCAGAGTTTTTTGGATTTGAGA
>NW_012104332.1:1308723-1309873 GCF_000951045.1 Mandrillus leucophaeus
ACTAAACTTGAAATACTCCAATTTTATAATTTTAATTTTTTTTTTCAGTTTTGTCTCTTAGCAACTTAGATGTAAGAGCAGAGAAGGTGTTTTTTTTTTTTTTTAATTGACCTAAGATTAGGGTTTTGTAGGACAAGTTTTAGAACATGACAAGGTAGATAATGTTGTTAAGGCATGATAAGAGAGTGGTTCAAGGGATGCACTGTGTGGCGTAGACTGCATAGGAAAAGAAATAACACCATTTAGGTACTGATGGCTTGGCGGAAAAGGGAGGATTCAAAGGAATCTAGATCTCTTGTGGTTGTAGAGCAGGTATGAGGAGAGTGAGAAAGTGTGAATTGGATAGGAGATTGAAGCCAAGATAGTATATTGGAATTTAAAATTTCAGAGCTAGAGCAGTTCCAGTTTATTGTAAAGACCACATTATAGGAGTGTATACTGATGAAGGATACTGGAGGAAATAAAAGTCCAGAAACGGAGTATGTCGTGATATATAGCCCATTTCAAATAGGGAAATCACCTATGTTGATGGCAAGAATTGGGCTAGAGGGAAAAGTGTGAACCAGATCAGTAGATAAAAGGGTGGTAGGGTCAGTTGTGATGGCTCACACCTGTAATACCAGCACTTTGGGAGGCTGAGGCAGGGGGATCACTTAAGGTCAAGAGTTCGAGAGCAGCCTGGCCAACATGGCAAAACCCTGTCTCTACAAAAATCGAAAAATTAGCCGAGTGTGGTGGCAGATGCCTATATTCGCAGCTACTTGGGAGGCTGAGGTAGGAGAATCGGTTGAACCCAGGAAGCTGAGGTTGCGGTTAGCCGAGATCGCACCACTGCATTCCAGGCTGGGCGACGAATAAGATTCCGTCTCAAAAAAAAAAAAAAAGGTGGTAAGTACATGGCAACATGAAGTTAGGGTTCAGGGCATTATTACAAGAATGGGACAGGGGGTGGTTTGCATGAGCCCAGAAGACCAGGGACTGGTGACATCTCTTATATTTGGTATTTGTGGGTGTGAATGCTAGGGATTGGGCAAACTTATTTAAAGAGCCAAATAGTAAATACTTTAGGCTTTGCCACTCACATATTGTTTCTGTTGCATATTCTTATTTGTTTGTTTTCATAATCCTTTAAAAATGTAAAAAAATTCTT
>NW_012104332.1:1313553-1315218 GCF_000951045.1 Mandrillus leucophaeus
GGTTTAAGCGATTCTCATGCCTCAGCCTCCCTATTAACTGGCATTACAGGTGTGTGCCACCTCAACTGGCTAATTTTTGTATTTTTAGTAGAGCCGGGGTTTTGCCATGTTAGCCAGGCCTGTCTCAAACTCCTGGCCTCAAGTGATACATACACTTTGACCTCCCAAAGTGCTAGGATTACAGGCGTGAACCACCAAGCCCAGCTGATATAAATTCTGTAATTTTGATGGTAAAACATTATAACAGAAAATTTTCGGGTTTAAAAAAATCCTGGTACTACTTTTTCTGTAGTTAAAAAATTAGAAAATTGCTCATTTGGGAAAGATTTTCAGAATTGCATTTTTATACACTTCTGTATTTTCCTAATTTTCTATGATAAGCATGTATTACTTTCAACTCAATAATTTTTTAGTTTGATGGAATAAAAATATGTATATACTTTTATTATATGTTGTATATGATATGTGTATATATGTAATACATATGTGTATATATTTGAATTTCCTATCAACTGATACTCCTGTGTATAATAGCACAATAATTGGTGTTCACTAAGCTGTTCTGAATTTTTCACTTGTAGAGATCATGTGTATAATAAATATATGTATTTTTCACTCATAGAGATCACACTTACTGAATGCATCCAAGCCCCATGTATCATGTTGCAAAGCATTTCCACACATAAGACTCTGTAAATATGATTTCTATAGTTACCATGATACCTTACTCTGTGCTGTACCAAAATTAGCTATTCCCTCTACTGCTAGCTTAGATATATTTTCACTCTTACAGTAATCTGATCAACTTCTCTATAGATACTATATTAGACCACATTCCTGAAAATAACCTTAATATAAAGCCCCCTAAATGGTATTACTGGAGCCTCCAACCTTAGAAGAATTTGATAATGTCCTTGCGTGTATTCTTTTTCACAGACGTTTTCTTAAATTATTTTAGCTTAGTAAATACTATTTTTTTAAAAATGTGCATTGGAACACTCTGAATTCTAGAAACATTTGCCGATATTCACATTATCTTTTGTCTTTCAGCGGGCTACATTGAGAGACCTCAGCTGATTCGAGCAAAAGTGCCAATTGTGAAGTTCAGGGATAAAGTCAGGTAAGTAATTAATGAGCTTTCTTTTTTCAGTTCCTTTAGATCATTTTTAGATACTCATCTGATAAAGATAATTAAGAATTGTATGTTGTAGCACTACAGTTTATTTTCATCAGTTTTTAGAAATCATTTGACTTGGTGTTTGAAATGGTTTTTTAAAATTGAGCGATATTTTATGCTTAACTATACTTAGCTATTCTGCTTGACATTTTGAATATGTGAGACTATCCAATTTAAAGAGTATGTACGTATTTGTATTTTAGATTTTTAAATGATCTCTTGCCTTTTGGAAGTAATGCATTCTGAAGAACGTAATTAATGAAATTTGACATACTAATATCAAGCAAGGGATTTGTTGTAAATACAATTATGATTAAACAAGTTATGTTTCATTTTAATGAAAGATACATATAATACCTAGAGAATAGATAATGAACGAACAACAGCAAAATATACTTGTTCCATTTCAAAATTTATATTTATATGTTCTACCAGCTTGGGTTCTGAATTTCTTATGGGCATTAGAATTGGGATCTTTTATATAATAT
>NW_012104332.1:1317883-1319904 GCF_000951045.1 Mandrillus leucophaeus
TTTCTTTAGCAACGATACTGTGTTATTTAGTACAGGTTGAGTATTCCTTATCTAAAATGCTTGGGACCAGAGTTTTTTGGATTTGAGATTTATTTATTTATTTTGGAATACTTGCACTATACTTAACATTTGAACATCCCTGATCCAGATCTGAAATGCTCCAATGAACATTTCCTTTGAGTATCATGTCAGCACTCAAAAAGTTTCAGATTTCGGATTTCAAGGTTTTGGATTAGGGATGTTCAACCTGTAGTATGTTTACCTGAATTTCCAGTTAACTGATACTCCTGTGTTTAATACTGCAGTAATTGGTGTTCGTTAAGCTGACTTGAGGCAGCCTCTTTAAGATGCTGAGGTTTCTTCTGAACTACCAGTGATTAAATTAAGCTCAGTGTAATTTTAATATGCCTTATTATGTTTTACATCTTTAAAAATACAAAAAATTATTGAATGTTAATGTATAATTTTACTATTCATATTATTCCACTAGCAAAAATGACTTCTAGTTACTGCAAATCAGAAAGAGATTTATTCCAGGAAGAATATTTTTCTAGGCTTTGAAATCATATAAAGAGAAAGTTTAAAAAAACCTCACATTATTAACAGTGGAGAATACAAGGGTTGTAATTAAAACTTTTTTGTGCTGCTAGATTATACTCAAGCACATCCCACTCATCCTCTAGTCTTATTCACATGTCTAAATCATGTTGTCATAGCTTTTACACAAACTGAGGCACCATGGATATGAAACTATCCTTGAGCAGCTTAAGATCTAGATAAGGCTAAAATTCTGTTTATTTTTGTTGGAGGTTGCTTTTTGTACAGTGTTATACTGAAGGGAAAAATGACATAAATGGCTGTTTCAGAATTTCTTTGAAAACTGTGCTTTTAAGCTTAAAATCAGGAATTGATATAGAAATGTAGATGTGAAAGATAGCGTTAAAGATTGATTTTTTCTATAATTTAGAAAAATAAGTTTCCTTGGGTATATTGAAAAATAACTCCAAAGGAAAGTATATCTTGTATGTTTTGTTTTTGTTGAGATACGTTAGGAAAATGAAACATTAAGCTGAGAAAGATAATGAAAAAACACTTTATTTTTAACTTTTCAGTGTTTTTTTCAGGTAAATCAGAAGACTGAAGCACGGCATATACTCACCTTAGTCCATAAACACTTCTGTACTAGACTTTGTAAGTCTGACATGCCTCAAGTTTGTATGTCACCTGACATAACTTTATTTAAAATGCCTCTTACATTATCTTCTGGTAAGAATTGTTTATTCTGGTCAGGATAGGTATAATATGGATCCTTTTTTCCAAATGAATTTCTTTTAACTTTTGATTAAAAAGAAGAGTGATCATTTATTCAGCGTATCTTTATGGCTCTTACTGCAAAATATACCACCTGCTGCAGTGGGGGTGATTCAAAGATATGTAAGTTTTAGTTCTTTTTCTCAAAAGCTTATAGATAGTTAGGGAAATTAAAGCATGAATATAAATAGTTGTAATAACAGAGTATCTGTGAAAAGCTAAAAGTGTTGATACACATAAAGTCCAGATGAGAATTTCAGCTGACTCGCAATGATATGCATCTTTACTTGTTTTAAAAATAAGATCACTGAACATGAGACCTAAATGTATGACTTCAACAGAAAGCAAATTGTTGACTTAAGCCATTTTATTTTACGAATTTACTTTTTGAATACACTGACTCTAAACAGATTTTAATCCACATGTTAAGCCATCTCAAATAATTTCTTTTTATATAGAATTTTATAGAAAGTTGAAGTTATCCTGTGTGATATTGGAAAGACACTTGTTCATTTGTTGAACAGACATTCATTATATGCCAGACTTTGAGCTGGAATGTACAAGTCAAGTAACAAGTCACTGTCTTTGAATAACTTACATCTACTGTAGAAGAGAAATAAATGAAGTGATTTATTTCTTTGGACCTAGGCTTCTGCATTCTGAATTATTCTGTAAAATAAAGAATAATTCATACCTAAGTGGATTTTTGA